>NC_069701.1:40663709-40966739 GCF_023699985.2 Odocoileus virginianus
AGTCATGTGACCGTACTGTCCCCCGTGGATCAGCCCACGTCTGGCCAGTTCGCTCCCTCCAGTTATTTGCAGATAGTCAAGTAAAGTTGGCATTCCTTAACTCTTCTGGCACAAAATGCTGTTTGCTCTAGGTGAATCGTGGCCCCAAGGGGCCCTGAGCCCTTGGGAGTGATGTGAGTGTCCAGTCTGCGGTCCAGTGGCCTCTGCCCAGACCTGGCCACCTGCGAGGCCTGCTGGTCACCTGCGAGGCTGCCCCTGGGCTTCAGAGGCCTGCGAACTGCCCACATTCCCACCGCCAGGTGGACATACTATGTGAATCTTGGTCCCAGCCCTGCGGGGCCTGGGGCCTCTTCTCAAAGCCTGGGGGTCCCTGAGGTACCCTCTGTCCACCCTCTCCCCCACAAGCGTTCACTGAGCCAGGAGCCAGGAGCAGGCCTGGGTCACGTGGCCAGTCTGCCTCTACGCACCAGGTCAGCTCTCTGCAGCCCTTATGAAGCGCCTGCCGTGTACCAGGCTGCAGGGGTGAGGGTGGGGGGCCCCATGAGTCCATGGAGCCTGTAGCTTCTGGGGTGGTGGGATGGAGGGGCTTGAATTGCTGCTTTGCCGGCTGGATTGGGGGATGGAGGCAAGGAGGGTGCTCTGAAACAGTCAGTACTGCAGGGGCGGAGGGATGGAGCTGCAGCGGGGGGCGCCTGAAGGCCGAGGGATGGAGCTGCAGCGGGGGGCGCCTGAAGGCCGAGGGATGGAGCTGCAGCGGGGGGCGCCTGAAGGCCGGGCCAGTCTGCTCCCCTGCGGTGGCTCACCCCGGGGCGTGCCCTGGGGCCCAGAGACATCGATGGTCTGTCCCCCCAGACCGCAGGCCTAGAGGGGCCCAAGCGAGGCTCTGACACCATCAGGGCCTGGGGGATCTTGAGGGGCAGTTTCGGGGGGAGCAGGGGCTTCCCTGTTAGCTCTGTGGGTAGAGAACCCGCCTGCAACACGGGGGACTCAGGAGGCAACAGGTTCAGTCCCTGGGCCGGGAAGATCCCCTGGAGAAGGAGCTGGCGACCCACTCCAGTCTTCCTGCCTGGAGAATCCCGTGGACAGAGGAGCCTGGCTGGCTGCATCCATGGGGTCACAGAGAGTCGGACGCAACTGAGTATACACCTTCCTAGAGGCAAGAGTGATTGCAGTAAGTTCCAGTGAGAATCGACAGGAAGCTGTGGGCGCAGGGGGTGGGGGGCGGTGGACGCCGGGGCGGCCGGGGCTGCGGGCTGTTGTATGGAGTCTAGGGTTTCAGGTGGAAGATGTGTTTGTGGGCTGACAGGTCAGACAGTGGAAGGAGGAGGGTGTGATGGGGAGGCGGCCCTTGTGTGCGGAGCAGGGTGGGGGAGGCAAAGCCGGGGGCCCGGTGTGGATGAGACGCGCGACCCCCAGCACACAGAGGGTCCGGGCTGAGGGTCCTCCGGGGCCCATATTTCGAGCGGGGTGGGCTCCCCTCAGGTATGCTGCAGCCCAGAGGGGTCCCCGCCTGGGACGGCAGTGAAGGCCCCATCCCCTGGCGGTCTGGCTGCCCCGTGCCTGTCATGAAAACAAACGTGGGCCTTAGAGGGGCTTCTGAGACAAAGCTGTCCAATGTTAGTCCGCCGCCCCCTTCCGGAAGCCTGGTCTCAGTTGGGCCCACAGCCACTCACCTGGCGCCTCCCCGCCTCCCAGCCAGTCTCCCTGCCTCGGCCAGCCCCTCCACCCTCTGCCAGACCTCACTGGGGCTTCTAGCTCCTTCCGGCTCCATCCATGGTCCTGGGACCTGGGCCCAACTCCGGGGCCTTGCCCCCATCTCCCCCAGCCCCCTCTAGCCCCGAAGTTCCTGCCCTCAGGACTGAAGGACACGCCAGATGACTAGACCACCTCCAGTTTTGTGCCTGGAGTCCCCTCCCCCCGCCCTCCCCCAGGCTGACCAAAGACCCTCTGTGAGAATTCCCCACCCAGCCCTGACGGGCGACTCTGGGTGGTCCAGGAACCATCACACGTGGTGCTTCCCCGCTCTGGACTGTGAGCCCTGGAAGACAGCCGTCTGGCTGGTGGGGCGCGCCCCTGGCCTGCATACAGTGGGGCGCGTGGAGATGCAGAGGCCCTTCGGGACCCAGGTGTGGGGGGCAGGCCCCCTGTGTTGCGAGGAATCCAGGGCTGGGGGCTCCCCTGGAGCTGGGCAGCTCCTGACCCTGCTGAGGAGGCTCAGTAAGCCCCGGGACACGGCCTGTGTGCTAAGGCCGGGGGCGGGGGGTGGTCCCTGGGCAGGCATGTTACAGAGGAGGTCACAGTCAGGGACCTGGGTGACCACAGCTGGGGGCCAGGCTCCCACCTCCACCCCACCCCCAGCCTGTCCCCCTGGAAGCCAGGCAGCTGTATCTCTGGGCCCTGCAAGTGCCAGGGGTCGGCTGTCCCACCGTGAACCCAGTCCCAGCTCCGGGGGTCGGTGGTGGGGGGCGCCTGTGTGGGGCGTGTGTCCCGCACACTGGGCCGGCCTCCCAGCGCACAGGGCTCTGTCATCCCAGGAATGCCTTTGATCAGGAGTTGGTGCAGGGGGGACGCAAGCCGGCCCCTGGCCTCTAATCCGTTCCCACAGTCCCCCTGCCCGCCGGCCCCTGCCCCGAGCCACACCGGGGCCCAGGAGACAATAGCCGCGGCCGGTGGGCGGGCAGCTCGGCAACAGGGGCTGGAGGCCCACATCCGGGGGCATTGTCGCCGCCAGCCCAGGGCGCACGGGGCATGGGGGAGCTCTCACCGAAGGGCTGCTGCCGGCCGGGGCAGCTCAGCTCGTCCTTACAAGCTGCAGCTAACAGCAGCCGAGATGGCCTCCCCAGGGCAGTCCTCCAGAACAAGACCCGTCTAGCTGGAAGGTCAGCCAACATCCTGGAGCTCGCCAGGCGGTGGTCCTCCTGGTCCCATCGTGGGAGGACAGTAGCTCAAGTTTACCAGTCACGCCCCGGGGACCAGATATCGTGCTATGGGTCAAACACATCACCTCTCCCTAAATCTTGAAACAGCCCCCAGGGGTTGCTCACAGGCAGGGGGCACGCTGGGGATGGACCCCGCGGAGCCCACGTTCGCTCTGGGAGGTACAGTTACCCCATCTTCCAGGTCAAGGGTTGGCAGGCTTTCCACAAAGGACCAGGCCAGGCAGTGGGCGTTCGGGGCTTCACAGGCTGTGTTCTCCATGCAGCCCCCTGAACCTGCTGCGCGGAGCCCTGGGCACAGCCGGCCTGGGTCTGGGTGAGGGCGGGACTGAGCTGACGTCTGCTGCAGGTGTGGAAACAGGCCCAGAAAGGTGAAGCCACTGAGCCGGGACCACACAGCGGGGAAGTGACGGGGCCAGGCCAGTGGCTGGGTGTGTGTCTCTGGGGCCTGCACCGCAGCCCCCTCCCCCGTCGGTCAGCCTGGCTGCCCTGCTGAGGACACAAGGGCTTCAAAGATGTGCTGGAAGAAAATTCACGAGGCCTTCATTTGCGTATTTTCACCCGAGGCCATTCCTAAAGGAAATCAACCCAGAATATTCATGGGAAGAACTTGCTGAGCCTGAAGCTCCAATACTCTGGCCACCTGACGGGAAGAGCCGACTCATTGGAGAAGACCCTGATGCTGGGGAAGACTGAAGGCAGGAGGAGAAGGGGACGACAGAGGATGAGATGGCTGGATGGCATCACCGACTTGATGGACAGGAGTTTGGGCAAACTCTGGGAGGTGGTGAAGAATAGGGAAGGCTGGCGTGTTGCAGTCCATGGGGTCGCAGAGTCAGACACGACGGAGCGACTGAACAACCACCGCCCTACGCTTAGTGCATCCACTCGGGGCCCTGATGTGCCCAGAGGCCCAAGGGTCAGGGTCAGGTCCACCCACATCCAAGGCTTCTAGTCAGCGGTCCCTGTGGTCAGCGTAGGATCTTGGTGAGTGGGCCTGGAGAATGGAGGCCAGGCGTGCTAGCAGTGGCATCTGATGTGGTCAGTGCTTGTTTGAAAGACACACCCTCTGCCACATGAGCCCGTTCAGAGGAAAAGATCCAGGAGGTGGATGTCAGTTCTGCAGCTTCCAGGCTGTGCGGCTTCTCCTTCTGGGCCTGGATTTCTTACCCAGAAGATGGGGATTGCCGTGGGACTTCCCTGGTAGTCCAGTGGTTAAGAGTCTTCCTTCCAGTGCCGGACACATGGGTCCGACCCTGATCGGGGAGCTAAGATCCCACATGCCTTGTAGCAACTAAACCTGTGTGCTGTAACTGCTGTGCCCTCAACACACAGCTATTAATAGAAGCCCATACACGGCAACAAAGATCCAGCAAAGCCAAAATTTTGAAAAAAAGCAGAAAGAAAGCAAGCTGGCAACAGTCCTGTCTATAGGAATGGAGGCTCCAGGAACGCATGCTAACATCTGTGACACGCCCAGCAGGGAAGCGAGCGGGGCTGTCTTTGGTGCCCGCCTCCAGGGGTGACGGGGGGACCAATGACTCGAGGTCCATGTGGCCCTGAGCACACACCTGCTGCACGGGCCTCACTCAGTAACTGTCCCTGTCCCGCCAGGGCCACCGCCGTCACCCCATGCGGTGTCCAGCTGAGCAAGGAGGCCGCACTGGTCCCCGAGGGCGGTCAAGGCCTGCTCATTACCCTCCCCCGCAGGTCCTGGCCTCCATGCCTCGCTCTTGCTGTTGCCAGCCCTCAGACTTTGCTCAGTGGGAAGCACCATTCTCAGCTCCGTGGCTCTGGGGGGACTGACCCCCTCCCCGGCTCCAGGATAGGTGCTGAGGGGCTCAGAGCCTACGGCACACCTGCCCCCTGGGAAGAGTGGCAGGTTCAGGGTAGATGTGAAATTTAACAGCCAGCGAGATTCCGGGGAGAGATTTTTCTGGAGCTTCTGGCAAAGAGAGTCCTCCACCCTGATCCTTATGGCTCCGGGGGTTGGCACGGCCCTTCCGCTGCCTCGTGGGGGGCGCCCCAGGGAGCTTCAGCCACGGAGTGGAGCCTGAGCGCAAGCTTGGTCAGGCAGGAGAGCAGGAGGGGGCCAGGCCTCCAGGAAAGCTGCTGGATCGAGCCAGCCCCTTTGTTCCGGGAGCCCAGGACTGTTCCTTACCGTTGGAGTTCGTCTGATGTGGCCTTCCCGGCATTTTCAGAGCTTAACTGCTCCATGCTCTGCATGTTTTCGACCTATTTCCAAAGAAGGTCCCATTCCCAGGTGCCAGGGGCTGGAATGTTCTCGTGTCTTTTAGGGGACACAGCTCAACCCAGCAGATGTGTTTGAGCTCTTAAGAGCTAGGGGGCACATTCGTGGAGCACCCCATGATCTCAAGGGGTTCATGTCCACGGAGTAAAATGGAAGTTCAGTAAATCCTGGCTGAAAGGGCGGAGACATCCGCCACCAAGTCTTCAGTTCCGTGGCTGTTTACCGGAGTGAGGGGTTCCCCGCTCCATCCCACTCTTTAGTCGGCAGAGACAGGATCACGTTCAGGTGTCACTACAACCCCGGTGACCCACAGCCCAGCCAATCTGATCACGGGGACCTCCAGGGACTGACCAGCCAGGGCCTGGACTCAGGTGAGGAGTGCAGTCACCATCAGGGCTGCAGGCAAGAAGCGACTGTCCTTCTTGGAACAGTGAAGTCCCCACTGATCCCTTTAGTCCTGGTGGCGCAGACAGGACCCTGTCGCCCTGGGGTCCCGGCCCGGCATCTGCACGCCACTCACGTCCTGGGGAACTGAACACAGCGCCCGCTTTGCTCTGCTTGATCAGACTCACTTGGGGACTCGTTTCCTGGGCTGCAGACCAGTTCCTCACTTCACTCACTAAGGACTGGAATAACTGTGGAATTGGGACCAACTTGCCTGTTAACTTGCAGGTTTTGACTCTCCAAACTACAGGGTGTCCCCACGTAGGGTGGAAGAGACACTTTCCGGGGTGCTGAGCTCAAACGAAAGCTCCCAAAGTGAGCCGTGCCAAGGTCACCTCCTCCAGGAAGCCTTCCTGCCCTCCTTGCCACTCCCTTATTCCCCAGGCGGAGCTGAACACAGCACCCCGCACACACACACTTCCAGGCTCCCCGCCCATACTCCGTGAGCCCTGCTTACAGGGTTGGGCGCAGGTGCTGGTCCGTCCCGTTCCCGCCTCTACGGCCACAGCCAGCGCGGGTGCCGTCCCATAAATCCGTCCGCCTCCACCCCAGTCAGCTAGATGCAAGACTGGTCACACAGACAGGCTGTGAGTTATCAGGAAAATGAGGCTCTGTTCTGGCTAAGAGTAACTAGTGCAGACCGCCCGATCCCTGCTGTGCTCAGTGAGGCCTGAGTCTGGCCACTTACTGCAGCCGTCGGGTTCGTCACTCAGCTCAACTGGGTGCCCCACGCCTCCATCTGCAGGGGGGTGGGGGGCCAGGGGGGACAGTTGCCCCACCTTGCAGGCTTTGTGGACGCTTCAGGGATCTGAGGAAGGTCAAGGCGGCCCCGGGCAGCCACACGGATAAGTTGAGACTTCTCTTCCGTCCCCCAGATCCCTCCATTCTCTCCTCACCACTGGGTGGAGAAACACAACGGGCTAAAGGTGAAATAACTAAGTGTGGCGGGCTGCAATCCCACCTCGGGTGGGTGCAAAACCCTTCAGCCATCACAGTGCCTGAGAGCGTAGCCCCAAAGGATAAGTTCAGCTGGAAGGTAGATTAGTCTGCTTATTCCCAACTATAATGTTCAAGAAAAACCAAACGGAGTAACTTCAACTTTTAAGTGGAATGGCGTTCTTCTCTTCCAAGTTAAGTCTGTCCAGGCAGCCAGACAGGGTGGATCTTATGGGCTGAATGATGCCCCAACCAACATTCATGGTGGAGAATGGATCCCCAGGACCTCAGAATGTGACTGTATCTGGAGATGGGAACTTTGAAGATGTCATCAAGGTAGACCCGGACCCAGCAGGGCTGCAATCCTGAAGAACACAGGACGCCCACGTGAGCACATGGGGAGGAGACAGCCATCTGCATGCCCCGGAGAGAGGCCTCAGGATGGACCAGCCCTGCCAACACCTGGGTCTTGGATTCCAGCCTCGACTGGGAGACAGCAGATATCTGTTAAAGGCTCCCGGTGTGGGGCATTTGCTGTGGCAGTCCTGGCTGACTGGTAACGCGACACAGAACACGCCAGGGGATTTCCAATGGGGCAAGGGTGAGCAGGCCTTGGGAAACCTGAGCCCCCCAGAGAGGGGGTGAACCCTTGGTGAAACCTAAGGGTCAGGTGGACAGGAAGAGATGGGACGGGATGTGGCAGATGGTGAGCAAGGCATGGAAACCCGACTGCAGAGGCATGGAATTTCCCAGGCAAGAAAGACAGGGGCGGGGCGCCATTTCCTACTCCAGGGGAACCTTCCCGACCCGGGGATCAAACCCACGTCTCTCACGTCTCCTGTATCACCAGGCAGATTCTTTATACCATTGGCACCACCCGGGAAGCCCAGAGCAGGGCATGCACAAGGCTCCTGGAACTCGAAGTCGGCCAGTGGGCACCTCGGGGGCTGGTTGGCACAGCTCCTCGTGACAACATCAGGTCAGGGGGTCCTCCTGGCTCGGCCCTGCCAGGCACAGGGGTGGCTCCATCAGGACCTGCCCGTCAAAAGTCTGGTATCACATCCCCATGGGACAACTTCCAAAAGAGATCCCGTCTCCTCAAGAGTGAGGTGACCTTCCCCGGAAGCCCCCCAGCGTCCTCCACCATCTCATCACCCAGAAGAGCAAGCTTTCTGGACTCCATGGCTGGAGGCGGCATTGTGGGGTCAGAGTGCGAGCAATGGGGCAGGGACTGTTTGTACGATCCAGGACGCCTCTCCGGTGACCGAGGGTTCCCGGCCATGGGGTATCGGCTCTCGAGGAAAGAGCCGGGCGGCCACAGGGCAAGCTCAGGGTCTAGGGGCCCTGAAGACAGTGACAAGGCAGCTGAGCCCCTCGGGATGGGGGAGAGGAACGGGCTGCTGCGGGTCTGCCTGACACGGGGCCACGGAGAGGCCAAGACGGGGCAGGAGGGCAAGGGGGCAGCGGGGACGCATGCGAGGGGCTGGGGGCTGGCGGCAGCAAGACCGCCCTCCTACAGAAGCCGCCTCCACGTGATTAACTAAAGCCGGACACAAACGCAAGAGGGGGCTGCCCCGTGCGACCCTGGTTCCTCCCCCCCCAAATACCATGGAAGAAGGAACAAATTCACTAGAAGTCACATCAGAAAGGTCCCAACCAGACTTGGGCTTTAAAATATGCTGTTTATTTTTTTTTCTCTAATTATAAAAATAATACATTATCCAAGGAAACACAAAATTCTGCCCAGGAACACAACAGCGCCCTCTACCCCGCTGGACGGAGATGAGCTGGCGGTCTCTGTGACGACGGCGGGCTGAGGCCCAGCCCACCCAGAGCTAAGAGGCTGCAGGCCAGGAACACATGGCGAGACGCGTGGATGGCGAGCTGGGCAGAGCCGCAGTGTGTCCACCAGCCTCGAGAAGCCGTGCCTCCCTCCTCGGCGCCCGGCCAGCCGAACGTCCAGGCCCCGCAGGGACCCTCAGCAGCTGCCAGAGGAGCAGAGCGCACCCAAATGCTCTGGGAGGATTGTAAAAGCTGGAGTGGACTCGCAGCGACCCCAAGGTGTCTGCAGGCGGAGCAGCGGCCTTCAGATCTCCCCCCGGGACCGTTCTTAACGGCAGGGTACCTCCCCGCACCCAGGGACGTGGAAGGGCACGTCCCTGCTTCTGGGGACAAGGCTGGCCTCTCCTCCTCTCCGCCGGATGCTCGCGTCCATGGAGGTGTCCTGGCTCCCCAGGGACAGGGCCGGCCTCTCCTCCTCTCAGCCGGATGCCCACGTCCAGGGCACAGGAGGCGATGAGCACAGCGCGGACTGTGGGTGCGGGCGTGTGTCCCAGGCCGGGTACCAGGAGACACGGTGAATGCCACGGCCAGAGTCCCAGCCCTTGGATGGGGCAGTCTCTCAGGCCTCGGGTTCCTCTATAAACCGTGCATAATGCCCACCTCGTGGGCTCCCGAAGGGATGAAATAAAACACCAGGAGCAGGTCCCAAAGCACTGGCACATCTCGAGGCTCAGTACACGCCACAGTACCCATCACTCCTCCAGAGCCAACCCTGTCTCCTCATTTTTAAAAAACGGCCCCTCTGAGCACTGACCAAGGCCTAGGGAGTAACAGGGGTGTCTCTTCCATCCAGAGCCAGGTCTGGATCCAGCCAGGCCTGCCAGATAGATGGCGGGGACCCATGAGTTGGCGGCCTGGACCCTGGAGCGGAGATGAGCAGCCTTTGAGGTCTCTACCAGGGCCGCGCCCAGACTGCGGGGCAGACAGGACCTGACCAGGGACGGGCTTGTGCGGAGGGGCCCCTGGAGGGTGGGGGACGGAGGCCACGCAGGGGGACCTCAGGGAACGGGGCCGTTTCACCGGCCAGACTGGAACCGACCCTGCAAAACGATGAATCCTCCTCACTGAATGCCTTTAATCACATTTTTCAACACTCAACACACGAACATCTGCTCCTTGATGTCCTGTCTTTGTTCATCTGTCGTCCTCAGAATGAAAGTCCAGAACCTTCCGTGCTGATTTTAAAGTCGGGCTGAACGTTCAGTAATGAACAAAACTGGAAACACAAGAGGAAAAAGGTGGCTTTTTAGATGAGTGCAGACTTCTCTTTCGAGGCCACCACCCTCCACGGGGTCCTCGCACCTGCTCCCCAGATGGATCTGGTTTCCTCACATCAAGGTACATGAGAACTTGCTTTATGGACCAAAGACACGGCATGGGTGGCCCCAAAACTGTTAGCAAAGGGGGCCCCGGGGCACCTAGCCACGTCTAAGACAGGCACCCCGATCAGCAAGAAACACCCGGGACACAAACCTGCTTAAACTTCCCTCTAATTCTGTCTAAGTCTTCGTGAAGTCTGTCGTAAGTAGGGTCGTCGTAAGGGAACTTCTGAATCATCCCAATCAATGCCTCTAAGACCTTCATCTTTTTGCTGTAAGACACAGAAAGAAAGACCTTCAGTCCCCGGCACGGCAGGCTCGGCCTATGCAGCCAGGCGCCAGACGCGCTCCTCAAGGCAGTGGTGCTGAGCACGCCGGGGTTCAGGAGCTGGCGGCTAACTCAGTCATCACTCAACAACCTTCCCTCACCTGGCAACGGGCGCCTGCCCACCCCTGCACCCGACGTCAAGTGAGAACCGCCCTCGCCGGGCCGGCTGCGGCCTGGACCAGTGGTCGAGGCGACGCGACGAGCACCCAGGTCACCAGTCCCCAGGCCTGACCCCGGAGCACAGGACCAGAAGGAAAGAGCGCAGGGCATGGCCACGCCTGTTCCCATCTGGGGGGTTTCTCGGATCTAGAACCTTCACACTCAGGCCCTCGGGGAGTTTAACAGCAGGTAAACACCAAGCCTGCTCCATCCACAGTGTCTGCTATCTGAGTTCAGCCCCCTTCCCCAGAAAAACGAGGGGCTCAGCCTTGAGCAGGATCGCCCTAAGGAACTCAGGGACTTCACGGCTCTGGGCCTCGGCATCCTCATCTGTAAAATGGGGCCCTGACGGCCACCTCCCAGGCTCAGGAGGATCAGTAATTCAGAGAAAGCCCAGGACCTGTCACAGAACAGCGCTGAGTAACCGTCAGTCTCCACCACACCCTGGAGGCCAGGGCTCCTACTGGGGAGGGCAGGCGCCCTTCTGGGTCACGGGCAAGCGACCCTGCCCACCTTCGATCACCGGGCGTCAGGAGCATACTAGTATCTGTTCCAGGGAATCTCGAAGGACTCATCCTTGGGATGAAGCGACAGCCATTCAAAGCGACCAGGACCGCTCACATTTGCTGCTCTTAAACCAGTTTACAGAATTGCAACAGCTGCCTCTCGGGGAAAACACAACCGCGTAGCATCACAGCGAGCGAAGGAAAGCGCCGAGGCACTCAGTCTCCAGCAGATGGAAGGCAGGTGCCCACACGTGGGGACGGCTGTGCGTGTCTGGACGCGGGGACCACCACCCACTCTCAATTCCGCGAGCAGCCCCGCCCGACAGCCGGTCACCGCAGCTGCACCAGATGCACTCAGCCCAGTGAACGGTCAAGGCTGGTGCACGCCCCGGGGGTGTGGCCCGCTCAAGGCTCCAATAAGGAAAACGGGGCTCCACCGGCCTGCGGGAGGGCAGGGGCATCTCGGGGAGGGTCAGAGAGCCAGGGTCACCCACTGGACACCCCATCCTGCAGGCTGAGACAGGCTCCCACCACCTTCTCCAGGGTGAAGAGTCCCCGGCTTCACTGAGTGAGGACATCCAGGGCTGGCGTTTCTCTTTTAACATCATTACTTGGAACATAAAGCAGCGGAAGGGCCTCTGCCCGCCTTCTATCTTTTTTTAAAAAACTATAGAGACTCAGAAAATCCAAAAATCACTCCTCTAAGATAAAGGGGTTTAGGCTGCGGTTCAACACCACCAGGCTCTGCTGGTGGGGTGGGGGCAGCAGGGCTCCCACCAGCCCTGACACAACCCACGCGACCCTCCGTCTGATGGAGCCTGGGGGCACGGCTCTAGGACAGGGGGGCCCCCTGCCCCGGGTGTGAGTTGGCAACCCCCAGGTACAGGAACCTGAATGCCCTCCGTGAGCTGCAGACACCAGCGCAAGGAGAGCGGAGGCTACTGGGGAATTCCATTCCAGGTGCGTCCCGCCCACCTTCGGGACCGGGAGTGCAGAGGCACCTTCAGCCCTGACCGCCCCCAGGGCCGCCACCCACCGTCCCAACCAGATCATTGGTTACCCCGCCACCCCGCTGGGTCTTTAGAGGAAAACCCCCTAGAGGTGGCCTTGCATGACAGACGAGTCTGGTCAGCTCCCACTTGCTCAGTGATGGGACAGCTCAGACAGCAGCGACCCCAGGATCACCCAGACTCTGTCTCGAGTATCCCTGCTCCGACAGGTGAATATGGTGGTGACACAAATTCTAGAAATTCAGAACATTCCAAATGACAAGTCACATGGACGGGGGAATGCCAGCTTCTGCACTCTGTCACTCACACTCCTGGAGCCTCTTCCCGGCCAGGCAAAGCCACCGGGCATCCGAATGACGCAGAGCAGCCACTGAAGCCCCACGTCCACTCCCCTGAGCAGCAGGACAGACTCGCACGGAAGGGTGAAGGGTGAAGACCGCAGGTGGGGACACGGTCCCGGGGCTTCGGGAAGCGGCACCCCGCAAGAACAGGTTCAGAAGGCTACAAACGCTACAGAGGATAGCTAAAGGCTCCTTAGTGCTTCCAGGCTGATACGGCAAAACACATGGACCTTCTGGCTACATTAAAAGTCCCGGTGACGACGGAGTCACCATTTCTGAGCCTGGATCACACCCAGACTACTGTGCTCCGTTTATCAAAAGCTCAGGGGAAACGAGAAGATGAAATCGTTTCCAACCCGCCTTGACTGGCAGGGCCGCTGAACGTCACCGAATGCTTGGAGGCCTCCAGGGAAAAGGCGGGGGAGATCAGAGGACTCTTGGGAAAACAGTAGGTGTTCATCCAACACCCAAAACGGGCCCAGCACCTTCCAGGTACTATTTCCTGTAAACCTCGTAACAATTTCGTGAGGTTCCTTCAGCCCGATTATCTTCTCTGTGCTACAGACGAGGAGACGGGGACTCTAACCACCCGAGATCAGGGTGCACCATGGAGCTGCAACTCCGGCCCCAACGCAGAAGAAGGAAGGAGGCTCAGCTCTACCTGTCTCTCTCAGTGGCGCGACCGTGCAGGAGGCCTCTCCAAGCCAACGCGAAGCCTCGGTAGCACCCGATCTGTGAATTGACGAGACATTTAAGAGTGTGATGAGTAACCGAGCGCTGTATGTGATCTAATTATCAGGCTCTCAAAACTAAGGTGGCGGAGGGCAGGAGGGGGCGCAAGGGCGTTCTTCTCGTACTGTCCTGGAGCAGGAAATGGAAGTCAGAGGTCAAGTCATCAGCGGGACAGCCAGCCTCCAAGGTGGCCCACTGGGCCCCAGCTCCCCGCTCCGCTGGTACGTGTGCCTGCGAGGTCTCCCGACTGTATCGGGTGGCCATGATGAGCAGAACACAGAAGAGGAGGCAGCATGTGACCTCTGGGTTTAGGTGTTAACAGGCCATGTCAGCTCTGCCCTGCCCACCTGGGCCATCCACACAGGGTCAGGAGGACACTCGGGCGGCCCTATGGAGACGTCCACGCGCTGAAGACGGCCGAGGGAGCGGGCCACCTGAGAAGCACCTCTTCTGGCCCCAGGCAAGCCTTCGAGTGGCTGGCAGCCCTGGCTGACTCTTAGCTCCAGCATCAATGCCCTGAGCCAGAACCAGCTGGTTCAGCTGCTCCTGGACCACGGACCCCCAGGACCTCTGTCAAATGAGTAACACTGGTTGTCTTAAGGCCACGTGGCTTGTGCTGATTTGCTTTGAAGCCGAAGATGCCTAATACAGTTCTGATGGCCTCTGACTTGGCTGTTTATGGCCAGTTACCTGGAAGTGAGGGCCTATCCAGCACAAAAGGCAGGAGAAAAGGAAAATCGGGGACTTTATGGAATTCCAGTGTGAATACAAATGGCATGCTGTCACACGACACAGGGCGCTCACTCTCTGCAGGAGGCCTGACATCCACTGAGGTGACGGGGGACTTGTTTTCCTCCAGCCCACCCGACTGCGTCATCGCCACACAGCCACATGCTCTGCAGGCTCTGCCCTAGGATATGAATCCATCACATTCTATCTGGCCTACTGCCACTTTAAGAGGCCTGAAACTGTGGCTTCTGTGGCTTGATCATACCGACCATCAAGGTAAACTGTCAACAGTAAAAGAACAGGACTCCTTTCTAAGTGGGGGGGGGGGGGGGGGTCCCCACTCACTTCAGATCCGACTTTAGCTCCATGGAGCGTGCCGTGCTGTCTCCCTTCAATCATACCCAGACTGCTTCCTTCTTCATAGCCTTCCCGGTACCCTTCCCTGTGAAACCTGCGATGGAGAAGCAGCAAGACTGAGTAAATAAACAGGAGAACGAGGATTCTTCCTGGAAAAATTCTTCTCCTCCACGCGACCCAGACTGCAAGACGAGACCTAGTATCACAGAAAACAAAAGAAGCTGAGCCATAAAGCTTAGGTCCAATGTCAGCTCCGCCGCTCCTGAAGCCTCTGCTTCTCAAGCTGCTGTGTGCCTTGAAGCCAAATTCAGCTCTTCCACAATGAGGAAGCCAGGCTGAATCAGGGACTCCCAAACTGGGCAGAATACTGGAAACAACAGGAAAATCCCAAAGATACAAATTCAGGAGCCTCGCCCCTCATGTTCAGTAAAGCTCAGGAACCTGCTTTTTCAAATCTCCCCAGTGACTTAGTCAGCAACCCCAGTTCTGTGAGTCTGTAAGCTAGACTGTTTGCTTCAAAACAAACAGACAAAGGAAACTGCTGTCTGCACCAGGCTTTCCATCACACCTCAGGAGCCAGGCAGGGAGAAGTGCCATCAGGTCACTGCAAAGCGTACCATGCCTGCAGAGACTGCGGGAGAATAAAGGCTCTGACTTACAGGGGCCGGCAGTGGAACTGTCACCAGCACAACCCACGAGCCACCAAAGTGAAAGGGGCAGGCTGGAGCCCCCAGTGAGGCCAAGTGTGTCACTCCCACTTATCCTGGCTCCCGCCCTGGGAGTGACCTTGCCTCCCCATCTCAAAGACGGGATCTAGTTCACAAGTAGGGATAAAATAGATAACGGGGGTACAAGGCTTAGTTCAGCATGCAGCTCACAGCAAGTTCCAAATGAACTGTCAGCGACTGATCGCTTACTGCTCCCTCTTTCTCACGGTCGTCTATCGATGTCTCAAGCGGGCCAGGCACTGGAAGACGGCCATCAAAGCAGCCAAGAGCCCCGCTCCTTGTCATAGCCCCTAGGCGCTGCCCAGGGGCTGAGGAGGGAAAAGGATGACGCCTGACACCTAGATGAGCCTGTCCGTGAATACGGCCGTCTGTCCACCACTGAGGAACAAGAAAGAGGTGGGCAGCGCCCAGATGGCAGAGGTCCGCCCCACCCGAGGACTGGGCGTCTATGGAGGGAGGCAGTCACGAGGCCGAGCAGATGCATGGAGGCAGCCCCGGAGGAGCAGCTGGGTGCCTGGCGCTAGCCCGAGAAGCCGACGAGTAAAGGGGAAGTAACAGCATCCTGGGCCCTCCCGCGCCGGCCGCCTCTGCGGCTTCAGGGCGCTCCCGCAGGGCCGCACCCCAAGGCTGAGAGCCAACACGCCAGGGCGGGGGGCCCCGACCCACCCACCTCTCATCTGCCATCACGACAGCGTCTAACAAGTCCTGCTCCCCGGCCATGGCGGCCGCCGACCAGCCCCCGCCCGTCGGGCTCCGCCGCCCCGCGATGGAGCCGCGGACACGCGAGGCCACACCGCGCGGAAACCCCGGCCACTCGCGACGCCGAGTTCACTTCCGAGGGCGGCCGCGCGGGGCAGGCCGGGTAACGACGGCACGCCGGAGGGCCCAGCAGGCGCCGGCGCGGGCCCAGGGCGCGTGCGGCGGCGGCGGCGGCGGCGGCGCTGGGCGGGGCTAGGCGGGGACGCGGCCCCGCCCCGAGGCCCCTTGCCCCGCCTCTCGGCTCGGGCTGCGAGCTGGTCGGTCTGTCCCCGCCTGGAGCATCTACCTGGCTACGCCGGGCTGACCCATGATCTCACTTTCCCAAAACCAGGCAGAGGCCACCGAACTGCCAACAGCGGCTCAGAAAGGACCAGGGAAAGAAAATTTATCAAAGAACCAAACGCCTCCTGGAACTCTGGCTAAGAGGCTCTGGGCCCGTGGGGTTTGAGGGGGGAAAAGTTCCAGGAAATGCAATTCGCGGAATGGAGACAGTACCCAGAGAAGAGTGGCCCGGTCCCCTGCCGACCCCGATCCACAGCCAAGGGCCACCCTCCAGGACCAAGTCAGACTTGAGACCCCCGCCTAAAAGACCACTGAATCCACGATAACAGTATTCCAGGGCCTTTGGGCTTTTGTTTGTTCGAGAAACAACGCAGGGCTGACCAGACCCCCGGGGAATCTGAAACAGCAGCAGGTGAAAGGAACAGCCTAGGTCCTCTTAACACTCAATGAATAACTGTTGGCATCCGTTTAAAAAACTTTAGAGTTCTTTGAAAACTAGAAATAAAAGTGTTTGTGTTTTTATTCTTGCGGTTGTTTTTAAAGCAAAAGCAGAAACAAAGTGAAAGTGTTGGTCGCTCAGTCGTGTTTCTTTGCCACCCCATGGACCGTAGACTACCAGGCTCCTCTGTCCATGGAATTCTCCAGGCAAGAATATTGGAGTGGGTTGGTATTGCCTTCTCCAGGGAAATCTTCCCAATCCAGGGATCGAACCTGGGTCTCCTGCATTGCAGGCAGTTTCTTGACCATCTGAGCCACCAGGGAAGCCCCAGTAAAAGCAGTGAGTGAAAGTGGCTCAGTCATGTCCGACTCTTTGCAACCCCATAGACTATGAGTTCTCCAGGCCGGAATACTGGATTGGGTAGCCGTTCCTTCTCCAGGGGCTCTTCCCAACCCAGGGATCGAACCCAGGTCTCCCACATTGCAAGCGGATTCTTTACCAGCTGAGCTACAAGTAAAAGTAGAGCTATTCACAATTCAGGCAGAGAGTCAAGAATCAGCACAAAATGATTTGTAATTAGCAGCCCCCAGAGCCCTCTCTCCAGCTGAAGACATCCCCCCCTTAAAAAAAAAAAATAGCTTTTAGTGTTAGTCCTCCCATTTGTCATTTCCGTGGCATGTGCTTCCTGGACACAGTTTTTAAAGGTATGTCAAACTATCAGCCACAGTGGAACACAGATATGAATTACCAAAAGCTTTACCATTAAAATCAGGAGTAAAACAAGAATGCTTTGAACATAGCTGGTAGACCTAATCAGTGCAATAAAATTGAGCAAGAAGTCTTAACTATCTCTGGGGAAAAAAGACAACAAAGTGTCATTATATGTAGGTGTGGTGGTCCATCTAGAAATTCCAAAATAAGCATGTAAGACCCTCTCAGAATTCATAATACAGTTCAGTAAGTAGCTCTGCAGTTGAATCACCAAAAAAAAAATCACTTGCTTTTTGTTATTCTAACAATAATTAGTCGTGGTCTGAGCAGGGATACTCAGGAAATCCATTTTACCATGGTCACAATAAATTTCTTAGAAATAAGATCTGAGCAGAACCTATGCAAGGATAACTACCCCGCCACCCAAGACAGAAAGAAATGCAACCCCAGTTTCCACATGATCTGGGGGAAATGTGTCAAACTCTAAATTCTATCTGGGAACTCCCCTGGTGGTCCAGTGGTTAAGAATCCACCTTCCAACACAGAGGATGCAGGTTCAATCCCTGGTCAGGGAACTAAGATCCCATATGCCATGGATCAACAAAACCCTTGAGCCACAACAAAGACCCAGTGCAGCCAAAGCGATAAAAAATTAAAATAATAAATGAATAAATTTCATCTGGATGAACAACTTGATAAGAATAACTAAGATGCTTTCGAAAGAGAGAATGATATGGGGGACTTGCTATACCTGATGTGAAAAAAGAAAGTCTCCATAAAAGTATGGCTTCCCAGGTGGCTCAGTGGTAAAGAACCCACCTGCCAATGCAGGAGACATGGGTTCTGTCCCTGAGCCAGGAGGATCCCCTGGAGAAGGAAATGGCAACCCACTCCAGGATTCTTGCCTGGGAAATCAGTCCCATGGACAGAGGGGCCTGGAGGGCTGCAGTCCATAGGGTTGCACAGAGTCAGGCACAACTTAGTGACTAAACAATAGTATCCATAAAAATATTGTAGCATGTTTGTTCAAGAATAGACAGATGAATGAAATAGGGATGGAATGACCTGGAAGGGAACTCAGGAAACATAAAACCTCCCCACAGGATGAAAAGCACCACGAATTAATGGGGGAAAGGGATATTCATCAATCACCAAAATGGGAAAACTTGTTGTCTGGGAAAAGTCAAGTTCCATTTATATCTCATGTACTCAATCACTCAGCCCTGTCTGACTCTTTGTGACTCCATAGACTGTAGCCCGCTAGGCTCCTCTGTCCATGAATTTCCCAAGCAAAGCTATTGGAATGGGTTGCCATTTCCTTCTCCAGAGAATCTTCCCAACCCAGGGATCAAACTGGTGTCTCTTGTGCCTCCTGCGTCTTCTGTGTTGGCAGGTGGCTTCTTTACCACTATGCCATCTGGAAAGCCTTTATGTCTCATACCATTCATCAAAATAGTTCTAAATGAATTAAAGGCTTTTTTTAAAGAAAAAAGCAAGACATTTAAAAATTCAGGTGGAACATTCAGGTAAGTATGGAGATTCGTTTTTAACACATGAAAAGCCACAGGGGAAATCACAAAGGGAAAATCAATGCAAATTTATGCAAGTCCAAGCGTGGTAATAGGACTTCCCAGGTAGCTCAGGGGTAAAGAATCTACCTGCCATGCAGAAGGCGCAGGAGACATGGGTTTGATCACTGGGTGGGGAAGATCCCCTGGAGAAGGGCATGGCAACCACTCTAGTATTCTTGCCTGCAGAATCCCAGGGACAGAGGAGCCTGGTGGGCTACAGTCCATGGGGTCATAAAGAATTGGACACAACTGAAGCAACTGAACACACACGCACGTGCAAACGTGGTAATGAACAAAATTAAAAACCAAAGAATAATCTGGGAATATATTGGTCATAATATTATAACTAAAGGAATAATATTTCTGGTTTATGAAGAATCTATTAAAATTGATAAGAAATTAATGCATCTTAACAGGGAAAAGCATGGTCCAAGGACTTGAATATACAATTCACAGAAAAGAAAAACACAGTTTGCTGGCAAACAAAAGCATAGATAGCAAAGACAGACTTACTAGTAGTAAAAAAAAAATGTGGATCAAAAGAACAAGCCTCATTTTTTACCTTTTCAAAATGGAAAAAAAAAATCACCATTTTTAGAAGGAAAATACTGTCAATGCCCACAGATGTCTAAGTTAAAGCTACCTTTTGGTCTAGCAGTTCAAAAAGATAAGAAGGACATTTTAAATGTTTTTACCCTTCTACCTAGCAATTTCCTTTCTAGGACTTCAGCTCATGGAGAAAAGTGAAAATTTTTGTACAGTGATGTCCAATGCAGTATTATAGCATGAGCTACAAAAGCCAGAAAGAGAAAGCAGCTTATGATGACAAAGTGAGGTTGATGGCACATATGGTAGGATATTCGCAGTGAAGACTTTTAAGCGCCCGCCAAAAATAATATTTGAGATAAGAGTAATGTCACAGAGAAGGCTCCTGATGTTTAAAGAAAAAGAGAAAAAAATCTAGTACACCTAAAACATGATATGGCAAATCAATGATACTTAAATAAAAAATACAAATTAAAAAAAATAGAAACAAAGGGTAAAAAATAAAGAAAAAACTCTACATATACTCTGATTCCAATGACATTAAATAATTATGCTTTTAAAATCTAAAGTAAGTACACCCAAATGTTAACAGTGATTATATCTAGATTTTGGAATTACAGTAATTTTAAATTTCCTCTTTTATATTTTTTTTCTGAATACTCCATGTTCACACAGTGAACCATGAGTTACTTAAATAAAAAGTCCAACAAAAATATATTTGTGAAGATGAAGTGAAGTAGACTTTGTATTATTTTGTTATGTTCTCTTTGTTAGCTTTTTTGTCCATTTTTCATAAACAAATGAAATCACAAAACATTTGGGATATAAGAAAAAGGGCAAAACACGCAAGCAAACAAATCCACTCTGGTCACCGATTCATTTTTGCTAATTTTGTCACATTTTCCCCTTTGAATTTCCACAAAAAAATCATCTTCATATATGTACAACTTTACATCCAGCCCTGCAAACACTTCATATTGTATTGCAAACATGTCCCAAGTAAAGGAACTGTTCTCTTATTATTACATACATAAAATACACGTCATGATCATAAACTATTGTCTGCTGAAAGAAAGTAAAAGCTCTGTCTTTTGGCAGAGGGAAACTGATATGTGATGAGAAAAAAAAGAGACCAATTATACTGTATTGGGAAGATCCCCTGGAGGAGGAAATGGCAACCCACTCCAGTATGCTTGCCTGGAAAGTTCCATGGACAGAGGGGCCTGGTGGGCTACAGCCCACGGGCCCACAAAGAGTCGGACACTACGGAGCACCCACACAGCCATACGGTAAAACTCACGGGTATAAAGACTTGTACAGAGGAGCACGAGTTAATTTCAAGCTTTAAAGACGTGTGCAAAACTTTGAAAGATTGTATGTGTTACAAAAATCAACATTACTGACTCAAATTGTTAGTCGGAAAATTAAAGCTTTACAGGGATTCCCCCCAACCACTGCATTTATTTCTCTGGTTGTGTTCCTAAAATATTGTTTTGAACACAGATTGTCTTAATGTTGAAGGCCAAGAGTTTGATTACATTATTTTGGCTTTTTAATATTGTTTTCACAAATTGCCTCCTTTTCTAACAAGGACCAGACTTTAAAGCTAGGGCCTTGAAGGCAGAAAAAGGCTGTTTTAAGTTCAAATATAATTTATTGCAAAAATTTTAGCTAAATTTCAAATTTGGTGTCTGAGTTAGCAACTGAACCCATAAAAAGCAAGCAGGAAAAATCGGAATTGACCTCTCTCCTTGTTAAATTAGTTTCTGAGAAAACGCTGTGATGATTGCTTGTATTTATCTTAGGAACTGAAATTTCTCCATCTAATTGAATGGAATAAAAAACGGTTTGGGGAATTCCCTGGTGGTCCAGTGGTTAATGCAGGGGACATCCAACCAGGTTTGATCCCTGGTTGAGGAACTAAGATCCCACATGCCACGGGGCAGCTAAACCCAAGCGCCACGACAGCTGAGCCTGAGCTCCAGAGCCCGTCGTCTGCAACAGGAGAAGCCGCCAGCGAGAAGCCCGCGCACCCCGACTAGAGAAAGCCCATGTGCAGCAGCGAAGGCCGAACACGGCCGAAAATAACGAATGTAACGTTAAAAACAAGGGAAAACTATCTAAAAAGGTTTTCAAGGGTATAGAAACTTCTAAGCTTCCATTCTTAGTTTCCTCGGAAAGCTGCCTTAGCTGCACTTATTCCAATAATTTCAAAACATTAATATTAAATAATTCATAACGAAAATGTAAAGGAACTGGTATAATCAACTCCCAGTGAAATGAAAGTCGCTCACTTGTGTCCAACTCTTTGTGATCCCATGGACTATACAGTCCATGGAATTCTCCAGGCCAAAATACTGGAGTGGGTAGTCTTTCCTTTCTCCAGGGGATCTTCCCAACCTAGGGATTGAACCCAGGTCTCCCACATTGCAGGCGGATTCTTTTCCAGCCGAGCCACAAGAAAAGCCAGGGATCTACCAAATTAACAAATAAAACACAGTCTTAAAAATAGAAATGTTTTGCATTTTCCTCTCTCAAAGAGAACCAAGTGGATATAACTGAAATGAAAAACTTCATCAAAGTTGATTGGAAAGTGTTGTCTTATTGGAAATGATTTTTTTTTAATTTTTATATTCACAGTGAAATAGTAGGCAACCTCCAAAATGAACCAAACCAAACCTGATCTGAGCTCTATAGTGGCTGAACTGGAAACATGACCATTTTATTAGAATGAAAAAAAACAAACCAAGTTAAAAACAAAATATGTCATTTGCTCCTGTGGTGGTTGGAGAAGGAACCTGCAAGTATACTGACTGTTTTTAATATATGTTCAAAACTAATTTGCAGAGTTGGGGTCCCTTTCCTAGTGTAGATTAATCCTATCCAAGTCCTTGAGTTACAGAACTCCCTCTCTGGGGGATAGGATTGATGAGATCGTGAATAATATTTATTTTGTATGTTTTTATGAGTTTGTTGTTTTTTTTTTAAATCACAAAGTAGCATAGCCTTTCATAAGCAGGGGGAAAAAAAACAGATTTCAATGTCTTAAACAGAAGTCATTAGATGACAACTCTCTTCCAGGAAACAAATCTCCGTCTTGAACTACAGGCATCACAAAGTGAAAGTGTCAGCCGCTCAGCTGTCTGACTCTTTGCGACTCCACAGACTGTATCCTCCGTCCACGGAATTCTCCAGGCAAGAAAACTGGAGTGGGTAGTATTCTTCTTCTCTAGGGTCTCTTTCCAACCCAGGGATCGAACCTGGGTCTCCTGCATTGCAGGCAGTTTCTTTACCAACTGAGCCACCCATTAGTGAAAGCACAGCTGGAAAAAGAGATATTCTCCAGGCTTTCATCCAAATGTGACCCGCTGGGGAGGGGGACCAAGAATCCAAGGGTTGAGTCCCTTCCAGCCTTTCTGGCGGAGTCTCTTCTGCTCCTTGTCTGCCAGAGGCGCTCTGGAGCCTGCCTGCAAGGGCCATTTTCTGCCTGCCTCCGCAGGAATCCCCCGCAGCCACGGAGCAGGAGACGTGTGGTGCGGTGGGAGCCTGCGTTGTGACCAGTGACCACCAGTAGGGGTCCCCTGAGCGCCTTAAATCAGGGGTCCCCAGTCTGCGACCTGAGGAAGGGGATGCACAGCAGGAGGTGAGCGGTGGCAAGGGAGCCATCAGAGCTTCACCTGCAGCGCCCCACTGGTCCCCATCGCGAGCATTGCCTCCCGAGCCCCCGCCCACCCCCCCACCCCCCCCACCTGGTGGAAAAGTCGTCTTCCAAGTACCCGGCCCCTGGTGCCAAGAAGATCGGGGATCGCTGCTCTAG
Source organism: Odocoileus virginianus (assembly GCF_023699985.2). NCBI lineage: Eukaryota > Metazoa > Chordata > Mammalia > Artiodactyla > Cervidae > Odocoileus > Odocoileus virginianus. Next base: position 40,686,453 of record NC_069701.1, read on the forward strand.
AGAAGGGCCCTGGCCAGCAGGGCTCGGTCTTTGCCCCCGAGGCAGCGGAGACCCCTGCGTGGTCGAACCGCCCAAGCCAGCGCTCTGCAGGACAAGCTCTGCGATGCGGCTCAGACTGCGTGCGCCCAGCCCCCCAGCTCCCGGTCGTTCATCTTTCTGCCTCTACTCTGGGATCCACAGAGGCAGAGCCTTCCATTCCAAGCGCTGGAAGGAGAAGCAGGGTTGACCGCCACTTCCTGTCTTGAAAGGAGAGTCCCAGCAGGCAGGGCCGGACTCCTTGCTTCCTCAAACCCAGGCGGGTCCCCGAGGGTCACGCGCTGATCGAGGAGCAGGGAGGTCTTGGGGAGAGTGGCACAAAGCCGGGGCAAACACCTTGTGTTCGGCTGAGCTAGGCTGGGCTGCGTGGGTAGAGAAACACCGCTGTCTCAGGGGCCTGATCGGGGAAGGGCTACTTCCCACTTTCACAGAATCCATTACCGGCCGGGCAGTGGTTACTCCAAGCCCAGGGGCTTCCCAGACGGTGCAGTGGTAAAGAACCCGCCAGCCAGTGCAGGAGATATGAGATGCGAGTTCAATCCCTGGGTCAGAAGACCCTGCCTGGAGCAGGAAATGGCAACCCACCCCAGTATTCTTGCCTGGGAAATCCCACAGACAGAGGAACCTGGCGGGCTGCAGTCCATGGGGTCGCAGAGTCAGGCCCGACTGAGCAACTCAGCCCAGCAGAGCACGAAGATGGCAAAGACGAGACGAACACTCTTGAGTGTAAGTATTAATAGATACCAAAACCGCAGAGCTCGTTTCATGCGGGATCTAGCACCATGCAGACGCCCAGGAGATGGTTGCTGAATGAGTAAGCAAGAGGCTGTTGAACAAATAAGTGAGGGGACCCAGGTGGCTGAGAAGCAAACCCTCAGCCCCTCGGAAGGAGGAGGGGCCAGAGGCCGCCATGGCTGGGTTTGCCCACGGAGCCTTCCCGAAACAGGTAGGGTCCGAGCTCAGAGATCTCCCACCAGGAGGGGAGGCAGCCCTCTAGGAATGTACTGTACCTGGAGATGCAGGGCCTCGGAGCAGGCAGTGACCGGTCCAGCCAGGCATGGTGTTCCAGAGAGGGAAGGGGCCTGCTGAGGTCAGATGATGGGCGAAGGCACACCCAGCCGTCCTGCAGGGCACACGTGACTCATGGCCCCAGAGTGAGGGCCCTCCAGCATCTCCACGTGGCTGACACCCCTTCCTTTCCTCAGAGGGGCCTCAACTCTGGGCCTGCAGTGTCTGCCTCCCAGCTCTGTGACCCCTCTGGCCTGGGACCCCTCTATGGATTTTCCCGGGGCCGCAGCCCTTCCGCCTCTAGGCAGCCCCTGCCCCTTCCCCGTTCTTCCCCAGCTGGAGGGTGGCATCCAGAAGGCCCCCAGTCAGGCCCAGAGTGGAGTCTCTGGCAACAATGGTGGGGTGGGGTTGGGGGGGACGGCCCTCAGCAGGCTGCCCTTCCCTCCTCCTCTCTGCAGCAGGAAACCAGCTTTGGCGGTATCTGAATGGAGTCTCACCCACTGGGCGTTTGTAGAATTCCCCTCCCCGTGCCTCAGTGTGCCCGTCTGTAAAATGGGAGGGATATTGACACCCACTTAGGAGGGCTGATAAAAGGGTGAGTACTTGGCAACTGGAAAATAGGATGAATTCATAAATATTATAAATACATTTTTAATGTCAGGTTGCAGAAGGGATGAAGCTTTCCTCTCCTTTCACACTCTTCTGGAGTCCATGATAGGAGACTCTCCCACCTCCCTGGGTTGTCTGTGAAAGAGTATGGGTGGGCTGCCGCTGATCAACCCCAGGATGAGATCTGAGCTCGAGGCTGGAGAGGATGGTGCGGGAGCGGGCAACGCGAGCCTCGGGATCTGGAGCCGCCACCTGGGGGCACCATTGCGCTTCGGATGGGCTCCCGCCTCACCCGAGCTGCCGCAGCCCTGGGCCAAGGCTCCCGTACCCCCCAGTTGTTGCCAGCCTACGGGTGCTGGAACATTCTACTCCCCAGCTTCCACTTCTCCAGCCCGGAACCATAACCACGATAAGGATCCACTGTGTGTCAGACCCTCTTCTCAGGTTATCACTGTCATCTTGAAAGCAGACGTGGAGACGGAGTTTATCAGCATTACTCATAGAGGCTCCGGACAGCTACCGGGCTTTGAAGAGGCAAATGTCCAAGCCAGGGCAGGGGGTGCAGCCACGTCTGCTGCAACTCGACTCAGCCCCCTGACTACCTGGCCCCCACTTGGGACTGATCACGGAGCCCTGGCCCACTGCCCCTGTTGGCTCAGGGCCCCCAGATCACACATGGGGAGAAGAAAACGTAGGCCAGGGAACAGGTCACCCGGTTCTGATGGGAGAAGCCAGGTTATGGAGCCCCGCCTTCCAAATCCCCCAGGGATGTCCTGGAGCCTGGTCCAGCCAAATAGCTTGAGTCTGAGTCCCACTTCAATCCAAAGTCTCAGAGTCCTCATTGCAGGCTGGCGCTGGGGTCCAGGCTTCAGCCTCAGTCACTCCACCTGGGGCCCCGGGCCCAGGATGGAAGAGCTGAGAAGGAAGGAGGTGACCCCCATGCTCGCCAGCCTGCCGCAGGCCCCGCCAGCCCTTGCCGATGGGGACAGCAGGGCCCCAGCCCGGGCTGGCGTGGGCGGTGGGCGAAGCTCTGGATGAGGCACCGTCGCTACATGTCCTCAGTCTCCCCAAAGTAAATGGAGGTCGGGGCTTCTGAGAAGTCCGCCTCTGCGCCCAAGCGCGTGTGAACGTCACCCCTGGATAAACTGAGGATGCAGTCTGACAGCCTCTGGCAATGTTTTAAATGTGCATGCATTTTCCAACACAGGGGCTCCCCTGGTGGCTCAGATGGTAAAGAGTCTGCCTGCAGTGCAGGAGACCTGGGTTCGATCCCTGGGTCGGGAAGATCCCCTGGAGAAGGGAAAGGCAACCCACTCCAGTAATCTTGCCTGGAGAATCCCATGGATGGAGGAGCCTGGCAGGCTACAGTCCAAGGGTCCCAAAGAGTCGGACACAACTGAGTGACTAACAGTTTCCAACACAGCAATTTTACGAATGTCTGTCCATCAGTCGTGGGTTGGATGGCCCCCAAAAGATATGATTAAGTCCTAACCTCAGAACCTGTGAATGTGACCTTAGTTGGCAAAGTGTCTTTGCAAGCATAAGGCTCTGACGGCAAGAGCACCGTGGTTACCCACAAGGCCCTGAATCCAGGGTCCAGTGTTATGTTGTGACACAGAGAGCAGACACGCGGGGGAGAAAATGAGGCCACGTGAGGATGGAAGCAGAGGCTAGAGGGACGCGGCCACGAGCCCAGGGACTCCTGGACCCCCGGAAGCTGGAGCAGAGCTCTGCCCACACCTCCATCTCAGACCGCTGGCCTCCAGAGCTTGCTGTTCAGTCCCTCAGTCGTGTCCGTCTCTGTGACCCCATGGACTGCAGCACGCCAGGCGTCCCTGTCCTTCGCCATCTCCCGGAGCTTGCTCAAACTCATGTCCATCGAGTTGGTGATGCCATCCAGCCATCTCATCCTCTGTCGTGCCCTTCTCCTCCCCCCTTCAGCCTTTCCCAGCATCAGGGTCTTTTCCAATGAGTCAGCTCTTCACATCAGGTGGCCAAAGGATTGGAGCTTCAGCTTCAGCATCAGAACTGACCCCCAGAACTGGGAAGGACAGAGCCATGCTGTTGCGATCTGGTGTGCTGGCCTTTGTTGCGGCAGCTCTAGGAAATGACCCCAGCACCCTGGAGTGCTTGCTGCTGAGCATGGAGGTGTGTTCCAGGACGTCTCTGCTGATAAGGGCGAAGCATCACAGCATCCATGGGCTTCCACGGAGCGGTCCGTGCATGGGATGGAAGCCGGTGTAGACAAAAGGCGGGCTGGGTTAGTCAGTGTGGTCTGGAAGGTCTGCATTGAAGTGTGGGGGTGAGATGACTCCAGGCAGAGTCTAAGGGTGAGGGTCAGGAGGGAGAAGCTGTGGGGAGGCCAGAGAGGCTGGCGGAGAGGTGGGCGGTGGGGAGGGGGAGGGGGGCAGGGAGAGGAGAGGAATGAGGCAGGGGTGACATGGACTTGGGACCACAGTGGTGCCAACCACATATGTACCCATGCACTCAGTGGTCCAGAGTGGTGAGAGGGTGGGCAGCAGGGGGTGACAATGGGGACAGACTTATTCTCTGCCCATAGAATTTGCTCTTTCACAAAAATAACTCATGCATCATTGTTCATGTAATTAAATACACACCTTTCTGAAAGGAGAATCACGTTGAATCTAAAGACCCAGGTTCGAGCCCCCATTTTACAGGTGAGAAGGTGGAGGCCCAGAAAGAACAAAACTCTGCAGCTGATGTCAGAATTGTGACTGGTAAGGACCCTTCACCAGGCTCCTCACTCCCCCTAGTTGCCCATCAGCCTCCCACCAGAAGAGAAGCTACACCCTGCAGGCCTGGAGCGGGTACAGGTTCCATGGGCTTACGTACTGGGAGTCTGCAGGTATCCAGGGGCTTGGGGGGTACAACAGGGACTGAACATTAACACCTGCCTCGAGGAGCTTACGTGCCAGGAAAGATGTGATGTGTGCAGGTTAAATTCTCTCCTCTGGACTGTATTCTCAGCAAAAGTAAGTGGAGATTTTTATTAATTTGCTAAGTATGTCATGGGCTTCCCTGGTGGCTCAGTGGTAAAGAATCCACCTCCGAGGCAGGAGACGTGGGTTCGATCCCTGGGTCGGGAAGATCCCCTAGAGAAGGAAATGGCGACCCACTCCAGTATTCTTGCCTGGGAAAGCCCACGGACAGAGGAGTCTGGTGGGCAACAGTCCATGGGGTCGCAAAGAGTCAGACATGACTTAGCGACTAAATAACAAGTGTATGCCATAAGAAAATTACCCTGGAGTCCCACTTCTGGGCACATATCCGGAGAAGACTCGAATTCAAAAAGACACAGGTACCCCAGTGTTCACCGTAGCACTATTTACAAGACCTGGGAGCAGCCTAAATGTCCACTGACAGAGGAATGGATCCAGAAGACATGGCATATATGTGTATAATGGAATAGCATCATATTCAGCCATAAAAATGAAATAATGCCATTTGCAGCAACATGAATGGACCTAGAGATTTTCACGCTAAGCGAGTAAGTTAGAAAGAGAAAGACAAATACCATATGATATCACTTATATGTGGAATCTAAAATATCATACAAACGACCTTTACAAACCAGAAATAGTCTCCCATAGAAAATGAACTTATGATTACCAAAGGGAAACGGGGAGAGAAATTAATTAGGAGTTTGGGATTAAAATATACACATCACTATGTCTAAAATAAGAACTTACAGTATAGCACTGGAAACCATCTTCAATATCTTATAATAGCCACTAATAGAAAAGAATCCATTAAAAAGCATATGTACACAGATATCTGTATATATGTGTGAGTGTGTGTAGAACTGAATCGCCTTGCTGTACGCCGGAAACTCATACAACGTTGTAAATCAACTATTTCAGTAAAACCACAGCCGAGGGCCTGCAACAGCAGAAACGTCTTGTCCCTGTTCCCGAGGCTGGAGGGAGGAGGCTTCGCTCCTCCTGAGGCCTCTCTCCGCGGCTGGCAGCCCGTCTGGCCCCATGTCCTCTTGTGGTTTTTCTCTGTGCGCGTGTCTGGTGTCTGTTCTTCTCCTTGTAGGGACGCCGGTCATGTCGGACGAGCAGCCCACCCTAGTGACCTCTTTTTAGCCTCTTTAAAGACCTTATCCCCTCATACAGTCCCACCCAGAAGTACACCGGGGGTGACAGTGTCAACACGTGAATTTGAGGAAATGCAATTCAATCCATAATACAGACACATGTGCAGACTCTATCCTCCAGTTCCATGCTGTGCGTACTTCCTTCCGGAGAGGTCCCCTGCACACAGAAGCCTCTAGGAAGGATGGCAGTTGGTGACATTTGCCTTAAATCCTAGACGGGAGGAAGAGAAAGTAAGCAGGAAGCTTAAAGTTATCAAGGAAGCTAAGAGGGAGGGTGGAAGGAAGGAGGGAAGGAAGCTTATATAGATGTTATGGGTGGATGGAGGGATGGAGGGATGGAGGGTTGATTTAGATGGATGGATGGATGGATGGAGGGTTGATTTAGATGGATGGATGGATGGATGGATGGATGGATGGATGGATGGATGGGTGGATGGATGGATGGATGGGAAATGGATGGTTGGTTTAGATGGATGGATGGATGGGTGGAGGATAGGTGGTTGGTTGGACAGATGGATGATGGAAGAACAGATGGATGGATGGATGGATGGCTGGATGGAGGATGGATGGGAGAGGAAGAGGGAAGACGTTGAGTTCTATCTTGTTCCAGCGAGGCCGCCCCAATAACAGAATTACAAAGACCAGATGGCTCCAAATGGAAGGAGGACAGACATTCTCAGATGAATGGAAACTAGAAGGATTTGTTGCCAGTGACCTTACCAGTAAAGAATGGCTAGAGGAGGTTCTCTGAAGATTCAAAGAAATTAGAAGAAGGTTTGGAACTTCAGAGAGGAAAGAAGAGGATCAAACTGACCAGATATTTGTTGCACCAGGGGGTAAATATTAAGACATGAGACTATCCTTCTCAGGTGTTTCTTAAAATCCTGTTTGATAGGTTTATCAAAAATGATAACATCTGGTGCGGGACTCAACATTTGCAGAGAAAATACTTAAGGCAACTGTATGTAGAAGGTGAATCAGGGAGCAAAAGATCTAAATAAAAAGACACTTCCTCCCCTCCACTCACATCATGAAATGCCTGGAATCTCCTTTCCCCCAGCGGGGACCCCCACAGTGAGGGGGGCTGTGTGTGTGTCTTGTGACACCCAGAGTCTCTCTCTCTCTCTGTCTTTCCCTCTCGTTGCAAAACACACGCCTCCTCTCCACATTCCTGTAGTCGAGACTCCTTTCTGGTGCCCCGATAACGCGGGAAGGGAGTCTCAAAGTGGGGCTGGGAGGTTGTCCTGCCCTATGTGACTGGGCTAGCAGTTTCTGCATCCTGGCGAGGGGCGGCAAGGGGGGTGCCACATTCACCCACCCTTTAAATCTCCCGGTCTTCTGGATCCTTTCTAGATGGCATGTCCTGACCCAGAAGAGAGACGCCCAGCCAATGGAGCACTAAGTGGAGTGTGTGTTAGTTGTTGAATCGTGTCAGACTCTTTGCGACCCCATGGACTATAGCCTGCCAGGCTCCTCTGTCCATGGAAACACCCAGACAAGAATACTGGAGTGGGTGCCCATTCCCTTCTCCAGGGGATCTTCCAGACCCAGGGGTGGAACCCAGGTCTCCAGCATTGCAGGCAGATTCTTACCATCTGAGCCTCCAGGAAAGCTTCAGCCCTAAATGGTGGATGTCGGCATTTAGAGGGAATCTCTGCCCCCCTGGGTTTTCCTCTAGGCAGCCAATCCCCCCTCCATCCCAGAGCTTCATGGGGACGACTCCTCCGGGGGCTGGAGGAAGTGACACAGCGCTGGCCAGCCAGAGCATCTTGGCCCCTGGCGGTAGAGATCTGGTGCGGAAAGAAGATGGACATGATAAGGGTCCACCAGACCTGATTCTGGGACTCCTGCAGGAGCCGTTGATAGGAGAAACTTGTGCGTCACCCCTACTGACGCGGCAGGAGGATGGAAGAGAAGCCGGCACCGCTGGGGACGGCCTCGTCATCACGGAAGAAGGAGACGCCTGGGAGCAGGGACGAGACCCTGACCCCGGATGCTGTCTGGGCCCAGACCCAGCATGCACAGGCCTTGCCTGGGTGTTAAGACTCTCACTTTACAGACAGGAGCCGGCCCAAACAAAGAATGGAATTCTACGAAGGGTGCCCTGCCTGTGGGGTCATCTGGATTCTGCTTCTGGGCTCTGATCCATGGACAGGCTTGTCCAGATAAGCCACTTTCTGCCCCTGGTCCTCCCGCATCATTTGACCCCATGTCAGTGGTGAGGAGCTAAAGCTAGGATGGCCAGATGAAACCCTGGACATCAGTTTTATGTGAATTTCAGATGAACAATCAATAATTTGTTATTGTTGTTCGGTCGCTAAGTTGTGTCCGACTCTGTGATCCCATGGACTGCAGCATGCCAGGCTTCCCTGTCCTTCACCATCTAGAGTTCACTCAATGGACATGAGCCGTCCATTGAGTCGGTGATGCCATCCAACCATCTCATCGTCTGTCATCCCCTTCTCCTCTGGCTCTCAATCTTCCCCAGCCTCAAGGTCTTTTCTAATGAGTTGGCTCTTCACATCAGGTGGCCAAAGTATTGGAACTTCAGCTTCAGCATCAGTTGTTCCAATGAATATTCAGGGTTGATTTCCTTTAGGATTGACTGGTTTGATCGCCTTGCTGTTCACAGGACTCTCAAGAGTCTTCAGCACCACCATCCCAAAGCATCAATACTTCAGTGCTCAGCCTTCTAAAATAAATTTTTAGTATGTCTCAAATATTGCATGGGACATACTTATACTAAAAAAAGAGAGACAAAGCTTTGCTTATCTGAGATTCAAATTTAACTAGGCATGCTGGACTTTCTTTGCTAAGTTTGACAACACTATCTAAGCAGGGAGGGGAAAGACAGCAAGAGAGCAACCCACCTTTCTAGGAGGAGGCAGGGCCGCGGGGTGGGTGGTGAGTGAAAATCAAAAGTGAAAGCCACTCAGCTGTGTCTGACTCTCTGCGACCCCATGGACTGTAGCCTGCCAGGCTCCTCTGTCCGTGGAATTCATCAGGCCAGAATACTAGAGTGGGTAGCTGTTCCCTTGAATAAACAACAAGGTTCTACTGTATAGCACAAGGAGCTATGTTCCACATCCTATGATAAACCATAATGGGAAAGAACATTAAAAAGCAATGGACACATATGTAAGTATATGTGTGTGTGCATGACTGAATTACTGCTGGGGACCTTCCCAACCCAGGGATTGAGCCTAGGTCTCTCACACTGCAGGGCAGGGGGGTGGGTGCTGAGAGGCAGTTTCAAAAAAGTAACCTTCCCCATTTCCTGACAGTCATCATGACTCTTTGGCCTCTGGGTCAAGTGAAAATGTGAGCTGGAGAGAAAGCACAGCAACCATCAACACTTTAGTATAAATTAGTTAACAAAGCTGCGCATTTACTCATTGTTAGCTATGCTGTAGGGAAAGAGGCTCCAGGGAGGGAGGCGCTTCATTTTCTCCTAGAGTGTCTGTCTCTAGAATACGAAGGATGGGGTGTAAGATGTTTCTCTGGTTCTCAACCTAGGCTGCAGAGGAGAACCAAGGGGGAGATTTAAAAAGTCCCTGTGGCCTTGAAAAGAGCTTTGTGGTTGCTAAGGGGGAGGGGTTTGGGAGAGGAGCGCGGTGGGAGGTTGGGGTTAGCAGATGTAAGCTATTAAATGTAGGGTGAGTAAGCAACAAGGGCCCACTGTGCAGCTCAGGGAAGTATGTCCCATGTCCTGTTATAAACCATGCTGGGAAAGAGCATTAAAGAGCAACGTACGTACATGTAAATATATATGTGTGTGTGTGCGCACCACTGAATTACTACTATCCAGCAGAAATTAACACAATGCTGCAAGCCAACTATACTTCAAGTTTTTTAAAAATCCCTGTGTCCAGACCACACTTATTCCAATTAAACCAGCATCTCCAGGGATGGGGTTAGTCATCCCACCCCAGGGGATTCCAGTGCGCAACCTGTCAACTGAAAAGATACACCACCCAGAAGTTGAGGATTATGTTCTACTCCACGGACTTGTTGAGGACTTGAGCCTCTCAGACAGCTCTGAGGGACTGCTTTAAGAAGACCCAAAAGACAAACAAAACCAGGTACTCACATCAAAACCTTAGACATCAAAAGATTACCATTACAGAAAAACCAGACATGTCAAGTTAATGAATTTAGCAGTTTTCTCTGTATGGGCAGATGCAGGAGTCTGGGCTAATTGAAATCACTTCTTTGAATCTCAGCTCTCTGGGGCCAGCATCCTGCTTTTCTCCATCCTGAAACCCCTTGGGTTGCACAGTCTGGGGTGGCCGCCGTGACTGAGGGCTTGGTGGCTGCAACACCCTTTGCTGACTGATGGGACAGGTGACATTTTTGTATCCATAGTCAAATCTGAGGACCTGTAGAAGTAATGGTTCAGGGTAGAGAGTTCTAGCCTCGGTGAGGGCTGCTGTTGCTAGCAGCCTGCTCTGTATCAGGATCTTTCCCACATAATACTACTCAACTGCAGGGGCGTCCCTGGAGTCTCAGAGGTAAAGAATCTACCTGCCAATGCAGGATTTGATCCCTGGGTTGGGGAGATCCGCTGGAGGAGGAAATGGCAACCTCTCCAGTATTCTTGCCTGGGAAATCCCATGGAGAGAGGAGCCTGGTGGGCTACCGTTGATGGGGTCGCAAAGAGTCAGACATGACTCAGTGACTAAACAACTAGGTTTAAAAAAAAAATACTCAATGTCCTCCAAGAGTCCTGCAAGGCAGACGTTGTTAATCTCACCCTTCTCACAAGGGGCAGGCTCAGAAAGGTGTCAGCACTGACTCAAAGTCCCACAACGGGTTAGCGGCCTGAGGACTCCTTGCCGGGCTGGCCTGACCCCACAGCCCTTCCATCACCCCACCTCTGGGCTGTGCACCATGGGGTGTGTGCCTTCCCCTCGCTGGTTCTGCACCCCCTCATCTGTAAAACAGGGCTACAGGGTGATGCATCAGCCACCAGGGAAGCCCTGATGTGCAAATGGCAGGGGTCGATTCTGAACACCTTGGGCATGTCATCAATGTGAAAGATGGTTTAGAAGGTGGGGACCCCTTGCTGGTGCAATGAGAAGGGCCCAGTGAAATAGCTTCATAGACTTTAACAAGGCTTCCCTGGTGGCTCAGATGGTAAAGGATCTGCCTACAATGCGGGAGACCTGGGTTCAATCCCTGGGTCAGGAAGATCCCCTGGAGGAAATGGCAACCCACTCCAGTACTCTTGCCTGGAAAATTCCATGGATGGAGGAGCCTGGTAGGCTACAGTCCATGGGATTGCAAAGAGTCGGACACGACTGAGCAACTTCACTGACTGACTGGCAATGCAGGAGACCCGGGTTCAATCCTTGGGTCGGGAAGGTCCCCTGGAGAAGGGAATAGCCCAGTTCAGTTCAGTTCAGTTGCTCAGTCGTGTCCAACTCTTTGCAACCCCATGGACTGCAGCACACCAGGCCTCCCTGCCCATCACCAACTCCTGGAGCTTGCTCAAACTCATGTCCATCGAGTCAGTGATGCCACCCAACCACCTCATCCTCTGTCGTCCCCTTCTCCTCCTTCAATCTTTCCCAGCATCAGGCTCTTTTCCAATGAGCCGGTTCTTTGCATCAGGTGGCCACCCACTCCAGTATTCTTGCCTGGGTTATTCCATGGACAAAGAAGGCTGGCAGGCTACAGTCCACGGGGTTGCAAAGAGTCAGACACGACTGAGCGACTAACACTTCAAACATAATAAGAGGCTCACCTAAGCACCCAGTCCCCCCCCCACCCCGATGAGTGAGTGAAGTCGACATTTGTTCACACCAGGTACTATGCTGTGGCTTCATTCTCTGCCCATTTTACAGATGAGGAAGTCGAGGCTCAACTAAGGATAAACAGCCAGTAGGTGGAGGAGGATCTGCTGAGCCTCTCGCAGTCCATTTTCCAGGCTTCACTCTTAGCCTCACTGCATTTGTAACCTGGACAACTTGAGGAGCAAACACTTGAGCTTTTTATGTCAAAGAACAGGTTCGTTTTGTTTGGGCTTTTGGGGGAGGGCTTATTTTTTATTTAGATTCTAGAATAATTCTAGATTCACAGTAAGTGGTAAAGTTGGGTATAAAGAGGTCCTGTATCCCCTTTGCCCAGCTTCCCCAGTGTTTACATCTTAAGTAATCCTGGGGCCATATCAAAACCAGGGAATCAAGGTCAGTCAAAGGTGTGTTCAATTCTGGCGCTTTATCAGACGTGTGGAGTTGATGCCGCCACCACCAGGGAGAAGCAAAACTGTCTCAGCACCACCTTTACAGTCACCCCACCCCCATTCCTGGCAGCCTGGTACCCATGACTTTCACATTTTGCAGCTGAATCCACACACCTGTGCTTGCATTTAGGAGGTAGGTCCTGAATTGGTCCCTCCATGGACACCGACCTCCACCTCCTTTCTCACTAGCAGACACCCTGCCCCCATCCCCTTGGATCAGAACAGCACAGCGCCCCCCGACACCTGCTTTCCCGGCCAGCCCTGCAGTGGTGGAGGGATGGGCCCTGTGACCCGGCTCACTGGATTCAAGTGGCATCTGTTGGAAAATTCTAAGAAAGCTTCGGCTTTGCAGATGAGAGGCCAAGGCAGCGATGAGTCCATGTCCCTGGCTTCAGAAGACAAGTTTCCACTGACGGCGCACTACAGAGATGCCGCAGGTCACAGAACAGCCTGCACATCACTGGGCCCGTGACCCAGCGTTGCCACCTGCTTTGTTACTGGGCACAAAGAAACCCTGTACATTTAGGCCAAAGCGCCTCAATCAAATGAGAGTGTGCTCTTGTCCCCCAGAGAAATGTAGCGACTTCTGGACATTTTTGATTATCATGACTGGGGTGAAGGGGTATTACTGGTGCATCATCAGTAGCGGCTGGGGACACTGTTCATCATCCTAGAACATTCAGGAACACATGCCCCCAACAGAGAATCACGTGGCCCCAATGATCAGAGTCTCAGACACAGCAGACACAGGCTGCTCCCCTCCCTTCTCCTCCTGCACAAATATTCCAGATAATTTTTGATACAAATTGCGCTTTAATGTAGAAAAAAAAAAAACTCGTGTACATACATAAATACCATTTGGGGGTATAAATAAAGTAAGAAAATAAAGAGATGTACATATCAAACACAATAAATTACTCATAAATATCACAGTGGAAACCAAGTGCTGGAAAACGGACTCGATCTCCATGCGGCTTTTCCAAGTTACCGGTGAGATTCGGGGCTTTCAGATCTTGCTTTTCCTGGCTTTGGAATGAAGGGTCAGGACCCCAGGCGGAGGACTCGCTCTGACCTTTTCAGGTCAACATCCCAGCGGGTAGAAGAGGGTGGGGGGGGGGTCAGACCCCAGAGTGAGGCGAGTGAACTTGGGGGAGGAAGCCTGTAGGGTTCCTTCTCTAAGGGCCCTCAAGTGAAAGCCACACAACCCGAGATCGATTCCCTGGAAACCCCGGCCACCGCGGCAAGGAAGATGCTGCCGGGACTGGCCATGCCTTTAAAGCAGGTGGCAGTGTGGCCATTCACCTTAGGGGACCAGCCGGACCCCGGGTAAGTGTTGGCCACGTGCAGAGTGCTGGTGGAGAAGGCGGGGAAGAGGAGGGATGGGTAGACCACCTTATCTGCCCAGGGTGGGTTGCCAAGGGGTCATGTGAGGCTGTCCACCCCAGAGCCAGCCATAGCAGGGAGTCCTCAAGATTGACCCTGGCTGGAGGGGCCTCTGGGCTCCCCCTGCTCTTGGAGCTTGGTGGGCAGGGTCTGTACCCAGTTACTTCCATGCTGGAGGAGCTTGGGGAGGCCCAATGGTCCTTCTTAGAGTTGAGATCTGGAAAAATTTTCCCAGGCAGTAGAGTCAGATTTACCTGAGGTTTCACGAAGTTGATTACCTGCCCATGAGTTTTTAAAAATGACTGCTTTTCCTCTGGCCACTTGCGCTGCAAAGGATGGGAGGAGAGAACTGCTGAGAAGGTCAGCGTGGTATAAGAACCTTGCCAGAGGCAGTGAGCTCCCCACCAGTGGAGGTGCTCAAGCAGAACCAGGGCAGTACAGACTCGTCCAGCAGGGCTGAGGGGCTGGGGTAGGTAGCAGCTGGGTGGGTAGGGTGGAAAGCTTACCATTTTATGATCGTATAAGTCTATCCGCTAGAAACCGGCACAGCCCAAGTAAAACTTTGTCTATGTACAAGATCTAAATGTTTCCTCCTAAAGCTACATAGAACCTGGACTCAGGATCATACTTGTAGAAAACCCATCCACAAGCACCTCAGGCCTGGGGTCCTGGTCTCCAGGGCCAGGGTGGAGGGGAGAGGACAGTGCCTCCATTAATTATAGAAGCTGGGACTCTTCACAGATCCCAGTTTGGTGGCAAGCCCAAAAGGGTCCATGCTATCTGTTTTCAGGGGCAGAAAGAAATCAGGCTTCAGAGGTTCCTGGAGGTCGTCGGGTTCGGCCGGGATGGTGGACAGCATGGGCAGGAAGTGAGACAGCGGCAGGAAGCCCCTGCTTTTGAACAGCTGCCTCTGCCTGGAGCTGCTCAGGGAGACGGGGAGATGGTGCTTCCTGGACCAGTACACGTTGTAGCCGTCAGGACGGATCTCCTCCTCGAAAGCGCAGTCCTCGGCTGAGTACTGAGTCTGCGAAGCAAAGAGACAGCCCGTGAGCCTCAGTGGGGGCCCACCAGGCTGGGTGACCAGCAGAGGCAGCGGGACGACCAGGGGCAGGTGAGCAGGCGTCCACACCATTGGCTAACGGCCCACGCCATCAGCCAAGGATGTGTGCAAGTTCATAAAGCACAGAGGCATATAAAGTACATATATAAACACATACACTTTTAGTATAATGTTATATATATACATATATAAAATGCGAAGCATGTGTTATATTAATATACTCATTAGATATTATATCATATTAACATATAAATGTTATTAATTATATATATGTTATAACACAAATTATATAACATTAAATATGTGTTAGACATTAAACATATATACTAAACACATATGTTAGCGTTGCAGGCAAGAGGATTCTTTACTGGCTGAGCCACAAGAGAAGCCCCAAAACATATAAAGGTACTTATATATTTAGTATGAAAGCTTTTTGTTATACAACCCACTCCAGTACTCTTGCCTGGAAAATCCCATGGACGGAGGAGCCTGGTGGGCTGCAGTCCACGGGGTCGCACAGAGTCAGACACAACTGAGCGACTTCACTTTCACTTTTCACTTTCATGCACTGGAGAAGGAAATGGCAACCCACTCCAGCGTTCTTGCCTGGAGAATCCCAGGGACGGGGGAGCCTGGTGGGCTGCCGTCTATGGGGTCGCACAGAGTCGGACATGACTGAAGCGACTTAGCAGCAGCAATGTACTCATTAAATATACATCACATTGAATTCACATGTAAATAGTAATATGTCACAGAAAATACATGTGTAACATTAAACATATGCACTCAACATATTAGACATAAATATATATATCTACTTTGTATACCTCTATACTTTATAGCCTTCAACTATACACACATACTTCAGGTATATTTCATGTGTTCTATGTATATTCTCAGTATCTATACATAGTTCACATAGATCCTTTATATTTTTTCACTAAGTCACATCACTTAAACTTGGTCTTGTTCTGAGCAACATCTATAAAGTCACAGCCTTGACAGGCACGCATGTTTCCCTCCCCGATGTTAAATATATAATTATTGCCATGAAACAGTCCCTTGTAGTCCACAGGCGGTTTGGGAAACACTGCTAACTAGGTTATCCTTTTAGGATCAGTCTTTTAATTAAGAATCACGAGTAATCCAATCTGGAGCCCAGATGAAAGCATCTATTTCCCATTTAGACCCAAATGACTGTGGTCCTGAGCCTTTTTGTCTGGAGCTCTGGTAAGAGAAACCTCAGTCCCTCTGGCTCCTTTATTCAGTAGCTGCCCTCCAGGCAGCCTGCCAGGATCGTGGAGATAAAGGCAGCCCCCTCCCCCCAGGCCAGGAGGAAGCCTGCACCCCGTGGGTGGCCAGAAAGTCGGTAGGCAGAGCCTTGAGAGTGAGCCGGTCGGGTCCCAAATGCAGAGGGTCAGTTTGTCTTCAGGACACCAGAGCACAGCCCAAGGCGAGCTAGGAGGGCTGGGCCATAAACTGCACTGGGAGGCACCCAGGCTCATTTCTGCCCAAGCCTACAAAGGTCGATCCACTGCAGGTGGGTGAGCACTGTGCTTAGATAAGGCCCTGATAAGGCTTGCATCCAATGAAGCAATATGCCCAGCTCCCGTGCGGGGAATAAGGCCACCAGACAGAGGGGAGAAATGCAAACTGATAAACAAGGAAATTAAAATCAAATAGAGTGACTATTTCACCCTGCTGTTTCTTTGGGAGAAACTGACATCTCATCTGCCAAAGAGAGAGTGAAACGATTTCCAGTTTCTGGGAGGATGTGGAATTGTTTATTTTTTTTAATCTTCAAGTTTTGCTAAACTGGGACCACAGGACCTAGAGGCAGAACAGGATTTTAGTTGAAGGGAACCTCAGTTTGGATTAGAATGACGGTGGGTTAGACCCAGCTGCCCCTGCGGGGGGCTCTGCCCCTGGAGCCCCCACCACCCCTAACTAAACGTCACAGAGGTTGCAACTGCCGGGGCCGGAGTGGCTTTGGGTATCAGTTTTCTTGCCTCCTTTCTTGTCCCTTCACGCGGAATGCCATAAAACCTGAGACAGTCAGGTTTATTTATCTCTGGATAAACAGAATAAAGGGGCATCAGAGCCACAAAACAGTGAGACACCAAAGAGATCTGAGCTGCGGAAAGGAGGGCATCCCTGGAGAGCCAAGCCCTCCCCTCCCCCAGCTGCCCCCCTGCCCCGGCCCTCCGTCGGAGCCCTGGGCCCAGCAGGGCTGCACTGAGGCCCTGCACCAGGCCGGGACCTCACACAGCCTCCGCTGCGCGGCCGGGGGCTCAGGTTCCCTTTGAACTCAGCCTTTGTTCCGGCGACCAGAGAGCCGGCATCTGCACACTTCCTGCCCCCAGACGTCTCTGGCTACCTGGGCCTGTCCTCCCACCCCCACCTGAAGAGGCCCCTGACGCACAGGTGAGCCCGACGGGAGGGTGAGCGCGGCCACGAAAATAGGACCCCAACGCGGCTGCAAAATAATCACTTTTTTTTAGCGGATAAGAATTAATTTTAAAAAGTCTCTTCGATCCGAAATGTAATTTTTCTTCTGACTTAAAAAAAAAAATCCAAGTTAGGAATATGCCCTTTTTCTTTTTTTCCTCCCCAGCCACCCCCCGCCCCCCCCCACTTTTTAAAAAACTACTGCAAGGAAGGAGGGGAAGGCGAGCACCACAGGCGCACACGCCAAAGCCGAAAACGCCCACGGTGGGTTCCCCGTTTAATATCGAAGCGCCGACTTCCTCCGTCCGACTGGACCTGCCTCTAGTCCAGGGGGATGCAAAGGCGGGCCTCACCCGTTCTCCATAAACTTACAAATTAGAAAGTCGAACAGAAGAGTAGTCCGCCCCTCGCCGCCTTCCCCTCCGAGTTCCACACCGGCCGGGACATGGAAAACAAGGAAACTCTGAACCTGACCCTGCGCGCGCCCCTGCCCCGCAGGCCCGCGCCCCCGCGCGTCCGGCAGGACCGAGACACCTACCAGCCCTTGCATCTTGCCGTCGGCGTCCATGCACAGGTACAGCACGCTGCGCTCGCCCTTGATGGCCACGGTGCTTAGGGCGACAGCCCTGATCTCCATCAGACCTGTGCGGGAAAACAGCACAAAACTGCAGCCGGGACCCGCGGGACCCACAACTCGTGAAAGTGGCTGGTGGGTGTACAGGCCCGTCCTCCCCAATCCCCTCCCCCACCAGCCCCTCTCCGTGTCTGGGGGCCCGGGATGGGAGTGGAACGCCCAGGCGCCAAGACCTGGAGTTCCCCGGAATGGGGGGTCCGCCAAAGCCGAAGTGGGGGAAGGGGAGGGGAGAGCATAGGTGCAGTGGGTCCACGCACCCATTCCCCCCTCCCCCAGCTCCTCCCGCAGTCGGGGGGTCGGGGAGGGAGTAGATCGCTAAGTGCCAAGAGCCGGGGTTCCGGGAGCGGGAAGGAGGCAAAGGGAAGAAGGGGAGCTGTGACGGGTGGGGGCCCGGCGGGCACTCACTGTGCGCGCTCTGGACCGGCGCGCAGTCCACGGCGCCGTCGGAGTGGATGCGCAGAAAGCAGCTGTAGAGACCCTGCGGGCCCGCGGTGTACAGGTGCCGCAGGCGCACCGACTCGCCCCAGCCGTAGTGCACGTGCGGCCCCGCATCCGAGAAGGCCAGGGGGCGCCCGGCTGCAGCCAGCCAGAGGCCGGCCAGGACCAGGGCGCGGGCCACGGCGCACCGGCTCGGAGCGCTCCGCATGGCACCTCCCTCGGGCTCGGAGCTCTGCGCGCAGATCGGGCGGTGAGGGTGCTGGAGGCTGGGCGGCGGCCCCGAGGCCCTGCGGGACGGAGCGTGCGGAGGCGGGGTGGCCGTGCCCTCGAGCTAGGAGACCGCTGCACGCTCCGGGCACCTGGGCACCTCTCCAGCTCCGACGGCGCGGCGGCTGGCGGCCGGCGACCTTATATAGCGCGTCTGCCCGCGACGCGAAGCGCTTATCGGGATTGCATCAGCCCTCCGCCCCTCGCACACACCCACTCACACCCCGCCCCCCGACCCGGCCTCTCCCTGGGCCCCGCCCGGGCGACCCCGCCCAGATCTGGGAGAGAAGGAGGCCCTCTTTCGGTGCAGACTTGAGGGGAGCTCCTCCCGACGGCGCTGGGGCGAGGCCAGGTCGCTCCGGTCTGCGCGAGTTTGATTTTGTAAAGAAATTCGGGAGATGGCGGACCCCTCCGCCCAGGCCATTGGTTTCAACCCCCCCTCCTCCCGCGGGGAGTGCGCTCGTCGCGGGGCGCCTGCCGGGGCTGCGCGGAGCCGGGGTCCCGACACAAAGACGGGGGAGGGGGACCCTGAGCTTTGCATCCTTCACCCCGGGTGGGGAAAACCCCGCCTCGGCTTTGGGGCCCCCTCCCCTACAGTCCACATCCACTCGCTCCCGCCACGATCCCAGCCCTCAAAGTCCCGGGGGTCGAGCGGTCCACTGGAATTTATTTCCCCCCTGCAGTTCAGGGCCTCTCACGTTCCTGCCCGGCCCCCCGTTCCACGCCAGTACTTTGTCCCCCGGCTTGGGGCCAGGCGCGACCTGGGCTCTCGGAGGAACAATAGGGTCGCGCGGGCGAGCGCTAGATGGCGCTTCAGCCCGGGTGTCTGCCCGGCCCGGCCCGCGGCGGTCCCTGGACCCGGAGCCTGGGAGGAGGGCGCCTTTCGGGGGGCAGGGTGGGCTTGCAAGCTGCAGACTGGGAAACTGACTTTCCAGGGCTCGCGGCGCAGGGAGGCGCCTCTGTTTTGCTGTGTCTTTCGTCGTCGGTGCTGTCCTTGGGTCCCTGAGAGCTTCTCCAGGGGCTGGGAGTGCCGTTCGCGGGGGGCGGGGGGGGGGCAGGCACAGGGGGAGCACCTTACCTGGTGGGGAGGGGCAGGGCAGCAGTGGTGGGCGCTGCCTGCGGGGGGTGGGGGGAGCGGCGGGGAGGGAGAGGCACCAGTTGGGGAAACTGGGGCCACCCAGTGAAGTGCCCCCGCCCCCTTGCAAACCGGATGGCTTTTCTGATGAGGCTCAGAAAAATGAGACCACATCCGGAGAATGCCCCTGCGGGAAAGAGAGGGGTCCTTCTAGGAGGCTTTGGCTCAACATTGGTTCTTTCTCATTACTCCTCCAACCACCTGCCCCCCACTCCGGGATGTGGGGCTCCAGGAGGCTGGTTTTGGGGAGAAGCCACAGTGGCTCAGTGGCTGAGCCAGGGGAGGGCCCACAGTGGAGACAGGGAGAGAGAGCCATGCCAGGCCTGATGAATGTCAATGAATAAAGACCACGTTCATACCCCAGCCAGTGACTGGCGTTAATGACGGAGCGCGCAGAAAATGTCACCAGGAAAGTCTTTACAAAAAAAGACATCATCTCGAAAGCTTTATGGGCCGGGGACCCCCACGCTGAGTGTCTTGGTTCAGAAAGCCGTGGCTTCTGTTAAATCTAATTACTTCCCCCCTGTGGCTTTAAATCGACAGCGGCTCCTATTAAACTTAATTGCCCTCCCCTGCAGCTTTCGTTTTAAAGACCCTAGATAAATGCAGGGCATTGAGGAGGATGGCAGAGGGTGCACTGGGGGCCATGCCCCAAATCGGGCTGGGGGAGGAGGGGAGGCGGCCTCTGGTTCCACCCTCAACGGCTCTGCTGCCCCTCCTAAGGCCACAGTGGGCGGAGAGACCGCTTCGTCCCCCATCCAGGCGCTCAGGAAGCTGGAGAGGCCCTGCTCCCAGGCCCTGCTCTGAGCATCTTCTGCCCTCCCGCAGTGAACAGTTCAGTTCAGTCGCTCAGTCATGTCCAATTCTCTGTGACCCCGTGGACTGCAGCACGCCAGGCCTGTCCATCACCAACTCCCTGAATTTACTCAAACTCGTGTCCATCCAGTTGGTGATGCCAGTGAACAGATAGGGGGGCCCCAGAGTGACCTGGGGCTGCCCAGGTCAGAGTGCCAGAGTGACCCAAGGTTGCACAGTATGTAAGTGGTGAACCCAGGCTGTCAGGCTTGTCAATCTAGGTCAAGCTGCATTTCAGGGAGGCAGTGTGGCCTCCTAAAAGAGGCGAGGGTCCCAGGGTCAGATTCTCAGCAGCACGAATCACACCCAGCCACTCCCCAGGCAGGTCACGAACCCACTGGGGATTCTTGCCTCCTTATGCCTGCTTCAGCCTTGTGTGGAGTCGCACTGGAGAGTGGACAGACAGTGCCTCAGATACAGTTCACAGAGAAGGACAAGCATCTCTCAGGGGCTGCTGCGTACGTGGAATGTTGTGGTCAGAGCAGTGCTTTGCAAGTTTTGGTGATCAATCCGAGCTACATATGAGGACACTGAAGCTTACAGACTTGGCCAGGCAGCCAGCGAGGGTTGACACCCCGGGTGGTCGGACCCAGCGCCTTTGCTGGCTTGCTGGTACCCCTGGTCTGTGTCAATCCTAAAGGAAATCAACCTTGAATTCTCCCTGGAAGGACTGATACTGAAGCGGAAGGTCCAATACTTTGGAGCCTTTTTCATTGGAAAAGACCCTGATGCTGGGAAAGATTGAAGTTAAAAGGAGAAGGGGGCTACCAAGGGTGAGATGGTTAGACAGCATCACCGCCTCAGTGGACAGGAGTCTAAGCAAACTCCGAGAGAGAGTGAAGGACAGGGAGCCTGACGGGCTGCAGCCCAAAGCGTCGGGAACGACTGAGCGGCTGAACTGGTCCGTGTGGTCGGAGGAAGCGGGGAAGCGCAGAGGAAGGCGGCGCTGGTCAGCGGGGGGCGCTGTCGCCCACTGCGGGGCTCTCCAGGTGCGAGCCTGCTGGAGGGGAGGACCGCCCAGCCGCCAGGCCGCCACTGCAGACCCCGCCCCCGCAGCCCCGGTGTGCTGGGCGGGGCTGGTGCTCACTGTTCGGCTGCGTTTGATTTGGTCCAGGTGGCTGAGCCATCTGACTCAGCCTGGTGAGTGGAGTGGACAATGCAAGCCAGGTCCAATCCCCGCCATGCCCCCGCCATCCCCACGCAGGGCCCCAGGGGTCTCAGGCCCAGATGGCCAGAAGGGCTTGGCTTGGCGGCTTTGTTCTGGGTCTGATGTTAGCTGCCCTTTTTAACCGCCCTAAACCCTTCTCCTGGGGTCTCCTCCCTTCATCTGAGTTTGTTGGTTTTGTTCTGATGGTGGTCAATTTCCATTGTTTCTAAACCCACATCCCAACAGCTGCGAAGATCTCCTCTTTTAGCCTGACTTCCAGGCTTTGCGTTGTAAAAGTAATCCCTTTTCTTTTCACTTTTCGGTTAGAAATTTACGTTACAATCTCTGACTGCCTTCTTAAGTACACAAACACTTCTCTGTGCTCATCCCAAACCCCCAACCCCCACCCCGTGGTGGAGAAGTACTTTGTAATTTCAGAAACTTCTGGGTGTTGGTTAAAAAGAAAGAAAGAAAAAATCTTCATCAATAAAAAATAAGAACTTAGGGGACAGAAAAATGGTGAAGTTTTGGATGGGGTGGAGGGGGAGCAGCCACACAGTGAGTTCGGGACCCCCTTAGGCTGGAGCTCTGGGTGGGGTAGGGGGCATCTGAGTCTTCGCCTGATATTTTTGCCAGAATCTACCCAGGGGGCGCTAGTGGTAAAGAATCCCCCCGCTAATGGCAGGAGACATAAGAGACTTAGGTTCAGTCCCTGGGTTGGGAAGATTCCCTGGAGGAGGGCGTGGCAACCCACTCCAGTATTCTTGCCTAGAAAATCCTCATGGACAGAGGAGCCTGGTGGGCTACAGTTCATAGGGTTGCAAAGTGTCAGACACGACTGACTGAGCGACGTAGCACGCACGCTCTGGGACGTGCATCCTTTCCTCCGAAGTGTTCTGTTTCACGAAAGCCCGTTTTCTCCCTGTTAGGATCATTATTCTAAAAGGAGGGCTCCCCGCTAGGCCAGAAAAGGGAGGTCTTCTGTGAGCCTCAGTTTCCTTGTCTGTGAAACAGAAAAAGGAGTGCTCCATATTTACAGAGCATCCACCTGGCAAATGAAGGTGTGTAACAGATGGGTTATCTTTGCCATGCTTATTATTTATTTTAAAATGTAACAGTAACACTAAAGAGGCCAACCTAACCTCCAGTGACAAACCTGGCCGTGGTTGCCCGAGGCAGGAGAGGGGGTGGATCTGCTGGAAAGGCCTAGAGGATGCCTTCTGGGACGACAGGACAGGCAATGACATTTGTCCAAACTAGGGGACATCTTATTTTAAATTAAGCCTCAATATAGTTGATATTTAACATTTTCATTGCAAAAACAGGCCTTGTTCCTGGCAGGAAATTTGGAAAACACAGGAAAGCGCAAAGGAAAATTTTGAAACCTGGAATATCATGACCCCATTCTGAGTCACCATTTCTAATTGGGTGAGTTTCTTCCTCTGACTTTTGAAAGTGTATACATATCTTTTGATTTTTCCTTCAAAGTATTTGAATTGTATCCTCCTGTTACCAACTTGTGATCCAACTGTGTGGGTCATAACAAACTGTGGAAAATTCTTCAAGCGGTGGGAATACCAGACCACCTTACCTACCTCCTGAGAAATCTGTATGCAGGTCAAGAAGCAACAGTTAGAACTGGACATGAAACAACAGACTGATTCCAAACTGGAAAGGAGTATGTCAAGGCTGTATATTGTCATCCTCTCTTATTTAATTATATGGAGAGTACATCATGTGAAATACTGGACTGGAGGAAGCACAAGCTGGAATCAAGATTGCTGGGAGAAATATCAGTAACCTCAGATATGCAGATGACACCACCCTTATGGCAGAAAGGGAAGAGGAACTGAAGAGCCTCTTGTTGAAAGTGAAAGAGGAAAGTGAAAAAGCTGGCTTAAAACTCAACATTCAAAAAACTAAGATCATGGCATCTGGTCCCGTCACTTCATGGCAAATAGATGGGAAGATAATGAAAAAGTGAGAGACTTTATTTTCTTGGTTCCAAAATCACTGCAGATGGTGACTGCAGCCATGAAATTAAAAGATGCTTGCTCCTTGGAAGAAAAGTTATGACCAACCTAAAAGCTATGGTTTTCCCAGTAGTTATGTATGGATGTGAGAGTTGGACTATAAAGAAAGATGAGTATCAAAGAATTGATGCTTTTGAACTGTGGTGTTGAAGACGACGCTTGAGAGACCTTTGGACTGCAAAGAAATCCAACCAGTCTATCCTAAAGGAAATCAGTCCTGATATTCGTGGGAAGGACTGATGCTGAAGCTGAAACTCCGATACTTTGGCCACCTGATGCGAAGAACTGACTCATTGGAAAAGACCCTGATGCTGGGGAAAGATTGAAGGCAGAAGAAGGGGATGACAGAGGATGAGATGGTTGGATGATGCCACTGACTCGATGGACATGAGTTTGAGCAAACTCTGGGAGATGGTTATGGACAGGGAAGCCTGGTGTGCTGCATTCCATGGAATTGCAAAGACACGACTGAGCAACGGAACTGAGCTGAACTGTTACCAACTTGGGCTTCTAGGTGGCGCTAGTGGTAAAGAATCCCCCCGCCAATGCAGGGGACCCAAGAGATTTGGGTTTGATCCCTGGGCCAGGACGGTCCGCCTGGAGGACGGCACGGCAGCCCGTGCCCTATTCTTGCCTGCAGAATCCCATGGAAAGAAATCCCGGTGGGCTACAAGTCCACAGGGTGGAAAAGAGTCGGACAGGAATGAAGCAACTTAGCGTGCACACACGCGCATTACCGGCTTACTGTAATCCTCTTCTGTGGCATTAGGTGGCCTTCTGCATGTGGCACCTCTCCGTGCCAGTAAACCCGAGTGGGATACCCCAGGGCGTGAGGTCTGTCCTCCATTGCTGTCTATTTAGCTTGTTTCCAGTTTCCCCGCCCACATCGCACAGGGGAGGATGTCGGTGGAGGCATCTCTCACACCTGTCCGTTCTCGGAAGGGCAATCACTGGACTCTGTTCCCAGTGGATCCCGTCAGCATGAGGCCACTAGGTCAGCGCAGGCTGTGGGGACTTTCTCCTGGAATTAGGGAACTACCCTGCTCTGTCCACGCTGAGGGAGGCACACCTTCCTCCACACACCATCAGGGCCAATCTGTTCTTTCCTTTTTTTAAAATATATATATTTTTGTTGTTGTTGTTGTTGTTGAGGTATGGTTGACTCACAATGCTCCAGGTACACACCAAGATGAATCAGTTGTACATATGTACTTATTTTTAAAATTATTTTCCATGATACGTTATTATAAGATATTGACTATAGTTCCCTGTGCTATACAGTAAACCTTTGCTGCCCACTGCATGTCTGTTTTTTAAATTAGAAACCTAGCATTCTATTCATACTAAGTCAAACAAGTAGAATCAAAATATCATAATTTTTTAGGCAAAAATTCATCAGCTCAGATGAGTCGCTCAGTCACATGTGACTCTTTGCGACCCCATGGACTGCAGCACGCCAGGCTTCCCTGTCCATCACCAGCTCCCAGAGTTTACTCAAACTCATGTCCATTGAGTCAGAGATGCCATCCAACCATCTCATCCTCTGTCGTCCCCTTCTCCTCCTGCCTTCGGTCTTTCCCAGCATCAGGGTCTTTTCTAATGAGTCAGTTCTTCACATCAAGTGGCCAAAGTATTGGAGTTTCAGCTTCAGCTGAAAATTCCTAAGTTTTCTATTTTTGGCCACACCACACAGCGTGTGGGTTCCTAGTTCCCCGACC
This sequence comes from Odocoileus virginianus, assembly GCF_023699985.2. Lineage (NCBI taxonomy): Eukaryota > Metazoa > Chordata > Mammalia > Artiodactyla > Cervidae > Odocoileus > Odocoileus virginianus. The sequence goes on from NC_069701.1 coordinate 40,711,588, forward strand.
AGGGATCGAACCTGTGCCCTCTGTATTAGGTGCACAGAGTCTTAACCACTGAACTGCCAGGGGGTTCCCCACTGGGTGAGTCTGACACTGTGTTTAAGTCACGGCCACCACCAGTGGTCACTGACGGGGCAGAGTTGCTGGGATTGGCGACCTCCCTTGCTGCTGATTCAGACTCTCTCTCTCTTATCCTCACCCCCAGGGCTTGAGACCCCCCGGCCGACCAGCCCCACTCCCCCACCCCATGTCCAGTGGGGCCTGGGTGTGGTTGTGCCTTACTTTTGTCATTTGCAATAACAGGAGGGGGCAGGTTTTTCCTGGGATGGATGAATTCCTGCCTGTTTGGCCGTAGAGGTGATTTCTGCCTGAGAATTCTATTTTCTCACTGCCTCTCTCATCAGAACAGAAATGTGTTCCAATGGAAAAGATTTTGACCCATTAGTGTAGCGATGTAAAAATGCAGCAACGCTGTAAATGTGATCCAGTGGGGAAAAAAAATGTAGCTTGATGAGCAAACAGTAACCGTGCTAGTTCTGATGTCCTTAAGATAGAATTGAAACACTGAAACTGGAAAGTACCGGGACCCCAGGCTGCCAACCCAGTGTCCACCAATCGACTGTCCTTCAGACTTGATACACAAATTTTTTTTTTGCCTTTCTCCAAAACAGCAACAACAAATGCATTTTCTCTTTCTGCTTTCAAAGGTTGTGGGAAATCCTGAGATGCACTGTTTGCTGACTGCCTGTCATATACCAGGCGCTCTGCTGGTTTTGGTGATGCCAGTGATGGTGATCCTGGTGATGGCATGAGGACGGGATTGGGGGTGGCAGGCACTTAGCAAAAGCTTAGTACATGCCAAGAAGTGTGCTGGGCTCTTTATGTTGTCACCTTTAATTTTCACAGTGCCCACTGTATTTTTATTGGAGTCTAGTTGCTTTACAATGTGTTTACTCCAAATATACAGCAAAGTGATTCAGTTATACGTGTACATGTATCTATTCTTTTTCAGATTCTTTTCCCATATAGGTTATTACAGAGTCCTGAGTGCCCCACTGTAGGTCCTTGCTGATTATTTCATGACAGTGGTATGTACATGTTAATCCCGAACTCCTAATGTATCCTCCCCCACCCCTTCCCCTTTGATAACCATGCATTTGTTTTCTGTGTCTGAAAGTCATTTCTGATTTGTAAGCAAGTCCATTTGTATCATTTTTTTTAGGTTCCACATTTAAGAGATATCATGACACTTGTCTTCCTCCGTCTGACTCTCTTTACTTAATGTGATCATTTCTAGGTCTGTGCGTGTTGCTCCAAATGACATTATTTCATTCTTCTTTATGGCTAAGTAATATTCTTTTCTATACACACATACACACACATATATATGTCACATCTTTTTTATCCATTCATTTGCCACTGGACACTTAGGTTGCTTCCACATCTTGGCACTTGTGAATACAAAGGACCCATTTTAAAGAGGTGAAAAGTGGGGCTCAGAAAGTACTTTGCCCAGAGGCACAAATCATAAACTGTAGAATTTGGATTTGAATCCAGTGCTGTCTGAACTCAAGTTATAAAACTCTTTAATCATTTCACTATATTTTTGAAGAACAGAAAGAAGGGAGAACCAAAAGCAGACTCTCAGAAAGTTGGGAGGCCCACCCAGATTCAGAGGCTGGCCCAGAGCCAGGACCCTGCCTGGCGATTCTTCAGCCCATCACTTGTCTGGCTGTTTTCCGAGAGTGGTCATCTGAGCCCCTGGGTTGATTCCAGGCAGGAGAGCAAGAGAGACCGCGCCCCGCGCCCCCCCCCCCCCCCGGCGCCCCTTCAGAGTGGCCCCGGCTCAGTCACACCATCATGCCTCTGGCTCTGCCCCGTCCTGGACACAGCTCCTCAGACCTTGTGCAGATTCCGACCCGAAGTCAGTGGTCAAGAAACATTGCTGAAATCAGTTAAAGGAGCCACGAGGTACTCACGTGGCCGTGAATTCACTGGGCTGGACTGTTTGTCTCTCCTTGTTCATTCCGTCCATCCTTCCCTGGCCTTCATCACCGTGTCGGTTTTACATTGATCCGCCAGCCCTTCTGAGCATTTCTGATGGGTCAGACCTCCTGTGTCAGACCCTCTTCCTGCGCTACAGTCCCTGGAGTCAGAGCTTCCCCCACAGCTGGGGGTGTGCTTGGGGCATCCAGAGATGCAGGCAGGGAGGCCCTGCGTGGGTGTGGTTGGGATTTCAGTCACAGGGTGATTTGGGCCCACTGGGTAGTGTAAATGAGAACTTTCTCAGAAGTCCGAAGCAGGAGAGCCCCCTGTACCGTAATTACACTTCGGAGAGCACTGCTGGACTCAGATGTCCGCTGTCGTGTTCGTCTTGACCCGAGGAATGCTGGAATTCCTCTTGGAGACAAATTGACAAGGAGAGAAACCTACCAGTGTTGCGGGGAGGAGGAATGGCGACTTTACCCGTGATGAGACCCAGTTCTGTGCCTCGGGGACCTCATCTTTGGGGGACAGTCTACAGTTTCCGCCTTTGTTGCACAGAATTCCTGCAGCAGTGAGTCGGCTGTTGACCCATTTGACAGGTGAGAGATGGAGACTCAAAGCCAGGCTGGCGGCCAAGACCCACGGAAGGCTAAGGGAACCAGGAGCGGGTTCTGGGAGAGGAACTGTGTGAGGTCACCGGGGGGGCTCAGGGATGGTCTCCCCCTACCTGTTCCAGCTGCCCCCAGGCCTGGCCAGAGACCTTGAGTCAGGACGGATACTCCCTGATGCTAAGCTTATGCGCGCTAAGTCACTCAGTCATGTCCAATTCTTTGCAACCCTATGGACCATAGACCGCCTGGCTCCTCTGTCCATGGGGATTCTCCAAGCAAGAACACTGGAGTGGGCTGTCATTTCCTCCCCCAGGGGATCTTCCTAACGCCGGGATTGAACCCAAGTCTCTTGCGTCCCCTGCGTTGGCAGGAACGCTCTTTACCGCTCAGCCACCTGGGAAGCGCCCAGGACATTGAGTGTGCTATCCTAGCTCACTTGAAATGGATGAGCTCAGAATTCTGAGGCTGGACAGGACTGCAAGACGGTTTCCTAGAAGCTCCTCATCCATAAATGAACAAAATAAAAGCCAGGGAGGGGAATGGATGGGCCCAGAGACCTCCAGCCTGTGGACAGAAGAGAGGGGACAGGAATGTATTCCATGCTTTCATTCTTAAATTAAAAAGCTTATTTATTTACTTGGCTGCACTGGGTCTTAGGTGCATCATGCGGGATCTTTGGTTTCAGCATGTGGGATCTATTTCCAGGGGTCAAATTGGAGCCCCCTGCATTGGGGGGTGCAGAGTCTCAGCCCATGGGCCGCCAGGAAGTCCCCAGGAACATACTCTATTGTAGCGACATTCCTTCTGCTCCTCCCCCCAAAAAAAGCATACACAGTCTAGTGCGACATTGGATTTGTAATAAAGTCTTTAAAAAAAGAATCCTCCCCCGACACACACACACTCTGAGCACCTCTGCCCAGGGACTTACCCGGTGGTCCAGTGGTTAAGATTCTGAGTATCCAGGGCAGAGGGGCTGGGTTTGCTACTTGATTGGAGAACTGAGATCCTGCATGGCATCAACAAGTTAACATTTTTTTAAAAATTAAAGAGAGAAGAGTACTGCCAAAATAAAAGAATTAAGCAAACACAAAACACCTACTCAATCGTATATCAAGAGAACACCGTACTTGGAAAAGATCCCTGCACCTCAGTGTTCATAGCAGCGCTATTTACACCAGCCAGGGCATGGAAGCAACCGAAATGTCTGTTGACAGAGGAGTAAATAAAGAAGATGTGGTACATTTATATATGATGGAATACTACTCAGCCATAAAAAGGAATGAAATAAACCCGTTTGCAGCATCCTGGATGGACCTAGAGATGATTGTACGAAGTAAATAAAAAAGAAAAAGACAAATATCATGTGATATCATTTATATATGAAATCTAAAAAATGATGCAAACGAGGGAATTCCCTGGCAGTCCAGGGGCTGGGACTCAGCGTCTTCACTTCTGTGGCCTGGGTTCAGTCCCTCATCAGGGAACTAAGCTCCTGAAAGCTGGGCAGCAAGGCCAAAACAAAAAAAGATACAGATGAACTTATTTACAAAAGAGAAACAGACTCACAGACTTAGAAAACAAATTTATGCTTACCAAAGGGGAAAGGTGGGGGAAAGGATAAATTAGGAGTTTGGGATTAACATACACACACCACTAAACATAAAATAGTTAATCATCAAAGACCTACTGTATAGCGTAGGAGACTCTATTCAACAACCGGTATGGGAAACGAATCTTTGAAAGAATAGATTTATGAGCGCATGTGTGATAAATCACTTCGGTTGTGTCTGACTCTCTGCGACCTGTGGACTGTAGCCCACCAGGCTCCTCTGTCCGTGGGATTCTCCAGGCAAGAATACTGGAGTGGTCTGCTGTGCCCTCCTCCAGGGGATCTTCCCGAGTCAGGGATCGAACCCGCATCTCTTACGTCTCCTGCCTTGGCAGGCAGGTTCTTTACCACTAGCACCACCTGAGAAGCCCAGATACATGCAGACATACAGCTGAATCACTTTTCTGTACCGGAAACTAACATAACACTGTGACTCCACTATACTTAAAAATTCTTTCATTAAAAAGTCTTAAACCCATCAAAAGAAAGTAAACTGCTCTAAAGGACATTCCTGCGACCCGTGGGGAAGTGTGAATGTGGACCGTCTGTTGGTTAATAGACTGTGATGGTTAAATTTCCTGAGTTTGCTCCTTGTCTTGTAGTTCTGTAGAAAGTGTCTTTGCTGCAAAGTATTTAGAAATAAAAGTGTTACACATCCACAGCTAAGTTTCCAACAGTTCAGAAAAACGTGTGTGTGGGAGAGTAAGGAGTGCTTCCCAGGTGGTTCAGTACTAAAGAATCGGCCTGCAAGGCAGGAGATGAGGGCTCGATCCCTGGGTGGGAAGATCCCCTGGAGGAAGGCATGGCAACCCACTCCAGTATTCTTGCCTGGGAAAGCCTATGGACAGAGGAGTCTGGTGGGCTCCAGTCCATGGGGTCGCAAAGAGTGGGACACGGCTGAGCTTGCAGACACACAGAAGAGTAAGACACACACGTGGCAGACGTCAGTAATTGTGGAGGAAGCGGGGAATGGGGGTTTCTGAGGCTGTTCAGGAAACTTCTCTGGTGGTTTGGAATTTTTCAGAATTAAACACAGAGGGGGAAGCCCCACCCACCTGCCTGAACCCACTCACGGCTTCTCCTCCAGGCAGTGACTGGCCTGCTGGGAGGGGTTTCCAGCCCCCAGCCCGGTCCCCAGACGCGCTCCCTTTCAAGTGCAGCAAGAGTGCAGTGATTCCCCAGATTGCTGTCATCACGCCGTTTTCCAGAGCAGGAAACTGAGGTCCAGAAGGCCGCGTGGCCGACCCACAGTACCACGCACGGTGCGGCCCCAGGAGGGGGTGGGGGAGGCGGGCTGTTCTGGGTCCTCCGGGGGCGTGTCTCCTGGATGAACGGGAGTCACGTTGCCTCCCTGATGTCACGGGACATGTTTTCCGAGGCAGCCGTCCCCTGGGCACTGAACCCAGAGGCTCTCCAGTCCTCAGAGGCGCCTTCCCGCCCCTCCCTGCCAGCAGACGGGGGCTCAGCCTGGCTTCCGTCCGGGCATCTCTTCAGTCATCAGCGAGGCTGGTTCTTTGCTTGTTTGTTTGGCTGCACTGGGCTTAGCTGCTGCACTTGGGATCTTGGATCTTCACTTCAGCATGTGGGATCCAGCTCCCGGACCAGAGATCGAGTCCCGGCCTCCTGCATTGGGAGTGTGGAATCTTAGGCCCTAGACCAACAGGGAAGTCCCTGTGATGCCGTTTTTAAAAACGGGAAGCCATGCTTATAGACTTGGGGGAGCAGTCTCATTCCATAGTGGGGAGTCAGCCCCCTCTTGGAAGGGGTTACCTAAGAGGCAATCCCAAGCCTAGAAAACGGAATAGCCATTTTGGGAATCAGAAGGTGGTGAGAAGTCCAGCTTTGACCCAACGTTCCAGAGCATTCTGTACCGTTTATTACTGACGGTCCTCACCGTGGAGCTGAGTCCAGGCTCTGGGCCAGACGCTGTGTGCCTGTGTGTGCGCACTCGTGAATGTGCAGATGTGTGTGAGTATGTGCATGAAGGCGTGTACTCGAGGTGCTTGAGCGTGTACCTACATGTGTGTGTGGTTGTGTGCACACGCCCCTGGGACCTGTGGCTCCGGCCGTGGCCCCCCAAGGGTACTGTCCCCATTTCACAGCTGAGGAAAGGACCCTGGCCTCCTTCACAGAACTTACCACACTTCTCATCAAAGGATGGTTTCAGCCGCTGGTCCCGTATCGCCCTCTGCCCGGTGTCTGTGAGTTTCGTGGTGGGGGCATTGGAGGTGTCTGCAGGTACGGAAGCCCCGGGGCCCCGCCTGACCCTGGCATGCATCTGACCTGATAAATGTCCACTGAGGGAAGGGGGAAGCCTATGAGAGCAGTGTTCTGAACCGCCCAAGCCTCCGGCCCTGCCTTTCTGGAAGGTCAGCGGAGACCAGAGGTATTTCTGTTTTGAGGCGTTTAAACAGATGCTCTGACCTCCACTCCAGCTAGGGTTTCTGGCTGCACATACCACAGACCAAGGGGTTGGAGATTCCTTCCAGAGGCTCCCGCAGCAGGCCGGGGACCAGCCCTGGACCCAGCTTCCCCATCTAGGAAATGGGAGGAGACTTGCCTGCAGAAGGTGGGCTCCGGGGTGGGCCCCAGGCCCCGGGCCTGTCTGGAGGGCTGGTCCCCGCCCCCAGCACTGCTGCCGGGGGTGCTCCCAGGCCGGCTGGCCCGCACCCCACTGCTCAGTCCACAGGAACTGGTTGCAACCTGCCTCCATCGCAAGATGGCCCGTGAGCTCCCAGGTGACCCGACCCCTTGTGTCTGGTCTGAGTCTTGTTTCCCCACCGTCTACAGGACGCAGCCCCTTTCTGCAGATGGGGAGACTGAGGCAGGGAGCAGCCGGCCAGCTGACCTTCACCAGTGGAGGTAGAAGGGTGCTCCAACCCCTTCGCCCTCTTTCCCACACACTGCCCAGCCCAGAGTCCTGGTTCGGGTCTCGATGTCACCCCTGTGTCCTTACAGAACAGCATCGGCTCATTCCTGGTCCCTGGATCCAGATCTATGAGCCCCTGAATCTCTGTCTTGTCTTCCAGGAAGGGGTCAACAGCGTCAGCACCTTCTCCAAGCTGGTCGTGATCCCAGGAGGCCAGGAATCTGTCCCATGGATGGACCAGGTCCTCCCCGCCCAAGGCTGGCCTTGGAGGAGGCCTGACTGGGGCCCATCACGCACAGGCCGCTCCTCCCCGCCAACTCCTCCCCGCCCCGAGGAGGAGTCGAACTGGATTCGAAGGCCTAAGTCTGGCAGCGGCCCTGTGGTTGCTCGAGAAGGCTGTTTAAGCACCCCTGAGGGCATGTGGTTGTGGGGTGTCCCCTGCAGAGCTGCTGGCCCCCGGGCAGTGGAGAGGACCCCTTCCCAGCGCAGAACACCTGGCCTGTGGTGGGCGGAGCTTCCTCTTCCATCTTCAGTGTCTAGTTCCCATGGTTTTTGTATGTCTTCCTGGTTCCTTCTAGAAGCTTCCTCAAGAGCATTGGAGTGATGGGATCTGTTCGATACAGAGAAGATAAGCATGATCCCTGGGCAAAGATGACACGTGAAGTCGTGAAGCATTCTGTGTTTATAATATAGTTCTGCTTAATTCAAAAAAGAGAGAGAGAGTTGGAGAGATGGGATTTTTTCCTTTTGATCTCAGAACCAGTGACCCAGATGAGGAGCTCGGCTGAGCCCTGGCTCCTCTGCCCTTTCTGACATGAGGTTGGCAGCTGCACTGGCCACAGGGGAAGCCCCTCCCGCAGCCCTGAGACCCCCCACCAGGCATTACGACCACCCGCCTCCCACCAGGCTGTAGGAGATACTCCTGAGGGGTGGCCCTTGGCTTCCCGTCCTCTCTGACTGCAAATCACCTTACGGCCTTTCCAGGCACCTCCGACAGGTCAGGCTCTACCACGACCCGGGTCCTCACCCCTGCGCGAGGGCATGGCTGCCCTTGGGGGGGCCAGGGTGCTTCCGGGCAGCAGCGCCGCAGGGCTCCACATCGCTGTACCGGGGTGACCATCACACATGATCCCACCTGGGGCGGCTTGCACCCACCAGCCCGTCTCTCACCGTCCGGAGCCTGGAAGCCCAAGATCTCGATGTGAGCAGGGCTGGTTCTTGCCCGAGTATCTGAGGGAGGGTCCTTCCTGCCTCTTCCAGCTCGGGGGCCTCCAAGTGTCCCCCGGCCTGTGGCCGCCTCTCTCCAGCCTCTGCCTTCATCATCATGTGGCTTCTCTCTCCCCTCTTCTCCATCTCAGATGTCCCTCTGCCTCTCCCCATAAGGACACTCGTCCCTGGATTCGGGGCTCACCTGGGTAAACCAGGACGATCTCATTTCAAGTTCCTTGATTACGTCTCACTATTGACTATCAACACTGCTACAATGTACATGCTTCGATTCTACATGATTCAGTCCTTTACACAGTTCCATTGAAATGTAAGTATGATTTTTTTATACGGTATAATTCTTTTGTGATTAATTTCAACTTCGTATTTCTTTTGTGGTTGATCTTTGCTGCTGAACTGGGGTTTGAAGTTTAGAATTTAATATTGATCACTTTCATTATATGTCACACTGCTATTCTGAATCCAGCCTTCTAGTTTTCCTGTTTAGTGTCTAGCTAGTTTTTTAGCTTTAGTGCATTCTTGGAGAAGGAAGTGGCAACCCACTCCAGTATTCTTGCCTAGAGAATCCCAGGGACGGAGGAGCCTGGTGGGCTGCCGTCTATGGGGTCGCACAGAGTCGGACACGACTGAAGCGACTTAGCATGCATGCATGCATTGGAGAAGGAAATGGCAACCCATGCCTGTATTCTTGCCTGGAGAATCCCAGGGACGGAGGAGGCTGGTGGGCCGCCAGCTATGGGGTCACAGAGTCGGACACGACTAAAGTGACTTAGCAGCGGTGGCAGCAGCAGGAAGAAGGAAAGTCAGTCACTCCGTCATGTCCAACTCTTTGCAGCCCCGTGGACTGTAGCCCCCCAGGCCCCTCTGCCCATGGAGTCCTCCAGGCAAGAATTTTGGAGTGGGTTGCCATTTCCTTGTGAAGACCTCTGTCTAAATAAGGTCACACTCACAGGTTCCGGGTGGACATCCTTGGGGGACACAGGTCAGCCCCCCATCAGCAGGCGGCTCGGTCAGTCCCACACTGTCCACTGCAGCACAGTGGACCCCACCCAAGATGGCTCCCCCTTTGCCCAGAGAGAGGGCTGGAGCAGAGGCAGGGGACCTCTGTGTGTGCCCCAGGGGGCGGGCAAGGGGTCCTCTGGAGAGCCGGGAGAGCCGCCCAGGACTGGCCGGAGAGGGTCACCCCGGGAGAGGGCCGGGCGGCCTCTCGACACTTGCTCGCTAAGGGCTCCCCTCCCAGCACCCTGGGGGCCGAAGGGCTCGTTGGCTTGGCTTCCCTCTGGCCTGCCAGGTTCCCAGTGCGCCCTCCCCAGGCCCCCGGAACACCCTGGCATAGTCCCGCCAGGCCAAACCCAACTGGAAGCTGGGCCTCCGTATCCCATAGTGGGTGAGGCCTGGGGAGAAAAGCTGTGACTCAGAAACAGAGGGGGAGGCTGCATGCTCAGTGCTAAACACACAGTCAGGTGAGCGGGGGACAACCAAGCTCTCGGGTCCCCAACTGGAATCGTCTCCATGGAGACTGAGCGCGCAGAGCCGGACGCCGGCTGGGTGCACAGCGGCCTTCTGACTGTGAAAGCAAGAAGGGGGGAAAAACAAAAACTTGCACCGAGCTACGAGAAAAAGATAGCTCATCCGTTTCATTCCTATTTGCCTATGTCTGTGCTTTCTCTATCTTCGCTACACTGAAAACAGATCATCTTTAAAATCTCAATACAGAAGCTCTAGAATCGACTATTTCCGAGACGTTGACTCAGAGCAGCAGACAAAGGATCCTCGAGGCTTGGTTGAGTGACTCCGATCGGTCAACACTGCGTGACCACATGCAGGGATGTCCGTGCGGCTTCAGTGGTCAAAGGCGTGCGGGCAGCCCAGCCTTACAAGTCCCCAAGTGTCACCTTCCTCCCAAACATTCCTCGGCTCTGGGCACAATGGCCTGGCCGCTCCGGCCCCGCCAGCCGGAACCTTCCTGCCGCTTCCTTGGAGGGTCAGGGCGCTGCCCTCTCGGGTGGAATCCATGTCTGCCTGAGGCTGTGACCTCCTCCCGGGGGCCAGCCTCTCGAGACCACTTTGTGCTCACAAAGCAGGCTTTTAACTTGTGAAATGCTTTCGCGGTTCACGACCATGCCTCCTCCCAAGGGCTCCATGAAATTCTCGGAGACCTGTCACACCCAGCAAATCGGGAGGGCTTTGATTTAGCGGACAGATGCTTGCCAGCTGACACTCGGAGAGACTGAAGGAGGCGGGGAGAATTAAATAAGAAGTGGGGTGTCAGCTCCCAAAAGGTGGCATATCTCTGCCCTAATTCCTTGACGCCCAGTGTGGCTCAGAGGTCGGGGCTGTTAATGGGCAGGGAACAAATTGGGGGCTGCCACCTGTGGCTCTTCCAAGGAGGGAGGGGGCTCCCCCTTTACAGTCAGGGGCCAGTTTACTCTGAGCAAAGCCCAGGTGCTCCAGAGTCTGACACTCACCTGCGTTGTGGTGCTCCCCAGACTCTCTGAGCTGCCGTTGTCTTCATCTGGAAGACGGGGCTCTTCTGAAAAGGAAATAAAATGATGAATGGAATCACCGTACACAGTACTTGGCACACGGTCGATGCTATCATTTTCTAGTTCTGTCTCCCAGCAACCCAGTCAGTTGGAGAGGAGGCATGTTCCTCCCTACAGGCTTCTTGCATGATGCTGATACTTATAGGAAAGGTGGATCAGAACACCAGGCCTCAGGACGCTTGGTTTGTCAGCTTCCTGGTCTCCGTGAGTCGGGGGGCCCTGGCTCAAGTCCACCATGCCCAGTGGCCCAGGTTGTGCACTGCACAACTCCACAGATCCTGGGGTGATTCAATATGGCAATGCTGCCTGAATAACTGTAGGGTGGGGTTGGGGAGAGAAGAGACTCAGGAAAAACGTCTACCCCAACACGCCATGACATAACGTGACTCTTTTACTTGCATGTTCATTGACTTTCATGCTTCCTGTGCTGATGGCTCTTGAGGGCTTGTCCACCTGAATGTCGCTGTTTCTCCGGCACCTAGCACCTGCCCAGCATGACGTAGCTGCTTGGGAAATATTTCTGGATTGAACGAAGTCAGGGTTCCTGTGCGGGGTGAAGATGGGTGAAGGGAAATTTACGAGCTACAGGCTAGCCCAGAGTTCTGGGCGGCCATGGGTGGCCCACCTTCACTCTGCGTACTGCCCACCCCAGTTTCCCCACGGGAGGGTTGAAGAAATCGGGGGTTTGGGGTGTGGGTCAGGCGGGCTCTCAGAGACAATGCAGCTGCTGACCTGTGTCTGGCGGGGAGGGAGGCAGTAAAATGATGACCTTGCTTGCCACCTGCAGCTGAGGGAAGACCGTGTGACCCCAAACTCAGCCCTTCAGTGCAGAAGTATATGTACAGTGGCTTCCAATTCAGGACAAACAGAAACCCAACATGGCGGGAAACAAAACCAGAGGAAACAGATCAGGTGACAGCGAAACCGGGTTGGGGAGTGTGGCGGTCTCTGCCTGCCTCTTTCTTTTTCTTCCAATTCCCAGATTTTCTCTAAAGGCCATGAACTACATTTATAATGATTAAAAAACAAACCTGGTTAGAACTGGGGGAAAGATCACAGAAATGGGTAGAAATGTATATACAGGTAAATTCGTTCTGGTCTTACTCACTGGAGTAAGAAATGGAAACCAACCTGCGAGTCCAGCTCCTGGAGATGGTTTGATTCTCACACCGTGGGCCCCTGTGCCAGTTGGCAGCGAGGTGGGTTTGCCAGAGCTCAAGGTGCTTAATAAACCCAGGCTCCTAAACAATACCCACGTACAAGCCCGTTCTGATTATAAAGCAAATGTGCCCGTGGTGATGAAATCACACAATCAAAAGGGCAGAAAATGAAGCGTAAACTTAGGTCCGTGCCCAGCAGTCCGCTTGCTAACAGGTTTTGGCTGGGACTTCTCTCTGAAGCGTCCTCTGCATGCGCAAGCACTTAGTGGGGAGCCTTGGGTTTTGTGTGGGCACATACTGACCCCCTGCAATTTCAAAGGGGGCCACATAGACGCAGAGCAAAAAAGTTGGCTTTAAAAAACAGTTGGCATCGTTCTGCAATGTAGAAGCTCCGAGTGCGCCATGACCCGCAATCCCACTGCCCAGCAGGATCGGCCTGCCCCACCAGCCCTTCTGAGCAGCGCACCCCTATAGCTAGAACCTGAAATGGCCCAGCCATCCCTCTACAGGGGAATGGATAAATGAAGCACAGCATGGTCACACTGTGGGATACCAGACAGCTAAGAAAGATGAGTGAATTACAAGTCCATGGGGCCCCAGGAGCAAAACTCACAAACGTAACACAGAGGGAGAAGGCAACGCGCGGAGCAGCTGACATCAAGAGGTGGGTCCAGGTTCAAACAAGGAAATTATTTTCACACAAGTCAGAAGGGTGATTATGTGGGGGAAGGAGGCTGGCCTGGAGCCGCAGAGGGGCCAGAGGGAGGGTTCTTGGTGCTGGGTGTTGCTTCTGTGGGTCTTTGCCTTGTAACTGTTAGTGAGTCAGTTTCACAGATAAGCTCATTTCTGTCATATGGTAGATTCCACATATAAGTGATATCATATGATACTTGTCTTTCTCTGACTGACTCCACTTAGTATGATAATCTCTAGGTACATTCACGTTGCTGCAAATGACATCAGTTCATTCTTTTTTATAGCTAAACAATATTCCACTGCATGTATGTACCACCTCTTCTTTATCCATTCCGCTGTAGATGGACACTGAGGTTCTTTCGGGTTTTAGCAGTTGTAAATTGTGTGGCAGTACATGCAGTCGCAAAGAGTTGGACACGACTCAGCGACTGAACAATAACCACAATGAACAATGGGGTACATGGTGAAGGAGGGATAAATTAGAAGTTTGGGATTAGCAGATACAAACTACTATATATAAAATAGATAAACAACAAGGCCCTACTGTATAGCAGTGAGAACTACATTCCAGTATCCTGTAATAAACCATGTTTTTCAGTTGCTAAGTCATATCTGACTTTTTGTGACCCCATGGACTGCAGCATGCCACATTTCCTTGTCCTCCACTATCTCCTGGAGTTTGCTCAAACCCATGTCTATTGAGTCAACAATGTCATCCAACCATCTCATCCTCAATCACTCCCTTCTCCTCCTGCCCTCAACCTTTCCCAACATCAGGGTCTTTTCCTATGAGTCAGCTTTTCCCATCAGGTGGCCAAAGTATTGGAGCTTCAGCTTCAGCATCAGTCCTTCTAATGAATATTCAGGATTGATTTCCTTTAGGATTGACTTTAGTTTGGATTTCCTTTAGTTTGATCTCCTTGCAGTCCAGGGGACTCTCAAAAGTCTTCTCCAGAACCACAGTTCAAAAATGTCAATTCTTTAGTGCTCAGCTTTCTTTATAGTCCAACGCTTAAGTCATAATAAACCATAATGGAAAATAATGTGAAAAAGAATATATATATACACACATATATATGTAGGACAGAATCACTTTGCTGTACATCAGAAACTAGCACAACATTGTAAATCAACTACACATCAATTTTAAAAGGTTGCTGGTGAAATTGCACTATGTCTTTTATGTACTTTCTAGTATGTATGCTATTTTCCACAATAACAAGAAGAAGAAAGCAAAAGGTCCCAAGGAGCGACCCCAGATAGTAGCAGGCTGACCTCTGGAAGGTGAAATGCTGGGTAATTTCCACTTTCATGTTAATAAAATCATAACCATCCTCTGAGCGCTTGACATCTGTTATCTAATTTAATCCTCACAACAATTTTGAAACTAGCTTTTATTACCCGCCTTTCACACCCAGAGAACCCAAAGCCCAGCGAGGTGGATGGTGTTACACGGGGAGGTGGGATTCCTGCTCCCATCCTGGGGGGCCAGGGGCTTGGATGACTTGACTTCAAAAATGACCATAGGTGACTTCTGTCAACACCGCCAGAGAAGCCGGGCAGGAGGAAGGGCCGCCGCGGCCCGGCCGGGCTGGGCTCCAGGTGGCGGGACCTGGGCTGCCCTGGATGCCCCAGCCTGGGGCCAAATGGCGGGGCCGCTGAGGCTAGAGGAGTCCAGGGGCTGCTGCCTTCCTCGGTGCTACAAGCAGGTTGTAAAGCACTTTGGGGACCAATTGACACCAGGATAGGGAATTGCACCCTCGAGGTGGTTTGTGACCCCATAAATTGCCCCGAGGTGGGAGGCAGCTGGGAGCAATGTAGCCAGTTCACTGGGGGCTGTGACTCTGGAGGTGTGGCATTCCACAGGGCCATGGCCCTCGGCTGGGCGAGACCCTGGAGCAAAGGTCCAGAGGACCAACCCCCAGGGACAGGGCTGGGGTTCCTCCAGGCACTGCAGGCCGCTGAGAGTGGGCTTGTGTACCTACCAGGAGCCTCATGGGGGTCCTCCTGGATACCCAAGTCAAGGTGCCTTAGGTCCAGAGGTCAGAAGGGCCACACCAAGCACTCATGCCTTCCAGGTGTGGACAAGCCCGCCGGGAGCATTGGCTATGTTACCGAAGAGGCACCCTGGCCTGCCTGCTCGCACGCACAGAAACACCAGCACCACCCGATTCGGCGTCTGAGCACACGCTCTGTGCTGCCTCCCGGCCGTCCTGATATTTAAGGGCCCTCACAAGCTCCTGTTTGGAAGGGGGAAACTGAGGCTCAGAGAGCAAACCTGGCTCACCAAGTCCAGCGGGCCTTGGGATCCAAGACTTCCTGATCCAAGCACAGCTGGTGCCCCCACAAGCCTATAAGATGTTCTTGCAACTGAGAAAAAGGTGCCCTCCCTCTACAGAGGCAGCCCCACACTGGGCATCCAGCTTGGTGGGCCTGCCAGAGTCCAGGCTGAGAGAGCCTTTGTGCAGTGCGCAACCTGCACAACTGTACAAGGCAGACCTGTCTGGGACTTGTGTGCAAGGTTGTGCACTCATGTGTGTGTGTGTGTGTGTGTGTAATGCATGTGTGCACTTCTCAGGACAGCCTGCAGGGCACTTTCATCAGGTTCTCAAAGGGGTTTGTGACCTCACAAAATGACAATGATCTCTGGAACACTGGGGACTCCAGCGGCTTCTTGAATCACCTAAGTTCAACAGGGCTTCCCCAACCCGTGGTGCCAGGCCTGCCTGGGGTTTGGAAGACGGAGTGGCTGCAGATTGCCTGGGAGCTGGGATTTTTCTTCCCATCTGTTGAAAGAACAATGCACTGTCATGTTGTATAACCCTCAGAGCAACACTGCAAGACCAGAGGTGCTGGGGTTACCTTCAATTTGGAGACCAGAGACCAGGGCTTGGAGAGCTGTGGCAGGTGCCCAGGTCCAAGTGGCCGGTGAGAGGTGGTGACTGCCTCATGTCGATGGCAGAGTCCAGGGTGGCTCAGGCCAGGGTGCGTGTCCATCTGGATCTCTGGACCCTGGAACCAGCATCTGTAGACACGCAAGAAATCAGGTGCCCGGATGAATGCTGGCCACCGTGGAAAGGCCAGAAGGCTCCAGCATGGGAGGCTCCCCCGCATGCCGCCTCCCCAAGCGCTTCCTGCTCGGCTGTTTATATTCAGACCCTTGGGTCTGAATCACCAGGGTCAGGTTTAAGAGCTGAAGGTCAGAGGTTGCCCAGGCACCCATGCCAGGCCAGAGGGCTGACCTTTGTGTGACCAAATCGAAGGCTCTTGAGACCCAAAGAGGGGCTTCAGACCCCTGGCCGCCATCTGAAATGCTGCTTGGGGGTTGATCCTAATCACCCCTAATTTAGGGGCCAAATGGCCAATTAAGGGGCCGTTTGAGAGTCAGAGAAGCAGAAGATGAATGGAGGAGACAGATGAAGCGCAGCTGAAGCCCCGCGTCGGAGCTGGTCACGGGGCTCAGCCCGGGGGGGGGAAGGGGCCTCCTCTCTGGGCATCAGGGGACCCTGGGGTCTGTTGTCCTCCCCGCACCGTGGTTGCTGAGGGCCCCAAAACCCACCAGAGTCCCAGAGGCAGCATTGCCATGAGGCTCACTGCAAAGCGAGCCCCCTGCAGCTGCTGGACTCCGGTGTCCCCGCCCCTACCTGCTCACTGTCGTCTGAACGCCCACTGGGTGCTTCCACCGAAGCCAGGACCCCTCCATCTAGACGAAGCAGAGTCCCCACCCCAGTGGAGCATCAGATCTCCTGTGTGTGTGTCTGTGTAAGTAGTGAGTGTATGAGAGAATCTGTGAGTGTGGGTGTATACAATTGTGTAGGGCATGTATGTATGGTGTGCATGGGTGTGCAAGAGTGAATGTGACATTGTGAATGTATGTGCCTGTGTGTGTGTGAAACCTAGAAACACACAAGAAATACACAAGCAGTGGAAACATCAGACGGTACCGCCCCTGAACTGAGTGTCTTCACACAACCGACTCTGCTGGAAATCCCGTGTCCAGGAACTGCGATTCTGCGGCATCTGCTCACGTGGCCCCCTGGGCTCCCCAAGGTGGCTTTCATGCACAGGAGGCTAAGAAGTGCCTGTGGCCACTGTCACGACAGCGCCTGAGCACGTCAGCCCCCGCCCCCACCAGGCCCCTGTCCAGGGCCTTGGCCTCCCCGGCTTCTCTCCCGAGCAAGGCCACCTTGTACCCCAGCCCCACGTCCTGGGCGCTCAGGGCAGAGGCGTGGGCCTCACCTCTGGAGGGCCCCATGGGCCTCTAGAAAAGATCCACCCAGGAAGGGTGCCCCACCCACAGCCGGGTTCTGGGGCCCCTGGTGCAGAAGGCTGGACAAGAGGGGGGATGAGCCCTGGGCAGCCGGGTCGCCCCGTCCAGGGAAGCCTGAAAGCCCGGAGGGAAAGGCGCTGGGGAGTGGGGGTGAGGCGGGTGGGACGGTGGCCTCAGAAGAGCCTTAGCTTTGCTCTAAAGAGGGGTCCTGGAAGGCCAAGCTCAGGCGGGAATCCAGAGAGGCAGCGCAGGCGGATGCGGTGGGAGTGGGGATCAGAGGTGGTGGTCAGCAAGCTGAGGGCTGAGAACGGGCCACTGTGTGTTCTGTCAGTGCGAGAAGCGGGGGCAGCTGAAGGAGGGGGTCCTGGGGCTGGTCTGTGCTTAACACAGGGAGTCTGCTGCTCAGGATGAGGAGAAACTGGGGGTGCAGGAGGAGGAGGCACGGATGGGTGAGCGGAGGGTCCAGGCCTGGGGATGGGTGGTCTTCCAGCTGCTCCCTGTTCCCCATGAACTAGTACTCACGGTTCCCGGGTGAGACTGAGGAGAGGAGGCCTGGTGGAAAGGCTCTTCTCCAAGGTTCTACGGACCAGAGCTTGGGCTCAGAGAGGTTGGGTCACTTGCCCAAGGTCACACAGCAAGCACACACATGTGGATTGGACGTCACTCTCCCGGCTCCTGGCCCGGGGATGGTGCCTGGAGAGCTTGGGAATGGGGTCTGGAGGGATGAAGGCAGCCCCTGTGTCCCCCGGCCCCCAGCCCCTCCTCACTGTGTCCTTGCTCCTGGCGGGACCTCCTCGCCACCCACTGCGGCAGGGATGCGGACAACCAGTCCTGGCCGTGGACCTCCCCACCGCCGCCCAGCATCAGCCAAGCGTGGAGGCAGGGGCAGACTCCAACGCGGGAGTGGACGGGTCCAGAGGTGAGGGAGGGGCAGCTGGGCCAGCGGCACTCACGACGCCTCTGGCAGGTCCCCCTGCATGTGCCAGGGGCCCCGGGGGCAGAAGCCACGCGGCGTTCACCGCGGCTGGCCTGCCAGGTGCTGGGCTCCGCACGCAGTGTGTGAGCACCAGGTGCTTCCTGAGTGAGTGGACCGATGGTGGGTGGACGCAGAGGGGAAGGGCTTGGTGTTGATGGGGAGGGGCGGGTCCCGGCCCTGTCACTCTGCACCTCCTGTCCAGGGGGACCGGGGGGTCCCCAGGACTCGGGGCGTCCACTGCTGAGACGGGGATGCGCTGGTCACCCTACCTGTGACTCAGCTGGGGAGCCTCCGTCCTCTCCCCCCTGAACCAGGGATTCGAGCAGCTGCCACTCAGGGCTGCGCTTATGAGCCTCCCATGTCCACCGAGAGCGGGAGACCCCGAGTCCCTCCTGATCCAAATAGAAAGGGCCCCTCAGTTAGTGATCAAACCCTGCCCCGCAGACACACACACACTCGGGAGACCCCGAGTCCCTCCTGATCCAAATAGAAAGGGCCCCTCAGTTAGTGATCAAACCCTGCCCCGCAGACACACACACACTCTTGAGCCCCAAGTTAAGGCATTCCTGTGCCAGGAGTCCTCCAACCCACCTTGCTGACAGAGGTCTCAAGGCAAAGGCCCAAGAATGGCCTTCAGTCCTGGCTACTGGATGGGACGGGGGCCAGGGCCCACCCCCACAGGACCTGGGGACCAGTGTGGTTCCCCCATCCCCACCTGTGGCTTTGTGGCCTCAGGGGGTCTTATCAGTTGCTCTGTAATTGAAAGTGATTTGTTTGGGCTGAAAATAATCTGTTTTGGAGGCTAACTTGATTATCTCCTGAAGGCGGGCAGTGTGTGTGTGGGGGGGGGGTGCTTGCTACCTGCCCCGCAGGCTGCTCACCATTACCATCCATTACCATAAAGCCCTTCTTCAAAGGCAGTCCCTCCCCCAGGCCAGCCCATTCAGGGCAGGGCTGAGGCACCAAGGGCAGCAATAAACTTTCTGCTGTTAAATGATGGCCAAAGTGTCAGACACAGGTGAGGCCAGCGGGGCCCAGGCCTCTGTGTTTATCAGGCTGAGAGGTCTGCTAATTGGGAACCCGGGTCTCTGCGGGGTTTTCCACAGTCCTGCCTATTCTCCACCACCAGACCCTACAGGCAGCACCCAGGTGACCACCATCCCCTATGTTAGGCTCCCAAAGCCCTTAGCAGGTCCTTAGCAGGCTCCCAAAGTCCTTAGCAGATCCTTGGAAACAGTCTCCTGAATCTTTTCAACAACCCGAGAGGCAGAGTAATTTGTGCCCATTTCACAGATAAGGAAACTGAGGCTCAGAGAGATGAAAAGACCTGTCCAGGTCACCCAAGGAGGAACTGAACAATAACAGGATTGAAAGCTGGACCTGAGCACCCACCACTCCATCACGAGACCATGAAAACAGGGATACCCAGGCGTGGGCCCAGGGGTTTCAGCCATGGGGTGTTTGTGGGACGCCTACTGAGGTCACTCAGGCCCATGGCTCACTCAGGCCAGATCTGACAGTCCCAACGCCTCACACAGACCTCTGGGTTCCAAAAGGAATCAGGCAGCAGAGGGCGAGAAGGTGGACAGGGGGGCCTCCATTACCCAGACATCCTGGGAGAGGCCAGGATCCGGAAGACGATGGTGTCGGGCACGGCAGGCAGGCATCCGGGCACTGCGAAAAGCTGTGTCTGTGTCGGGGGACAGTGGTGTCCAGGCCCTGCCAGCCAGTCCCCACCCCCTTCAAGGCTGGAGGCAGGGAGGGCATTGGGCGATCGTGTCCTGTGGCTTCTCCCAGCTTTTCCCGGGGAGACAGCCCATCTCCTGAGACATCCTGCAGAAGCTGGAAGCCTCAGGCTGTAGTCCCTGTGCAAACATCAAAAATCCATCAGGAAAAGGGAAGACAGGACAGCGGCCGCTTTCTGCCCCACTCCCCCACCCCCACCCCGGGGCCGCCCTCCACTACAGCAGCGGCTGTTTGGGTGGTGCCAGGCAGAGAAGAATAAGGATCTTTCATAGACGCCCTGGCGGGCTGCAAGCAAAGTGAAGGAATGTAGAAGACGGTGACCTTTTGCAGAAATTCTCCTCTCCTGGCTGCCCAAGTCTCTGCTGGCTTTTCCTGGGGCTTTTCCAAGGGGTTTCCTTGGAACCTCTTCCTTCCCTCGAGTTGAAACACCCGGGAAGCTGAGGCCTCTGTTTGGCGACTCCCGGGTGGGGGTGCAGGTCAGGGACCCTCCCAGGCCTCCCCTCTTGAAGGTGAATCGAGCCAGCACCCGGTGCCAGCTTCTGCAAGGTGCAGCGGTCCTCCTGGCCGATGGCCAACACTCAGCTGTGCTGCCCACCTACCTCTTCCCACCAAAAGGAGCGTTCGTGGATGGGGGAGAGAGTTGGCAGTGCCAGCCAATGCTGGCGACATAAGAGACGTGGTTTCGACCCCTGGGTCGGGAAGATCCCCTGGAGGAAGGCGTGGCAACCCACTCCAGTATTCTTGCCTGGAGAATCCCATGGACAGAGGAGCCTGGCGGGCTGCAGTCCATGGGGTTGCAAAGAGTCAGAACGACTGAAGCTGCTTAGCACGTACACACGCACGGGATGAAGAGGAGCCAAATATACTTAGAGGTGATGCCCGAGGCAAGATGAAAGCACAGTTTCTCGGATTTCTTGAGCAAACTCTTGGGGTATTTACCGGACAGTGATGTTCTGGTGACCTCTTACTATTAATATATGATAGCCGCCCCAAAGCTTAGGGGCATAAAACACCCGCCGTTTATTTGTTCACCATCCTGAAACCTGGGCAGGGCTGAGATGCTCGTGTTCCCTCTATGAGGTGGCCTGTGCCACTCCGGTGGGTGCCTCCATCTGGGAGCTTCGTTGGGTCTGGAATTCCAAGATGGCTGGACCCAGTGGGCAGGTACCCCCAAGGGCTGCACAAGCTGGGGGCCGCCAGGGCCCTGTTCTCTCACTGCACAGTCCTTCCAGGAGGGTGGGTGATCCTTTTGCCAATGACTCTTTCAACTGAAAGAAAGGAAAAGAGCGTAGGGACCTGCTTCTTACTGTGGCTCTTCTGCTCACGTTCTATTGGCAAGAAGTGGTCCCAGGGTTCTATCTAGATCTAGGAGAGACTGGGAAGTGTACTTGTGGGGAGATGGAAACTCACTAGCTACAACCCTCCCCCTGAATGATGTAGCAGTCAGGAAAGCCTCGATTATGCTGCAGTAACAAACATCCCCAAAATCGCAGCAGCTTGAAACAACAAATTTCATCTTTCAAGGCCTATGTCCTACCAGGGTCAGCAGTGGATTATTTATCTGTTGCTCAGAGAACCAGACTGATGGAGGGGCCCCCTCCCCTTGTGTCTTCACGGCTAAGGAGGCAGGAGCACTGTGAATCACTGGTTCCTAAAGTTCCTGCCCAGAGTGGCTGTTTCATTGGTTAATGCAAGTCACCTTGTGACAGCCGGGTTCAAGTGTTACCAGGTTCCCAGAATGAGCTGCTCAGACACGACCACAGTGGGAGTCTGAATCTCCTTGGGTAGCAGGCTACTCCAGCAGTGAGCCCAGGAGCCAGCAGGCTCTGGGAAGAGCAATCTTCCGTGTCCTTGTCATCATAGATCCAGCCCTGACTGAGTCTCCAGTGTGGGAGGAGCCCCCAGAAGGTAAGCTGTCAGGAGCTGAAGACCCCAAAAGTGGATGGCTGGAAGTCCCACCCAAGGCACCTTTGGCTTCATCCTGCAAAGAAGGCCACCCCCAAGGAATGAAAGCTGGGGAGAGCATGGTTGGTTTTAAGAGGACACACTAGCCCAGAAGCCAGTGTCAAGGGTGAATCAGCTGTAAGTAAAGGAAAACTCAACCCAGTTATTTAGGGGAAGAAAAAAAATGGAAGGAGAAAGTTATTGATTCGTGCAACTAAGTAGATGGGGAATTCTGTCTTCCGGTCTGGTTTGTTCCAGGAGTTCAAAGGGGATCATGAAGACCTTACTTCTTTTTCTCAATCTCTTGGTTCTGCCTCCTCTAGGCTGGATTCAGGCCCGGATAATCACTTCTAGATGGCACCGACCCCAGTCCCAGAGGAGACGATGAGAGCACCTCCCCAGGTCCTAGGGTTTTCCTGCTTGGACGAGCTTGGGCCATGTGCCATCTCTGATCCAATTGAGTGAATGGATGAATGAAGAGGCTCCTGTAGGCTGCAGGAAGGTAACAGTGGCCTGTCTGAGCGCAGCCCGGAGGCCTGGCGCTGTGCTAAATGCCGCCCATCAGCTGTCTCAGTTAAGCCTCCGGAGCCCTCCCCAGTTTCCGATGAGGCTCAGAGAAGCCCCGTCACCTGCCAGAGGACACAGAGCACGCGGGGCCAGAGCCGCTCAGTCCCAAGCCCACATCCTCACTCCTCACCCGCTGCCTCCACGGGAGCATGACAGCTAAGAGCAGGCAAGGGGTGGGATTGACCCACCGGAGGATTAACCCCCAAGAGAACCTTAAAAATGCCTGTCCTTTGGGACTCTAAGACAGCTGATGGAAGCTTAAACCGGAACCACTGGTTTGGAAAAACAATCTGGCGTTATCTGATCTGGGCGAAGGTAAACACATCTTCCCATGCGATGCCTCAGTCCCGAGGTGCTGGAGAGATCCGTGCACTGCAGACAGCGTCGCTGGGAAAATAACAGGGCCTGAGTGTTACCTCTCCCGCCACCAGGAGGGCCGTTTGAATCCATGAGGACAGAACCTGCGATCCACAGAGCTGACAGTACGTGGCAAAGTTCATACCTGAGCAGATTCCGGCAGCATTTGTCGTCAGGTTCGTGTGTAAATCATGTGTGCGTGCACGGGGCACATGCCTTCATGTGCATGAACACACATGCGCCGGCATTCACAGCCCAGTAGGGCTGTGGTCTGGCCCCGGGCCGTGTCCCACACATTGCTGCTCAGACCTCCAGGCTGCCCCCTGCCCTCCAAGAA
The DNA here is from genome assembly GCF_023699985.2 of Odocoileus virginianus. Lineage (NCBI taxonomy): Eukaryota > Metazoa > Chordata > Mammalia > Artiodactyla > Cervidae > Odocoileus > Odocoileus virginianus. Next base: position 40,734,483 of record NC_069701.1, read on the forward strand.
TGCTTCTGTTCTCCCCTGCCCAGAGCTGATGCTCCTCAAATCCTCCCGCGGCAGGATCCACCAAGAGGGGGTGAGGCCCCTAGTCGGAGCTGCTGACTCGGGCCCTGGGCCAGCCATCTGCAATCAGGGGCTTTGTGACCCTATGAAATGGGGCGGAAAATGCCGGCCCTGTGTGTCTGCGCGGGGGAGACACAGCAAGACACGGCGGGGATCCAGACGTCAGATGACAGTCCAGCTGCCGGGCGTGTGGCCAGCTTAGCCTGCCGGCTCCTAGGGAGCTGGACTCCGGGGCAAATCTGGGAGAGTGAAGCCACCTGTCGGTGTGGGATCCTGCCCGCCAGCGTCCCTGGGAACACCTGGTCTTCTTGCTCCATGGTAGCCAGCCTCCAAGACCTCCCCTGGTGATCTGTCTCCTGGGGCCCTGCACCCTCGCGTAGACCGCTCCACCCTGCAGCAGGGCGCTCTGTGCGACCAGCAGAAGGCGGCAGAGGTGACGGTGTGTGACCTCCCAGGCATCACTGCTGCTGCCTCGCTCTCGGGTCACTTGCTCCCGGGCGGCTGGCTGCCCAGCTGCCTGGAAAGGCCCACGTGGGAGGAACTGAGGCCCCGTGCCAACAGCCGCTGGAGTGAACCACCCCGGAGGCTCGTCTTCCAGCCCCAGTTAAGCCTTCCCATGAGACTGTGGCCCCAGTCGACTGCTTGACTCCGAAATCACGAGAGGTCTTGAGCCAGAAACACCCGGCTACATTTCCCCCATGTTCCCGACGCTGAGCTACCATCTGAGATTATAACCACTCCTTGCTCTTTTCAGCCTCTACCTTTCCAGATAGTGTGCTGACAGCAATAGATGATGACTATGCTTCCCTGGTGAATCATCGGTAAAGAATCTGCCTGCAATGCCGGAGCCCAAGGAGACGAGGGTTCGATCCCTGGATTGGGAAGATCCCCTGGAGAAGGGCACAGCAACCCACTCATGGACAGGGGAGGCCGTCGTGCTGCAGTCCATGGGGCTGCAAAGAGTTGGACTTGACTGAAGCGACTTAGCATGCACAGACACCCTTTTCTGTTTATTGAACACTCAGCACATGAATGTTTTACTTTCTACAATAGTTTAATCATCACAGAAGTCCTGAAGGTGGATGTAACGGTCCCCATTGCATAGAAGAAGACACCTCTCCTTCAGAGAGGAGCAGTGACATGTCAAAGTTTGTGTCCTGGGCAGCGGCAGAAAGCCACACTTCTAAACCCAGATCGTGTGTGCATGCGTGCTCACTCAGTTGTGTTAGACTCTTTGCAACCCAAAGACTGTAGCCTACCAGGCTCCCCTGTCTGTGAGACTTCTCAGGGAAGAATACTGGGGCAGGTTGCCATTTGCTACTCCAGGGGATCTTCCCGACCCAGGGATTGAACCCGCATCTCTTGCATCTCATGCGCCGGCCGGCAGATTCCTTACCACCGAGCCACCTGGGAAGCTGCGTGTTGTCAACCCTAAGACCTCTTTCCCTCAAGCTCTGTGCCTTCCTTCCTTGCTTTGGAAGCAGAGGTCACTGCCGGAAGTCAGGCCCAGGTTTCTGTCGGGCCGTTTCAGTTGCACAGAGAATTTTTAAAATTTTATTTATTTATTTTGGTCGTACTGGGTCTTTGTTGCTGATGTGGGAGTTCTCTAGCTTCAGCAGGTGGGACCTGCTCTCTAGTCACGGCGCGCGGGCCTCTCACTGCGGCGGCATCTCTTGCTGCGGTGAACAGGCTCTAGGGTGCCTGGGTTCAGTAGCTGTGGCACACGGGCTGAGTTGCCCCGTGGCGTGTGGGGTCTTCCCGGATCAGGGATCAAACCCATGTCCCCTTGGCAGGCGGATTCTTTTTTTTTTTTTTTTTTTAACTTTCAAAAAGCAAAGAAAGAGTTTTATTAATCTGATAAAGGTTATATACTAAAAGCCTCATACCTTTAATATTTTTTTTAAATATGAGAATATATTTATTACTTTGATTTGGGAAAACATTTTTAAAATAACACTTAAAAAGCCCAAATAACAAAGTAAAAAATTAATAGATTTAACTATATCAAAATGAAAGATTAAAAATCAATGGTGATTCCATAGAACAAAATTAACTGATAAATCACAGGCTTGGAGGTGATGTCTCAAAGTATAAAACCAGTAAGAAATTAATATCTATGATGTAAAAGAATCCTGCAAGTCTACAAGTAAGAAAACAGTTTAAAAGTGGGCAAAAGTTACAGATAGAAAATTCACAGCAGAGGAAAGCAAACTAGCTAAAGTAGGAAATGGAACGAAGTCTATTGCTCAATCTGTTGTTGTACAATTACTAAGTCGTGTTTGACTCTGCAACCCCATGAACTGCCACACACCAGGCTTCCCTGTCCTTCACCATCTCCCAGAGCTTCCTCAAACTCATGTTCAGTGAGCCGGTAATACTATCTAACCATCTTATCCTCTGGGCAGGCGGATTCTTAACCCCTGGACCACCATAGAAACCGCCAGATGATTCTCTAGAGTAACAGCTACAAGAACAACTAGAATTTGTTCTTTTTTCCCCAGGGCTGCTGTAACAAACTGTTGCAAACTTAGAGACTTCAAAGCCCAGAAACGTACTCTCTCGGTTTGGGAGGGCAGAGTCTGGAATCAAGGTGTCAGCAGCGCCGTCCTCCCACTGGAGGCTCTGGGCGAGAACGCCGTCCTCCCACTGCAGGCTCTGGGCGAGAACTCATCCTGCCTCCTCCAGCTTCTGGGGCTGCAAATGTTCCTGGGCTGGCGGCCACGTCCCTCCAGCCGCTGTCTCCTCACACGGCCTCCTCGTCCATGCGTCTGTCTTCTCCTCTTCTGTGTCTCGGTCGTTGGATTCAGGGCTCCTCCAAGCCAGCATCTTGGTCCTTACCTGAGTTACCTCTACAGAGACCCTCTTCCAAATAAGGTCATGTTTGGAATCCAGAAAAATGATGCAAATAAATCTCTTTACAAAACAGAAGTATACTCCCAGGTATAGAAAACAAGCTTACAGTTACTAAAGGGGAAGGAGGGAGAGGAATAAATTGGGATTAACAGACACTATATGTACAAAATAGGTAAGCAACAAAGATCTACAGCACAGGAGATGATATTCACTATCTTATAATAACCTGTAACGGAAAAGAATATGAAGAAGAATATGTGTATATATATAATACACCTACGAATCACTTTGCTGTATACCTGAATCATTAAAAATCAACTATATTTCATTTTTTTTTTATCAGCTGCACTGCCCTGCACGTGGAATCTAGTTCCCCAACCAGGATCAAACCTGTACCCCCAGCATTCAAAGTGCAGAATCTTAACCACTGGACCACCAGGGAAGCCCATATACTTCAATTACAGAAAGAAAACGTCCCAGGTGGGCAGGAATTTCGGCAGAGGGGGCATCATTCAACCCACTTCACACTCTCTTGCTGTTTTGTTATTTGTAAGATCCCAGCACGGCTCAGAGAACCTGAAAGGTGGGTTTCAGTATTATTTGACACTGATAGTCATAAGGGGCTTCCTTGGTGGTTCAGTGGTAAAGAATCCCCCTGCAATGCAGGAGACTGGGGTTTGATCCCTGGGTTGGGAAGATCCCCTGGAGAAGGGAACGGCTGCCCACTGAAGTATTCTTGCCTGTAAGACTGGCTCAGCTCCGGGATGGGCCTCAGGCCTCCCAGCCAGCAGGGGGTGGAGTCGGGCATCCATCCACACAGCTGAGTCCGGCAGCCTGTGCGTTCCGGGTCCACGCTGCGGCCCGACAGGGTCCTGGCCTTCCCTGGCCTTGCAGGAGCTGGCGCTGCAGGTGGCTGCCAGGGGGCCGCTCCAGGTGGGCTCGGAGGCCATCAGAACCTGGTAATGATCGGGGAGCTCTCCTCGCAGAGTTCCCTAATGGTCCATTAAAGGCAAGTTGGGACCTCATGATTACAGGGAAAGTTCGGCAGGCTTCCTCTTTGAAATACACAAAGGCTGCTCAGGTGATGGCTTGAGCTGCGGCGTTTGAAGTGGCCGTCCTCCTAAGGAACATCTGGTAGGCTGGGCCGCCCGCACTACAAACACGCCGGGCACAGCTGGCCCTCAAAGGCTGCCCGGGCCAAACACGGGGGCCGGGTTCTGTTTTTTCTTTGGTTTTGACTCGCCCCAAACTCTCGGCTGCTCACAAGTGCCTTGCTTTGGTGGGTGGGTGGGTGGGTAAGGGGGGGGTTCTTTCTTTTTATTTTTCCCTGAGCTGAACTTCAGAGAATATTAACACCAAAGAACCCAGGATTGCCTCATTAATTCAGGATTAGTGTCGAGCCCAGCGATTATTGTGGATTCTCAGCAACAGCTAGAAAAACTCACACAGTCAGGACCAGAGGACTGCCCTGATCAGAGCCCCATCGCAGGAGTCTAGGCAGTATTTTAGGAATCAGCAAAGTCCCCTTTTTTCTAATCATTCATGCAGTCAACAAATAGTTATGAAGTGCCTACTATGTGCCAGGTAGTGGGAACAGCAAGTGCAAAGGCCCCGGGGCAGAGACAGCTTGGAGCATAGGAGAGCCAGCTGGAAAGGGCAGTGTGGCTGGAGGGTGGTGAACAAAGGGGTGCAGGCAGAATGAGGGGTCCATGGCATGGGGTCCACAGCAGAGCCCAATCCCCCAGGGCACATGGGTCTTCACTGCGCCCCAGTGGAGTCTGAGGCACCAGAGGAGTGACTTAGATTTTACACACATTTCCTGTGTCTACTTTCTGATGTCTTTCCCAGAAAGCACCGTTGAATGGGGAGCTCCAAGCAGGGCCCACATCTGACTCTTGTCCCAGCCCAGCATGCAGCCCTGGGCCTGGCACAGTGGTGACTTGGTACTTGTCAGCTTATCAGCTCAGTCAGTCCACTGCCAGGGAGCAAGGTGCCAGCGACGGGTCCAGGAGCCTTCTCCAAGATTGTTAGGGGACGGGGACGTGGCTGGTTTGAAGAAGATTAATCCCTTTCCGAGGGGGGTGGATCCCTCTGCAGCAACGCAGAGAGCATCACCTCTCAGGCCTGGCTGCTACAGACCAGCACTCACCGAGGAGCTCGGAGGGCTGCAGGGAGCTCGGAGGGGACGGAGCCTGGTGCAGAGGGGCAGAAGCACCCCTGGCCTCCTCTCGTCTCTCCTTTCAGCCTCCCGGCCTCATCCAGTCTCCGGGGCTTCCCAGGCCCTCACGAGGAACCTGAGCAGACACACAGCGAGTATTGGATCCAACGGCAGCTTCAATGAAAGAGTGCTTGAATGAGTGAACACTGGTCCACAGAGGAACGCCGTCTGTCTTCCCCGGCCCCTCCACATCCCTCCTTGGCTTCCGGCCCTCCTGGGCAGGAAGGGCCGATAGCTAGGCGATGTGTAGCATTGTTGGACCAGGGAGGAGGCCCGTGATGAGTCTGCACATCTGTGTCCTGTGATGGGCTGGAAGGATTATCCAAGAAATGTTTTATTTTAAAGTCTGTTTGTTTATTTATTTCTGACCGTCCTGGGTTTTCATTGCTGCGTGGGCTTTTTCTCTGGTCGCAGAGAGCCGGGGCTACTCCCTAGCTGTGGAGCGTGAGCTTCTTCTCGCTGTGACTTCTCTTGGTGCCGAGCACAGGCTGCAGGGCCCTCAGGCTTCAGACGCCGCGGCCCGTGGGCTCAGTGGCCGCGGCCCCCCGGCTCCAGAGCACAGGCTCAGCAGCTGTGGAGCACGCGGGCTTAGCTGCTCTGCGGCCTGTGGGATCTTCCCGGATCAGGGATCAAACCTGTGTCTCCTGCATTGGCAGGCGAATTCTTCACCACGGAGCCGCCAGGGAAGCTCTCCGAGAAATCTTGGTACTTTCTTCTTTTTCCATCTCTGCAATGTTTTCTGGTTCCAAGAGTTTGCCATGGACATTTTAGAAGTAATCGAGGACAGAGGTGCCCACACAGACACCCGCGCACAGTGCTTTTATGATTCCCCTGCCCAGAGAAGGGCAGCTTGAATCTCTGGGCCGCTATCCTTCCAGAACTTCTGTGCATAATCACATCTATTTATATTTTCCAAACACCTTTCTGTTCAAACTCTTGCTGACCTTGAAGCAACATTGAACCTTCAATGTTCTTTTCACTTAAGGTTTGGGGAGCAAATTTCTGTGCCTTTTTTTTTTTTTTGGCCACACCACGCAGCATATGGAATCTTGTTCCCTGACCAGGGATCGAACCATGTCCCCTGCACTGGCAATGTGGAGTCTTAACCTATGGACCACCAGGGAAGTCTCCGTTTCTGCATCCTTTAAATGGCACAGAAGGTCAATTCAGCGTGATTCTCTGCGCCCTTCCGGGAGGCACTGAGCTTGCACCCTTCTCCGAGTGTGAGTTTTTCTGATTGTGGAGAATACAGGTAACACGAGATGGATCATTTCAACCGTTTTGAAGTGTATGATCCCGATGCATTGAGTCCATTCACAATGTGTGTGACCACCACCCCCGTCTAGTTCCAGAACACCCTCATCCCCCAAGGAGTCAACAACCCTGCCCCGTGAGCAGTCAGCCCCATCTGCCCCTTGCTCAGCCCCTGCAGCCACCCGTATGCTCTCTGCCCCTGGGGACTGATCTGCTCTGAAAGTGTCATAGACAGGGAATCCAGTCTCATGTGGCCTTTTGGGTCTGGCTTCTCCACGTGGAGAAGGTCCTCAAGGTCCATCCTTGCTGCTGCCTGTATCTGTGCTTCCCTCCTTTTGATGGCTGAGTAATATTCCACTCAATGGATGGACCAGATTTTGTTTCTCCATCCATCATTTGGGCGCGTGGGCTCTTTCTAGCATTTAAATCACTATGAATAATGCTGGCTGAGCATCTGTGTGCAAGTTTTTGTGTGGACATGGGTTTTCATTTCTTATTTTTCATTTTGTATCCCCGAGAGTGGAATTGCTGGGTCATGGGGTATTTCTACTTTTAACTCACTGGGGAACCACCAGAATGTTCTCCACAGAGTTTGCCAGTTGCACAATCCCTCCAGCAAAAGTGCAGCAGCTTCAGTGCTCCACATGATCCCCGAGATCCCAGGCCTCAGAGGCTGAGTCGCAGGTGGGTGCGTAGGGGCACATGCTTTCACTGACATGCTCTGCAGAAAGGCTCAGTCCCCGTAGGTCCTCTGGGTGGGAGGCACCTTGAGGGGATGGACGGCCCTGGGTGACCTTGGGCACATCCGCCCCTCCTGGGGACCTCATTTCAGCCTCTTGGCTGACACTGTGCATACAGAGGCTGCCCCAAGAATCAGCACTTCTGGGGGGAGAACTTGGGAGGTCAGGGCTCCAGCAGACAGCCCATGCCCTCGGACTGGAGGCAGCGAGGCTGGCCTCATCAGGGACCCTGAAACGGGGTGGGGAGAGGGCCCTCTGCATCCAGATCCTTCCTGGGCAAGCCCTGGTCATGCCCAGGCCCCCCCTTTCCATAAATTGCTGGTGTGGAGGCTGGGAGGGGGTCTTACCCTTCTGGATAGGTTGAGGGAAGGGACTGGAGCTGCTGGCCTCCAGGAGGAGACATGTGAGTCTTCAGCCAGAGTTTACTCAGCACCGTCATAGGAGGCTGGGCTGGGGTCTTGGGGAAATAGAGGAAGAAGGGGAATCTTGTGTCTTCCAGACAGTGAGTGAGGTTCTTACAGGCGGGAAGATGCTTCCAGAACACTGGGGGACACATGCCCTTGTGATGGGGTGTGGGCAGGTCCGGAGCCGGGAAGCGAGCCTATGTTTGGGCTTAGGATGTGGCCGACCCCCAAGGACCGCTGGGATGAGGAAGTACAAGTGATGACACACCCAGGCGGGGGGTCCTCAGCTCCCAGCAGCCAGGGAAGCCAGCCCGAGTCTGTGGTCAGGATGTGACCCCCAAGGACCCCTGGGATGAGGAAATACATGTGATGACACGCCCAGTGGGGGAGGGGTTCTGAGCTCCCAGGAGCCAGGCCTGGAGCCCTCAGGTCATCACCGATTATGGAGGGGTGAGGCCAGCTCCCTTGGGGGCCCTGAAGGAGAGCAGAAACTAGGAGGGAGGCAAGAAGGGGGACCTCTGGGCGGGCGAGAGGCAGGGCGGAGGCCTGGAGGCAGCCCGGACCCAAACGGAAGAGTGGGCTGGCTGGGCCGCGTGTGGCGCCTGGAACGCCAGTTGAAGGCAGCATCCCCAGCCCCTGAGCGGGACATCACAGCCCTCGGTCTGCCCTGAGGACGGCCTGTCCCAGGGGCTGCGGTGCCCGAGGTGGTGCCCAGGGAGGGGACAGCGGCGGGCCGGCCTCACCTCAGCGCAGGCGGGTCGGTGCCGGAGCCCGGATGACCTTGGCCGCGGCCTCCCTTCTCCTTTTGTGGCTGTCGCTCCCACCTGGGCCTGAGAGGGTGATTGGAGGCTTTGTACTTCAATAGACCCTTTCATCTGCAGCCCTTGGAGGCCTCTGCAAGCCTGGCTTAATTAAGGCTCCCAGCACCCCGGCCTCCTAAATGCTGTTTTGCAGTTGGACGGCGTACAGAACAGAGGGATTAAGTGATTTGTCCAAGACTGCACAGCAGAGCTGGCAGACCCCCCTGCCCAGGGCCCTCCCGGGCTCGGCCCGCCTGCCTCCTCTCTGCTCTTGTTTGGTCTCGTCCTGGGGGCCCCAAGGGCTCAGCTGATGGCCCCTGGAAGTCCACACTGTCCCCTGCGTGCCAGCAAGCAGCCCACGGGTGAGCCAGGCAGAGGACTTTTCCCGGATGGGGTGGCCGAAGGCGCGGGTGGCTCTCTGGGCCTGGAATCTGCTCCCACAGGCCCTGCCGGGTCCCGCGGGGCTGCTGCTGGCCGGGGACCTCTGGGCGCTGGACACAGCAGGGGTGAGGGGGCCGGGCAGAGCGGCAGGGCTACGGGGAGGGGAAATTCCTGACGTTCTTTCTTTGGGTCTGTGAGCTCATGAGCAAGTGTGGTGGGTGCAATTCATAGACCGGAAAATAAATCATTCATTGAAAAGGAGAAAAACAAATGCATTTCCAATGTGAAGGGTCAGCGGCCATTGAAGTCGAGGACGGGGAGGCGGCCTGGCTGTCTCCACGGGCTGGGCCGGCGTGGTATTTGCAAAGAACAAGCTCCCTGCGCCTCCCACCTCCCAGCTCTCTCTGGTCCCGGCCGCAGACCTGCCGCCTCGGTGGCTTCAAGGGCCTCCAGGCCGGTCTCTGCCTCCCGTTCCACCACGGTCTGTTCCCAGCCCAACAGCCAGAGCGATCTGCTTACAGAACAAGTCACACCGGGCTCCTGCTCTGCTCCAAATGGCCAGCGGCTCCCATAGCACTCCAAGCGGACACTCTCGTCCGCCTCTGCCCTCTGCGCCCTCAACCCCTCCTGCAGCCACTGGGCATCTTCGTCCCCACTGCGCCCTCGGCCTGGCACACCCCCACCTGCTGCTCCAAAGCCTTTTTTCCCCCAACAAGTTCTTTCCCACCACTTGAATTTAAATCGCAGCCCCTGCCCCAGTTCCGTGTACGCACCAGCATTCCCAACACCCCTTTCTCCTAGGATGCTGTTATTTTCTAATTTTCTTTACTTTATTAATCACCACCGTGAAACATGCCCCCCTCTCCTAGCCTCTCCTCACTTCAAGGCAAAGTTCTGAAATTACAGAAGAAAAACTCGGCGTAATGGTGGGGGACCCCAAGAGGGTGTCCTCAGCGGAGAGGTTTACGGGGAGGAGAGATTCCACCAGGAGAGCTTGTGAGAGCCTTTCCTTCTCCAGATGGAGAGAAAGACCCCACACTGTGCGGCTGACTCCTGGGGAGGATCCTGTCTTTTTCGGGAGAAGCACAATCAAGTCTTGGGAAAATGAAAAGCGAATAAATTTGGAGTTCTGGTGAGCAGTTTTCACCACGCACACTCAGTCATATCCGACTCTTGGAGACCCCATGGTCTGTAACCCACCAGGCTCCTCTGTCCATGGGATTTCCCAGACAGAAATACTGGAGCGGGTTGCCCTTTCCTCCTCCGGGGATCTTCCCAACCCAGGGATCTAACCTGGGTTTCCTGCATTGCAGGCAGACTCTTCACCATCTGAGCCACCAGGAAAGCTCACTAGAATAGTACCTGGCGTTCCATGGGCAGCAGGAAATGCTTGCTTGATCCTGAGTGCCCTGTGTTTCCGTGGAGGAGGGAGCAGCCAGCCTGAAGCCAGGATCTTCAGTGTGTTTCGTTCAGAGTCAGCAGTGGGGCATTTTGCTCAGAATCACAAATCTGGGAGGCCCCCAGGGACGGGAGAGAGCGTTAGGGCTGGAGTCTGACCCGGACACCCTGGGGCAGGCAGGACCACCCAGAGCCTCATTCTCTGGGCGAGGCAGGGTTGACTGCCGACCTGCCTCCCTCCTCACCAGATTCGAAGGGCAGAAGACAGTGGTCCTGCCAAAGAGAAGAGCGCAGAAGACAAGAGGCCAGAGGGTGGGAGTTAGCAGGGGTTTTGAGCAAAGACCCTCTCTGGCTGTACCTAGGTCATCCTGGGGGAACAGGGGCAGAGAGGTCCTAGCCCTCAGGACCTCCCTGGGAAGCATCAGACATCTGTGATCCTGGGTGTCCGCAGCACAGCCCCCTGAGACATGTGAATTTCTCCCAAGCTGCAGAGATCCATAAGGTGACCTAAGGCACAGCCCCTAGATCAGGACCACCTCGAAGTGGGACCCCAACAATTCAGGCCAACCCAAAGCTTAGGTTTCACCCTGCCCTTCCTGTCCTGGTCTTGCAGGTCAGTCTCCCTGTAAGGTCTGCCCTGGAGAGAGGACTACAGAAGTGTCCCCAAGGCCCCAGGAAAAAGAACTGGGAATTAGAACGGCCAGATTTCACAAGTAAGAACAAGACACCCAGTTCAATTTGAATTTCAGGTACATATCAAATACTTTGTTAGTATAAGTATCTTCCAAATGCAGTATGACTATGGCCCATGGAAACAGTGAGAGACTTTATTTTTGGGGGTGGGGGGCTCCCAAATCACTACAGATGGTGACTGCAGCCATGAAATTAAAAGACATTTACCCCTTGGAAGAAAAGCTATGATCAACCTAGACAGCATATTAAAAATCAGAGACATTACTTTGCCAGCAAAGGTCCATCTAAAGAAAGCTGAGCACCAAAGAATTGATTATTTTGAACTGTGGTGTTGGAGAAGATTCTTGAGAGTCCCTTGGACAACAAGGAGATCCAACCAGTCCATCTTAAAGGAAATCAGTTCTGAGTGTTCAATGGAAGGACTGATGCTGAAGCTGAAACTCCAATACTTTGGCCACCTGATGTGAAGAACTGACTCATTGGAAAAGACCCTCATGCCAGGAGATATTGAAGGCAGGAGGAGAAGGGGATGGCAGAGGATGAGATGGTTGGATGGCATCACCGACTTGATGAACATGAGTTTGAGCAAGCTCTGGGAGTTGGTGATGCACAGGGAAGCCTGGTGTGCTGCAGTCCATGGGATTGCAAGGAGTCAGACATGACTGAGTGACTGAACTGAACTGAACTCATGGCTCATGCACCAAAATGTTTATTGCTTACTTGAAACTCAAATTTAACTGGGCACCCGGGATTGTATCTAACAATCCAGGGGTCCCTGCCTCAGAGGGGGCAGTACATGAGAGTCCTGGGGTAAGAGATAGAGGCCCTGGAATTCTAAGATTTTCAAGGTCAGAAGCAGAAGAAGAAACAAGTAAGATTCGTTCTACAGATGAGGAAACCAAGACCTTGGGAGATGGGCTGACTGGCTGGCGCTGAACCCAGGCACTCAGCCTCCCTGCCCTGCACACACCCACTGCTTGGAGTGAGTGTGGACCAAGGTCTAGTGTGAATGGGGCCAGAGTTGGGGGGCTCAGCAGCCCCCGGGAGCCCAGCGGCCTCGTCACCCACACCAGCAGGGTGAGAGCTCCCCAGGAGAGGGACCACCTGGCCTGGCCATCCCTCTGCCTGGCGCTGTGTGTCTGCCCGGCCTCGGCTCCTGGTCCCCGAGCCAGCCTTTAGGATCTGGTGCCCCTCACCCCTGCTTCCCCCAGCTTGTCGAAGCCCCAGCCTCTGGGGACCCCAAGAGGCCTGGTGTTTGCACATGAATAGGTGGAGATTTCCTGAGGTCATCTTTCCCCCAGAAATGCACATTTCTCACCAAAAGGCTCCAAATCAGGCAATGCAGCAAGTGGCCGCTGATCCTGTCCCCAGGGGTCTGCCTGGCTCAACGCAGGAGTCTGCGGGAGCCAGGACCGAGATTCCCCCAACGTTTCCCAGGGCCCTGCCTGGGAGCCGATTTTCAGGGCTGGGGGTGAACCACAGACTACAGAGTGATGCTTCTCTATTTGTGCTCATTCCTTCACTCAACAAACAGTGGGTCCTGTCCCTGCCCAGTGCTGGGTGCTCTTCCAGATGCTGGGGGTGCAGGGACCTGCTCTCATGACACATAACACAGGTGAATGTCATGGTTTGGGTTGGGGAGCATCCAGAAGGCTGCTCCATCTGGAGTCAGAGGAGATGGCATTCAGATGTAGACGAACCCATCTGTGAAGATCGGGGACAAGAAGACCCCAGGCTAAGGGAGCAAGTGCAAAGGCCCTGGGGCTGGATGGTATGGAGTGCTGCAGGAAGCTGAGGCTGGGAGGTGGCAGGAACTTTGAGGGCTGGGTGATGCTGGCTGGCCAGTTCTGTCTTTCTCCACATTATGTTTATGCCCCAAGAGCACACACGATGGACTTGCTCCTCTCTCTGGGCCGGGGCGTTGGATGGGGCCAGCCAGCCAGCCATCTATCTCCCTCTTCATCTAGAGCCCAGGAGAGTGGCTCCTGGTCCAGCCAGGCTGGCCGAGGTGGGGTTGGGCTTTTGCCTCCTGATCTCCGTAGGAATGAAAGGTAACCCCCAAGGAGACATGTCCAAGTCCTCACCCCCAGGGCCTGTGTGTTAGTCACTTGGTTGAGTCCGACTCTTTGCAACCCCATGGACTGTAGCCAACCAGGCTCCTCTGTCCATGGGACTCTCCAGGCAAGAATACTTGAGTGGGTTGCTATTCCCCTCTCCAGGGGATCTTCCTGACCCAGGAATCAAGTCCAGGTCTCCCACATTGTAGGCAGTTTCTTTACCATCTGAGCTACCAGGGAAGACCTGTAAACGGGACCTTAATTGGAAATAGGGTCTTTGCAGATGTAACTAAGGTAAGGATCTCAAGATGAGATCGTCTTGGACTTAGAGTGGACCCTAAACCCAATGACAGGTGTCCTTATAAGAGGAGAGAAAGGGGAACCAGAACCAAGACAGAGGGGAGAAGGCCAGGTGACAATGAAGACAGAGGCTGGGGGAATAGAGCCACAAACACCCAGGAACACGGGGAGCCCCCGGGAGCTAATGGGGGTGGGAAAGACCCTAATTTCAGGGAGAGGAAATAAGCGACATCGTCTGAACCTATCCGGTGTGTCGCCACTGTCGCAGCAGGCCGGGGGCTCTCAAATGCCTGCCTTTGACCTGATCACTGGACAGGGGGCTCAGACACCTGTGAGCCTTCTTATCTTTTCTGCCTGGACAGTCTCTTGAGTCCCTCACTGGGGAGAAGGGGTTACAGGAAGTTTAAGGGTTAAAGAGATTTGGGGGTCAAGGGACCCCCTACCATCAGCTTGGCAGGTAACTGTAGGCTGTCTTGCCTACCCATGAAGTGAGGTACCACAGCAGACCCCAAAGCAAGGATTTCAGCAAAGCTTCAGAGCTCTGGAGATGGCGGGACTGGGCTCTAGTCCTCCTGGGCAGCACCCCTGGGAAGGTGATTGGGGGCTGTTTGGGTTTATTAACATTTTCTGGCGACAAACGCGACCTTAATCACATTAGCTCTGAAGTACAAATCAGGCCCGGCCCCCGAGCTGGTTTCAAAGACTCTGGGGGCTCGGCCAGTTCTGGGTTTTTCTCCAGGCACTGTCTGCTCCCGTCTTGAAATCCACAGCCTCCTGGGTTGGTGTCAAGGAGCTGGGAAGAGGTCAGCGGGCTCCCCTAGGAAGTGTGAGTGTGCCTGTGGGGCACGGGCCAGACCAGTCGGGGAGAGAGACAATCTACCCAGCCGGGGCACGGCTGGGAACTGGTGGCTTGGCCCCGGAGCCTGGGGTCCCTCATCTGGATCTGGGATCCGCCCTTGGTGGGGACTCATGTGCCCTTCCTCTCAACCTGGGACTTGCAGGTGTATCCGTGATGATGAGGGAAGACGGCTCACCTGTGTGTCTGGCAGCTGGCAAGCTGTAGGAGGGGAGGAGGAGGCATAATTGGGCTGTTTGTCTGTTTCTTCCAGCAGACAGCCTGGTGGGCCTCTTTGTGGTGAGAACACAAGATTCTCACGGGCAGTAAGAGAAAGCAAGCTCCAAAGCCCAGGCAGCGTTCAAGCTTCGGCTGACATCATGTTGACCAACCATCCCATTGACCAAAGCAGGTCACGTGGCCAGGTCCGAGCAGAGATAGAGCCCACGTTTAATGAGGAAACTGCAAAGGCATAGTCCAGGGGCAGATTCTGCAGGACCGGGAAGAATCTGGAGCTGCTCCACCTACCAGGATTGCTCTGCTGTTTTTCTTCTTTTTCAATTTCCAGGGTGTGGAAATTCTGAAATTCATCTTGCTGCTGCTGCTGCTAAGTCGCTTCAGTCGTGTCCAACTCTGTGCGACCCCGTAGGTGGCAGCCCACCAGGCTCCCCCGTCCCTGAGATTCTCCAGCAAGAACACTGGAGTGGGTTGCCATTTCCTTCTCCAATGCATGAAAGTGAAAAGTGAAAGTGAAGTTGCTCAGTCATGTCCGACTCTTCACGACCCCATGGTCTGCAGCCCACCAGGCTCCTCCGTCCATGGGATTCTCCAGGCAAGAGGACTGGAGTGGGTTGCCATTGCCTTCTCCAAAATTCATCTTAGATTCATTTAATTATTATCTTATAACATTATACTTTTCTTGGGGTTGTTGTTGTTCAGTCACTCTTGTCCAACTCTTTCCGATGCCTTGGACTACAGCACACCAGGCTTCTCTGTCCTTCATCATCTCCCAGAGTTTGCTCAGACTCATGTCCTATAAGTCAATGATGCCATCCAGCCATCTCATCCTCTGTCGTCCCCTTCTCCTCCTGCCTTCAATCTTTCCCAGCATCAGGGTCTTTTCGAATGAGTTGACTCTTTGCATCAGGTAGCCAAATTATTGGTCCTTCAGCTTCAGCATCAGTCCTTCCAGTGAATATTCAGGATTTATTTCTTTTAGGATTCACTGATTTGATCTCCTTGCAGTCCAAGGAACTCTTAAGAGTCTTCTCCAACACCACAGTTCAAAAACATCAGTTTTTTGGCACTCAGTCTTCTTCATGGTCCAACTCTTACATCCACACATGACCATTGACAAAACCATAGCTTTGACTAGGCAGAATTTTGTTGGCAAAGTGATGTCTCTGCTTTTTAATATACTGTCTACATTTGTCACAGCTTCTCTTCCAAGGAGCAAGTGTCTTTTAATTTCATGGCTGCAGTCACCGTCCACAATGATTTTGGAGCCCAAGAAAATAAAGTTTGTCGATGTTTCCATTTTCCCCCCATGTCTTTGCCATGAAGTGATGGGATCGGATGCCATGATCTCAGTTTTCTGAATGTTGAGCTTTAAGCCGACTTTTTCACTCTCCTCCTTCACTTTCATCAAGAGGCTCTTTGGTTCGTCTTCACTTTCTGCCATTAAGGTGGCGTCATCTGCATATCTGAGGTTATCAATATTTCTCCTATCAATCTTGATTCCAGCTTGAGCTCCACCCAGCAATACAAACTGAGTTGATTTAAAGAAAAAGATGAAGTAAAAAAGCCAAAAGGTAAAAAAAAAAAAAAGATTAAGTAAATAAACCAACAGATTATGCAGAAATGGCAACCATAAGTCTAGGTGATTATTTACCTTAGTAAATAGTCTAATTTATTCTGTTTCAAAGATCTGTTCTCAACTACATGTAACCACCTCCAGTCCAGCTATCATCAGATGTCACATATTAATTCAGTTATTCACTCAACAAGCACACCACAATGAAGCTCAGCTGGTAAAGAATCCACCTGCAATGCAGGAGACCCCGGTTCGATTCCTGGATTGGGAAGATCTTTATTTCCAAAATCCATCTATTGAACACTTAAAACCCATTTGAAAAAGCAATTGTTCTGTGGACTTTCATTGCATCCCTTTAAGAGATGTCCTTTTTATCTGGGGTCAGTTTCCAGTTGCATCTCCATCACACACTGGCTGGGCCTTCCTACCCTGGCACCCAAGGCCCGTTGGACACACTCGCTTTTCTGTGCCTGCTTGTGACTCCGCCTCCCCCAGCTCTCACCTGCTCAGCTGAACAGTGGAGGGTGATGAGGGCCATGGAGGGCCCAGAGGTGCCCTCCTGAGGGCAGGAGAGGCAGGAGTGCAGAAGAGAAGGGGGCCAACCGTCCTCTCTCTGCTGACTCTGTGGAAAGTCAGCTCCTGGGCCCCTGGGACAAGTGGCAGCCCTCTACCAGGTCCTGGGGTCAGAAACAATTCTCCCCGTAAAGTGGCCCCCTCCTGGGGCCCAGGGCTCAGAAGGGACTGCGTGCCATCCAGGAGACCCATCAAGAAACATTGGCCCTTGATCCTGGAGTTCCCCCAGAGCCCAGGGAAATCCTGGATTCTCCCAGAAGCCTTCGAGGCCAAGTAAGCAGTGTTCTCTACCCCCGGTCTCTGCTCCCTTCCCAGCACCAAGGAAGCAAAATGCCCAGTCAGCCAGCCTGCCTGCCCTGGGTGTCCTTGGATCCTTTGCAGCGAGTGAGCTGCAAAGAGTGCTGGGTGTAGGCATGAGTCCGTCTTCCCTTTCTCTCTGTCTGGGCCTGCTCCTTGTATCTCTTGGTGTACAATCAACTCCCCCCAAACTGCGTGGTATAAGACAACAACCATTTTATTGAGCTAACTGAGTCTGTCATAGGACACAACAGGATGGCTCG
Source organism: Odocoileus virginianus (assembly GCF_023699985.2). NCBI lineage: Eukaryota > Metazoa > Chordata > Mammalia > Artiodactyla > Cervidae > Odocoileus > Odocoileus virginianus. The sequence continues at coordinate 40,751,419 of NC_069701.1, forward strand.
TCCTGGTGGCATGAGATCTGCAGCCTCAGCTTCGAGGAAAAGCACCTGAGACTTAGCATCATCCAGAGGCTTCTGTACAAGTCTGGTGCCTGGGCTGGCGTGACTCAGACTCCAGACCCAGCCAGGCCTGCTGCCAGACGGCAAGGACCCCCGGCCTCCTCATGCAGCTTGGGCTTCCTCCCAGCATGGCGGCCGCAGGAGGCAGGGCTCAGGGCTGCAAGCACGAGGGGTCCGGGGATGGAAGCTGAGTAGCTTTTCACGACCTGGCCAGGAAGGCACAGAGGCACTTCCGCAGGTGGGAGCTCTCAGCTCCCACCCAGTCACAGGACAATGGCCATTTTCAGGCCTGCACCGAAGCTCACAGAGCAGCAGTCCCCAGTCTTTCTGGCACCAGGGGACAGTTTTGTGGAAGACAGCTTTCCCATGAACGGCGTAGGAGGACGGTTTCAGGATGACTTGAGCGCATGACATTTACTGGGCACTTTATTTCTACTAATATCACATCAGCTCTGCCTCAGATCATCAGGCAGTAGATTTCAGAGGTCGGGGACCCCTGTCATATACCATTTTATGCAAGCGTCCGGGCTTCTGCAGAAAGAGGGATAGGGCTGACAGGTCTTTGAGGGGGCTCTGGGGTTTGGCTCCAGGTCTGCCCAGAGTTGCCGCCGTTTTGGTCCCGTTTGTGTATTAACAGGGCTTTATCCAAGCGCAGTGTCACACTTGCCTCCATCAGGGGAGGGGGTTTTGGGTGAGACAGGGAGGCATTAAATCACACGGAATCCCACAGGCAGAAAGACACTGCCTTTCAGCCATTTTCATTAAGAGGAGAAAGTTTCTGTTTGGTGATAGTAAGCCCTTAACACACCTCGAACACTTGCAAATCTCCCTTTAGGAAAAAAAAAAAAAAAGAGGGCATGCCCTGGCTTGGAGCTTACAAGAACTTCTCAGCATCATTTTACGTTTGTTTCCTGGGTTACCTTCTGGGTATGGCAAGCGGCAATGTTTCTCCATTTCAGCTGGAGTTGGAAAGTTTTGTATTTTTTTAAGGTTTTATTGATTTGTTTTTTTTGACATGTACACTGCTATATTTTTATTTTCGGCTGTGCTGGATCTCGTCGCTGCACGCAGGCTTTCTCTAACCGCGAGAGAGGGGCTCCTCTCTAGTTGAAGTGCGCGGGCTTGTGGTAGCTTTTCTTGCTGCAAAGCACGGGCTCTAGGCTCCCAGGCTTCCGCAGTCACCGCTTGCTGGCTCTCGGGCATGGGGGCTTCAATTGTTGTGGTGCACTGATTCAGTTGCTCCGCAGCACTTGGAATCTTCCTGGACCAGGGATCGAACCCGTGTCCCCTGCACTGGCAGGTAGATTCTTATCCACTGCACCACCAGGGAAGCCCTGGAGTTGTAAAGTTTTAAAATACAATTATTTAAGTAACAAAGGGGTTGATGGAAACAAGTATCAGGTAAATGTCAGTTGAGATCGGACGGTTAGGATCACGCGGGTGGCGTCCCGCAGACGTGTGCGGCAGCGGCTCTGGAGTGCCTGAGTGTCTGAGGTTCTGGCAGCGCTGCCTCAGCTCTCTTAAGGCTCCTCCAACCCACGAGAAGGGAGGGCTTATGATCATAATTTCCACCCTGGTGTTGAAGGAACGGGATTTAGCATGTTCCGTCTCTCTGCTGAAAACTCACAGCAAATGCAGGGCAGCACCAGGAGTCCTTCCCACCTCCCAAACCTAGGCTCTCTCTCTAGAAGCCCTGGATCTGGGGAGTCCAAGACTGACAACCCAGAGGGGATGTTTCAGGACCAACATGAGGAAGCTCTAGAGATGGGAACTGCCTGGGGCCAGACCAGAGGCAAAGGTGTGGGCACTGGGGCTCTGGGTCCAGAGAGACCACCCCTGAGTGGTGACCTGATCACTGGCCCCCAAGATAATCCCATGGGGGCAAGTCCTGAGGCTCTTTGGGTTCATCTTGTCAACCCCATGTGGGGGGCATGCCATGTGTGTTTGTGTGTGTGTGTGTGTGTGTGTGTAGGCGAAGCAGAGGTCACAGCACACCCCCTAAGGGAAGCAATGGGGTTGAGATTGACACAGGTCTCAGTCTGGCTTTCTTGCACCCCGTAAGGATGGCACTGCTGGCCCCAGCCAGCCCTCAGCACCGGAAATATGGAAGGCAGTCTAAAGCATGAGACCCTCTCACTTGCAGGGCCTGGGCCTAAGGGCACCACAGCCAAAGACCCTCTGTCTCTAGATGTGCATGCCACAGGCCTCCTGGGCAAAGCTGGGCAGGCTGGAGTAAAAGCTGGCTCAGGAGGGGAGATATGTCACATAACTTTGGATGTGACCTCTGGGAAAGGAGGCCCCCCTGCCCAGAAGCGTCAAGGTGTGACCCACGCGGTGGTCAAGACCAGAGAGAGGCAGCCATGCCCTGTCCCACCTCATCCCAGTGGACACCCTGCGCTCTGTCCCCGTCAGCCCAGTTCACTTTTAAATGCAAGAGAGTGGGACTTCCCTGGTGACCCAGTGGTTAAGAATCCACCGTGGAATGTGGGTTCAATCCCTGGTAGGAAAAGTAAGATTCCACCTGCTGTGTAGCGTCTAAGCCCATTTGCCTAAACTACTGAGCCTACATCTGCTCTGGAGCCCATGTGCCGCAGCTAGAATCCTCGTACCAAGACAGAAGATCCTGCGGGCTGCATCCACGATCCAGTGCAGCCAAATAAATAAATATTTTTTAAAATTATAGATACATGAGATTGGGAGGAAATAAAGACTTGGAAATAAGTGAACTATCTGCTATATTAAATAAATAATTCCCACCCCCAAAAAATATATAGTCCCTCTTATCTAGCACCATATACAAAAAGGAACTCAAAATGGATCAAAGGCTTAAATGTAACACCTAAAACTATAAAACTCTTGGTAGAAAACATATAGCAAAATCTTCAGGACATTGGATTTGGCAATGACTTCTTGGTTATAACACCAAAGGCATAGACAACAAAAGAAAAAATAGAAGAAAAAAAAGAGGGGTTATTATGGGATTATATGAAATCATTGATGTGAAACTCTTGAAAATTGGAAAGCACTATAGAATGTAAAGAATCTTCCATTCAATTAAAAAAAAAAGACAAACTGGACTTCGAGAAAATTTTAAAATTTTGTGCAGCAAAATATACTGTCAACAGAATAGAAAGGCAATCCACAGAATAAGAGAAGATATCTGCAAATCCTATATCTGAAAAGACACACAGAACTCATAAACTAAATGGCAAACAGCATGATGAAAAAAATGAGCAAGGGACTTGATAGAAATTTCCCCCAAAAGATGTGCAAATGGCCAGTGAGGACATGAAAAGATGCTCAACATCATTAACCAGCAGGGGAATGCAAATCAAAACAACAGTGAGATGCCACCTAGCACCCATTAGATAGCTACTATCAAAGGAAAAAAACACAAAAATCAAATGTTGACAAGGATGTGGAGAAAGTGGAACCCTCGTATATTGTTGGTAAGAGTGTAAAATGGGGCAGCCACTATGGAAAACAGTATGGAGGTTCTTCAAAAACTTAAAACTACCACAGGATCTAGGAATTCTACTTCTGGGCATGTTCTCTAGTGAAAGGAAGTAAAAGCAGCGTCTTGAAGAGCTATCATAGCAGCTTTATTCACAATAGCCAAAAAAGTAGAAGCCACCCAGGTGGCCATGGATGCTTGAGTGAACAACCAAAAGGGGACTATCGTTCAGCCTTCTGAAGCAAGGGGACTCTGACACAGGCTGCAACATGGACGAACCCCGAGGACACGCTGCTCCGTGAAATAAGCCGGACACTAAGGGACGAAGACTTTGTGGTTCTGCTTATAGGAGGTCATGGCAACCCACCACAGTATTCTTGTCTGGGAAATCCCACGGACAAAGGAACCTGGTGGACTACAATCCATGGGGTCACAAGAGGCAAACACGACCTAGGACCAAACTAACAGGAGGAGTTAAGTCCGTAGAGACAGATAAGAGAGTGGTGGGCTAGGGGAGGGGGATAGGGGTTCGTGTTTAACGGGGATAGAGCAGGCCTTCCCTGGTGGCTAGGGCGGGAAAGAGTTTGCTGCAGCGCAGGAGACTTGGTTCAATCCCTGGGTCGGGAAGATTCCCTGGGGAAGGGAATGGCAACCCACTCCAGTGCTCTTGCCTGGAAAATCACCTGGATGGAAAAGCCTAGCGGGCTACACCCCATGTGGTTGCAAAGAGTTGGATATGACTGAATGGCTAACACACACACAGGGGACAGAGTCTCAGCTGGGCAGGATGAGAGAGTTATAGGGGATGGATGGGTGCCATGGTTTCACAATATTATGAAGGTATTTCATGGCATTCAATACCTGAATGGCCTTTAAGTTGACTTAAAACTCAACATTCAGAAAACTAAGATCATGGCATCCAGTCCCATCACTTTATGGCAAATAGATGGGGAAACAATGGAAACAGTGAGAGACTTTATTGTGGGGGGCTCCAAAATCACTGCAGATGGTGACTGCAGCCATGAAATTAAAAGACATTTGCTCCTTGAAAGAAAAGCTATGACAAACCTAGACAGCAGAGACATTACTTTACCGAGAAAGGTCTGTCTAGTCAAGGCTATGGTTTTTCCAGTAGTCATGTATGGATGTGAGAGTTGGACTATAAAGAAAGCTGAGAGCCGAAGAATTGATGCTTTTGAACTGTGGTGCTGGAGAAGACTCTTGAGAGTCCCTTGGACTGCAAAGAGATCCAACCAGTCCTTCCTAAAGGAGATCAGTCCTGGGTGTTTCATTGGAAGGACTGACGTTGAAGCTGAAACTCCAGTACTTTGGCCACCTCATGCGAAGGGTTGACTCATTGGAAAAGACCCTGATGGTGGGAGGGATTGAGGGCAGGAGGAGAAGGGGGTGACAGAGGATGAGATGGTTGGATGGCGTCACTGACTTGATGGACATGAGTTTGAGTAGGCTCCAGGAGTTGGTGATGGACGGGGAGGCCTGGCATGCTGCAGTCTATGGGGACGCAGAGTCGGACATGACTGAGCGAGTGAACCAAACTGAATGCCATTCTAGCTGGTACACTTAAAATGGCTAAGATAACAGATTTATGTTTTGGGGGATGTTGTGGGGTTTTTTTGTTTTGGTTTTTGCTAATGCAGCCTGGAGTCTTTATTTTTTTAATTTATTTTTAATTGGAGGATAATTGCTTTACAGTGCTGTGTTGATTTCTGCTTTACCACAAAGTAAATATGCGTACATGAATCTCCCTCCCACCTGTTCCATCCCATCCACGCGGTCATCACAGAGCACCCAGCTGAGCTCCCTGTGATATCCAGCAGGTTCCCACCAGCTGTCTGCTCCACACACCGTAGTGTATATATGTCAATGCTACTCTTTTCATTCACCCTAACCGCTCCTTCTCCTGCTGTATCCACAAGTCTGTTCTCTATTCTTGCCCTACATGAAGTCAGAAAGAGAAAAACAAGTATTGTATATTAACACTTATGTATAAATCTAGATTTATGTTTTGTTTTCCACGATTAAAAAGAAAGAGGAGTGTGTACATGTCCATCCCAGACTCCCTAACCATCCCTTCCCCACATCCTTCCTCCTTGGTGACCATCAGTTCATCATCTAAGTCTGTGAGCCTGTTTCTGTTTTGAAAATAAATTAGTTTGTACCATTTCTTTTTAGATTCCGAATACAAAGGATGTCATACGATATATGAATCCTGGTCACCTGTCCAGCGAGAAACTGGCTCCTGGTCTCCTGTCTACAGGGCAGAGTGTGGACTTGACTTGGGGGAGGGCAAACAAATAATTACATAATTTATTAAGCAGTTGATCAGTGGAAGAGTTACAAAGAGCTGCTAGTGTGCTAAATGCTCGTTCCCCACCCAGACCCCTTCCCAGGATGACACCTTTATCCCCAAAGCTGCTGATGGCTCCCCCTGCTCCTTGCCTTTCCCAGAAAGGAGGAACCACCACGCCTAAGCCTGTGAGGGTCTGCCACTGGCTACCAGGGAATTCCTCCACTTTTTTTTTTTTTGAAGAAACATTTAGGATTCAAATGCTAAATCAAGAGCAATTACAATTCATTCTCATTGAAGAACGACCCTGAGACCCCAGGACCCCTTGCCCCGTCACGTTCTAGAACAGAGAGGAGCGCATCAGCGCAGGCTTCTGGGTGAGAAGTGGGTTTCCTGAGTTCCCTCCAGGAACCAGGCGAGCCAGCCCTCCTCCGAGAAGACCCCACCACGCCCAGATGCGGGCCTTTGTTCTGCCTGACAGCGACTCCTAACACCTAGCCAGAAAAATCATCCCATCAGCTCGAAGATAAAAAGGATTGAGACCTTAAGACTGTAATTAAGTCTCTTAGGAGAATAACAATGAAGATAGGGAAGCATGACTGTTTGTTGTACCCAGCACTTCACAAGCAGTTGTGTCCTCGGTCCTGACACCGGGCCCCTGAGGCACAGGGAAGTCTCCTGGCTCATCCAAGGTCACACAGGTGGAGGCACTGAGGCTCGCCCGCCCTCCGCCCCGGCCGTTTGGTGAGCAAGGATGAAAAGAACGGAAGAGGAGATGCCCTAGGAGTCTCCCCACCGCTGCCCGCTTCGTGGCCACCTATTCTCAGCCCGGCCAGCCACAGCCTTTCTCTGCTGTCCCCAGGCCCACCCTGACCGTTGAGACGGGGCCCCGGGACCCAGCCTGTCTGCCTCACCTCCTCCCCGGCTCCAGGGTGAGGGTCCCACCCAGGCAGGGATCTCTGCTCTCCTCACCCGGGTGTCCCGAGCTCTTAGGACTGTGCCTCGCACACAGTAGGCATGCAACAGATAAGTTGGCAGAAGTGAATGAATGAGTTTTCAGCCCCCTCTTTGGAGAGGGCCAGTGTAGCCACTATCAGCCTAGGTTAGAGGCTGGAAGGCCAAATGGGAGCTCAGTTCAACTGCAAGATTCTGCCAACTGCAGACAGGTTCTCACCAGAAGCTGGATGAAGCTTTCCGTGTTTGGCCGGGACAGACCTGGACTTGGGGGACCGCAGGGGACAGCTGGAGAAAAGGCCAAGGCTGGGCACGGGTCAGGGGTTCACCCGCCCCCCACCCCCACCCCAAGGAGGAGAAAGAATTACCCCTCCTACTTCCCCGAGGGCTGCAGCAACCAAGGACCACAGACGGGGTGGCATCACTTAACAAGAATGTGTGGTCCTTCAGTCCTGGAGGCCGGAAGCCCGAGGTCGAGGTGCGGGCAGCTGAGCCCCTCTGAGGCTGACAGAGCCGGGGCCAGGCCTCTGCATGCCCACTGGGGGCCTCGGTGCCTTGGCATCTCCTTGCTTGCAGACCATCACCTCAGCCCTCCTCCATCCACGGCTGTCTCTTTCCATAACCTTCCTTTTATAAGCACGCCAGTTGTATAGAAGATTACAGCTCATACTAAGGACCTCATTTTAACTCAATTCCCTCTGCAAACACCCTGTTTGCAAACAAAGTGCATTCTATGTATGGAGGTTAAGACTCCAATGTGTTTTCTTGCAGGGCACACCATTTAACCCATAACTTTGTCCATGTATTTTTGTCCTCCCTAGATCACAGGCATCAAAAATAATAATGTGATGTCTTAGCAACATAGGTACCATTAAAGAACCCCACAGCTGGTTTTCCTAGTCATCATGTATGGATGTGAGAGTTGGATCATAAAGAAGGCTGAGCGCTGAAGAACTGATGCTTTCGAACTGTGGTGCTGGAGAAGACTCTTGAGAGTCCCTCGAACATCAAGGATATCAAACCAGTCAATCCTAAAGGAAATCAGTCCTGAATGTTCACTGGAAGGACTGGTGTTGAAGCTGAAGCTTCAATACTTTGGCCACCTGATGAGAAGAGCCAACTCATTGGGAAAGACTCTGATTGAAGGCAAGAGGAGAAGGGGACAACAGAGGACAAGATGGTTGGATGGCTTCACTGACTCAATGGAAGTAAATTTGAGCAAACTCCAGGAGATAGTGAAGAACAGGGAAGCCTGCAGTCCACAGGGCGGAAAAGAGTGGGACATGACTCAGCGACGGAACAAGAACAGCCCTGATGGCTTTTTGTGGGTCTTTTTGCCAACCAATTGGATATATTTTATGGGGGGCGGGGAACCCAGATTCTTGGCCCATTAGGTCAGTACTCAGTTTTTTGGCTTTTTTTTATTGCTGTTGACACGACTGAGACCTCCTATGCCACGTCCTAGTAGAGACCAGTTGGATATATATAGTTGACTCAGAGCCCATGAGACAATCTGCTCCTTTGCGGTGACTGACACACTCTGGATGGTTCTAGTCTGTCTGATTTTATTCTAGTTCCTCTTAATAATATTAATTGATCTGTGTGGTTGTGCGGGTCTCAGTCTCAGCATTCAGGGTCTTTGGTTGCGGCATGCAAACTCTTGGGATTTCCCAGGTGGCTCAACAGTAAAGACCCCGCCTGCCAAGCAGGAGAGGCAGATTTGATCCCTGGGTGGGGAGGATTCCCTGGAAAAGGAAACAGCAACCCCACTCCAGTATTCTTGCCTGGGAAATCCCATGGACAGAGGACCCTGGCAGGCTACAGGGCACGGGGTCACAGGGAGCCAGCCCCGACTCAGTGACAGGGCATGCATGCGGGAACTCTTAGCTGCTGCATGCGGGATCTAGTTCCCCAACTAGGGACGGGGCGGAACCCTGGCCCCCAGCACTGGGTGCTCGGAGTGTTAACCACTGGACCACCGGGAAAGTCTCTCCAGTTCCTTCTAAGTCTCGCTGGGGTTCATTATGTTGATTGCAAGACCCCTTGGTGAGAGGTTGAAAAGTCTGCTTGGGACAGTCTTACGACCAGCTCCCGGAGCTTACACTCAGGAAGTACAGAGCGGTCAGCCTGGAACAGGCCAAGGCGAGGGGCACGGCTCCAGCTAGTCCCCGGAGGGGGGCAGAGTGCGAATTGGCCCCATCGGGAGCATCAGTTGCAAGAATCAGAGTCATCACTCTGTGACACTCACACCACCCCCCCCCCTCCACCCCAGGCTCCTGTCTTCAAGGCCACATTTGTGTGGACACAGCTGGCTAAAATTCGTCTCCCCCACCCCCAGGCCGAGCAAGGCAAGGCTCAGGGCCTCAAATAGACACGGGGAGACAGGGAGGGGGGAGTCACATATTGGCATTTCAAGGCAGGTTTTAATCGTTTGCAATACCTTCCCCAGTCACATTCATCAAGGCCAATGGGACTCTTTCTATACATGGTGAACGTTTTCCATTTATTCTGTATTTGGATGTGCACAGCACATACATCACAGTATGGGTCAGCACCTGTATAAAACTACAGACAGATTCCGAAAACAGCAGTAATACAGAAACCGCAAATCCCCATCACAGCAACAGAAACACTTTACAATATTTCAAAGATTCAACGACACCTCTAAACGCTTCATACTTGGTTCACTGAATATCTACACATGGTCAAGGATGTCCAAGTTCTCCCCTTAAGACATCTGAGTTCCTGACAATCTATCTGATCAGGCTCTGAGACAAGGCGTCGTGCAATATGCAAGGCATCTGAAACAATCTGGTTTGTTACTATGTGAATACAGTAAATACAGAACAGCCATAAATTCCAGCCCCTTCTCCCCCCCAAATCTTCCCCCCTCCACCCCACCCCCACCCCCACCCCCACCCCCCGCAATCAGCACCCAGATCTCTGAGCATCGCTCAATACTCCTGGAGTCTAGGGCGTGGTTTAAAATTTTTTAAAAATTTTACTGCCCGGTCTGAACAGCAGTGTGAGATGTAGGGTCCCGTCTTAAGTGGCTTCTTTCTTCTAGGCTTCAGTTTAAGAACAGTATTTTAAGTAGATGATTTGCATTTGAACAAAGAGTTTTAAAAAGGAATGTGAAAGACAAAAACGCCAATCAGATTTTCCAGTCTTGCTGTCTGTAGACTCCCATAAAGTTAATTCGGGAGACAGTTCAGAAACATCTTAGGAGAGTATTAAAGTCTTGAGGAAACATTCGGGGCATCTCTGGTAGCAAGCTAAGGTCATTTTGTATAAACTCGAAAAAGTCATTCATTAAAATTAAATGTTTGCCATCACCTCGGAACTTTTTTTAAACCTCACCGACCCTTGCCTCTTCCATCTTTGCTTCCAGGACAGGGGTTACATTTGTAAAATATATAAAGAAAAATATAAGGTTACTTGGTGACCATACAGTGGACTCTAACAGCTGTCTGCAAATATTTTCACGATGATTATCCTTACTAAAAGTAAATCATGGGGTAAAGATAGCTCAAACGTGACAAGGTTCGAATGGGGCGCACCAACGCTATCTGCAATCCTTTTTGGCTACATATGGAAAAAAAAAAAAAAGCCACTTTGGATGGCAAAACTCTACACTCGGTCTGAACTTTCTGCAGATTTTGCCAGATGAGCAGTTGAAGGGCTTTTGAGGTAGATATGAAATCCACTTAATCAGGAATGCAACAGACAGAAGCAGCACCTTCCTGCACGCAAACTGCCTTAAGTGTTTTTGGACAATTACAAGGACATGTCACCTAAATGAATAGCTAGTTCCATCCCAAAGCTTCCCAAACACAGGGAAGTGTTTTTAAAAAGAAGATATATATATATATATATATATATATATATATATATGCTATTACTTATCAGAAGTCTCCGCTTCCACAAACTGTCGCTCACCCCTCGGGTTTTGGCGGTGGTTATAAATCCAATCTTGTCCATTCCCAGCCTCCCACTGGTATATCAATTCCTCTCCATCAGATTTTACAAAATCGCTTTGTTTTTGCCTTTCCCCAACGGCCACAGAGAAACAGTGGCTGTGGCCAGTCCAAAAAAGGAAAACAGGAGTTTATAAAGTTGCCCACGGATCTCCCCCATCTGGTAGACTGAGGAAGATTGACTGCAGCGAAGTTCAAAGGTCATACATGGCAGATCTAAAAACGGAGTGGCCGCGGTGGTCTCGACAGCGCGCTTTCTGTACCCGAAGTAAACCGATACGTCCCGATGAATATCTTCAGGGCAGAAAGGGAGTGGGGCACTGCAGGATGCTAGGAAGGGAGCCAAGCCTGGGAGCTTCCTTCACTGGCTTCCAAAGCCCCAGGAAACCTTTCCAGGCACAGAGATGCTCACTGCCAAACCACAGGGGACAGTGCAAAGCGGGGGGTTGATAACGGAGGCTGACCTCACCGGTTTAATACAAGGAATAGCAGCAGCCACTTGTGAAAACTTTTCAACAAGTTGAATAAACCCAGTGGGAGGGTCTCTACTGTTTTACCAGAAAAACTCAGACTTTGGCAGGGGGTGCGGGGGGTGAGGGGGTGTGGGTTGCTTTTGTCCTTCCAGAAAAATACAAAACACATCCACAGAACCATAAATAATTTGGTGGCAATATATACACATTTAAATAATTAATTTAAATATCTTACATCTACTCTTGCATTCAACTGTCCATTCGAAGAAAGTGCACCAAGGGGACCCTCGGTACTCCCCTCCCGGGGGGCGCTAAGGGTCACAGCCTGGGGAGGAAGTGGGTGACCTTCATGGTGGGGGACACCCGGTTCCCCTTCTTGGTCTTCCCGTTCTTACTCAGGGCGATGAACATGCCGGGGTACCGGTAGCACTCGTAGGCGTTGTAGTTGTTGGGGAGGAGGATCTCTTTGAACTTGCACTCGTCGGTGAAAAAAGGCTGGGTGGGGGGGAGGAGGAGCCGTGTCAGGGGGCCATCGCGGGCCAAGGGACCCCGGGGGGCAGTGGTCAGGGACTCCTCTCTCTCCCAGCCCCTCCTTGGCTGGGAGGTCCCTCCTGGGAAGTCAGGGTATCCAGACTTTCACAGGGTGAGGAGAGGGACCCCGCCAGTCCCCAGCAACTGCTACTTCAGGCACCTGCCCGGCACCTGGGAGCCAGAACAGTGCATCCTCACTGTGTCCGCCTAGAGACTGCCGTCCTGCCCAGTGGGACCCGCCCCGGGGGCTCCAGGCAACAGCTCCCGATGGCACCCTTGACCCACTGGCAAGGGACCGCTCAAGGATGGCGGGAGCGCTGGCCCTGTCTTGGGCCTGGGCCTCTGCTTTGGGCTGGCTGGGCACCCCAGATGGCTCAGTAGTAAAGAATCCCCCTGCCAATGCAGGGATGCAGGTTGGATCCCCAGGTTCAGGAAGATCCCCTGGAGAAGTAAACTGAACCCACCCACTCCAGGATTCTGGCCTGGGAAATCCCATGGACAGTGGATCCTGGCAGGCGACAGTCTGTGGGATCGCCAAAGAAATCCAACAGGACTGAGCGACTGAACAACAAGGGCGACCGGCCCTGCCTCAGGATGGGGGTTACTTTCAATCCCGCGACCCCCACCGCAGCTCCAGGATCCTGGCGTCGGGTGGCCTGGAAGTGTCACGATGCTGCCCGGCTCGGCGGGGCCCACGGTACTCACCGAGCCGTAGAGCCTGCCCCGGCTGCTCATGGCCACGAAGAACCGGCTGGCCACCCCGAAAATGCTCACCACCCCGCGCTCCACCGGCGACAGCTCCAGCAGGCCTGGGGGCGGGGCGCGGGTCATTCCCGGGAGCCGGACCCTCGGCCCAAGCTTCCCACCTGGTCCCCTCCTCCGCCTGCGCCCCTCCAGGACCCCCACTTGTGGGGGTGGAGATGAGTGTAAATAGCCCTGCTCCCTCCGCGGTGCAGGCTGCCCCGCAAGGGCTCCGGGAGCCCCGCGGGCTCGGCCCCTGTCCCGGCCCCGCGCCGGCCGCTCCCAGTCCGGGACTGCAGGAGCCGGGTGGCCCCATGCGGCCCGAGTCCAGCCCCGACGTGGGCGCGCGAGCCGGCCCCCCGCGGGTTGCCGGTGGCTGGCGCGCTCCCGATGCCCACGGGCGAAGGCGCTGGAATCCGGCACCCAGATCTCGGACTTCTGAAGGCGGGAGGCGGGCTCGGCCGCCGGGTTGCACAAAGCCAAGAGTGCTGGCGTACCCGGCGTCTCTACGCCGGAGGGGACCGGACCCCGTGTCCACTCTGGTTCCCAGAGCCCCAGAGCAGGTGCCGGCGAAACCTTCCTGTGAGAGCTGGAAGGGGCGGCCGCTGCCCCGGGCCCCGACCCTCCCCGTCCGGCCCGCCCCACTCACTGTCACTCGTGTCCGCGTGCACGCCGCCGATGCGGCCGTCGGGGAGCAGCTGGAGGTGGAAGCCGATGCCCACGTTGCAGTACAGCCTCCGCAGCCGCTTGATGCCCAGCAAGTAATCGCCGGCGCCGCTCTGGACGGCAGCCTCCTTGGGCTGCGCGGCCACTGGCAGGCGCGCCAGCGAGCGCGCCACCAGGCTCTCCCAGCGGCGCTCCAGCTCGGCCTCCAGCGTGCCGTTGGGGGCGGTGGGCGCCGCGGCGCCCCCTCGGCCGGCCCAGGGCGCCAGCACGGCCAGCAGCACCGCCGGGAGCAGCGCTGCCGCGGCCGCCCCGGGCCCCGCCATCCCCGCCCTCGGGCCGTGCGTCCGCGGGTGGGTCAGTGCGCCCGGGAAGCCGGCGGGCGAGCTGGTCTGGGGCCGGGTGGCGCGGGGGTGCTTGCGGGAGCGCACTGCCTGGGCCGGGGCAGGTAATGCCCGGCCGGGGGGGGGAGGGGCGGGGGGAAGCGGGAGGCTAGCGACGGGGCCCCCGGACGCCGGGAGCTACCTGGGCTGCATGGAGAGGCGGGCAGAAGTGGCAGGACGCACGGCTCGGGCTGGGACCCTGCGGAGCGGTGCGCGCCTCCCTGCGCGCTGGGCCCGCGGCCGCCGAGCCGCTATATATAGCCGATAGCCACCACCCCCCCCCGCCCCCTTTTACTCCCGCAGGGGGCCGTTCGCGTTCGCCTGGGCGCCCGGGGCGCTGTGGCGCTCGCGGCGGCTGGTCTCAGGCCGCCTGCCAATCAGGACTGGGGGAGGGAAGGCGGTCGGGGCCTAGCACCGCCGCGGCCACCTGGAGGGTCCCCGGCCCCAGCCCCTGCCCACGGACCTGGGGGTCCCGACCCTGGCGTCTCCTCCGCTCTTGTCTTTCCGCCCAAGTTTGGCCTCTTGCACTTTGCTCCTGCCTGTCGGGTCTCCGTGGGTGCCCCTCTCGGCCGCAGCCCTCAGCCAGCGCCCTCAGCTCCGAGAAGTCACTCCTGGCGCTTTGCCTTTCAGGGTTTCCCAGAACCTGTGCTCTGCTGGGACCCTGGGGACCCCCTTGGGAATGAGGGGCGGGTAAGGGCAGTATACACCGGGAGGAAGAATCCAGCGCTATGGGCTGGAGGGAGGCAAGGGCCAGGGGTTGGCCACCTGAGCGCTGGTGGTCAGGGATGGAGCTGTGGACACCAGGAGGAGGCATGCCTTGAGCAGGGGGCCTGGATGAGTGTTGCTGAGAGAAGACGGGGTGCGCTGGTGCACCCCTAAGGCCACTGGCCCTGCACCCCCATACACACCCACTGCCACACAAGGACAGGGGGCAGGGCCAGAGAGGACTTCGCTGCGCCCCCCCCCTTCCCTTTAATTCTGCAGTGGGAATATTGAGGAGCCGGAGACAGAACCCCCAACCCCACCCAGGCCTGGCTTTGGACAGGCTCCCTTCCCCCACCTGCTGTCCCCACCCCCCACCCCCACTGTGCCCATTATGGCCTGATGGGGCGGGGTCCAGCAAGATGCTGGCTCACCCAGGTGTGAAAACCCCTGTTCTCAGTAGTACCTGAAGAGGCTGCGGCCACCTCCCAGCAGCCCCGCCCAGCTGCCGCCGCAGGGGGCCTGGAGTCACCTACCCCCAGCTGCCACCAGCGCCTGTGACCAGGTGCGTCATTCCGAGGCCATTGCAGCCTCCCCGCCTCCACCCCATTCCTGCCCGAGGAGCCCGGACCGACCTCCGTGGCCTGCTGGGGCTCATTCGCACCACAGAGGGGACCTCGGGGGCTTGAGGTCTCCGGCTTGAGCCCAGAGACAGGGCTCCCAGGGCTCAGTGAGCGGCCCTGGCAGGACGGACCCCCGGTCTCCGGTTTCCTCAGGGAGGTTCCTTGCTCTCCTCTGGGCCTGTGGCCTGACCACCCAGTGGCCGCCCGGACCGGGTCTTCCTGGGAGGCCAGGTGATGGCTCTAAGGCCGATGTGCAGCTGCGTGGACCCCGGGCCCCCCTCCTGACAGGACACAGGAGACCAAGATCTGCCCCAGCTCTGAGCCTAGGTGACCTGGCTAGGTGACCTGGGCAAGTCCTGCCACCCTTGGGCACCAGAACCCTTACTTACAGAAGAGCTTGGAACGTGGGCTCATCTCTGGGTCCCCGTGGGTACCTGCTCTGGGGAGGTGGGACCCAGGTCCTCCGAGCTCCCCACCCCCCAGCTCCTGGTAGGGTGTGCCCCTCTTCCCACAACCCCCATGCGGAGCTCCCTCCCCAGCTCCGCTCTTTGCTGGCGAGTTCAGCTCAGATTGAACCCGGGTTTGATTCCTGGGTCGGGAAGATCCCCAGGAGGAGGAAATGGGAACTTACTCCAATGTATGTTCTCGCCTGGAGAATCCCATGGACAGAGGAGCCTGGTGGGCCACAGTCCTTGGGGCAGCAAAGCGTCGGACATGAGTGAGCGACAAGTTAAAAGAGGAGGATATAACACGGTGGTCTTTCTGCTTGGCCACGCCCTGCCCACCCCCCTGGCCCCTCGTCTCCTAGAGACTCCCCTCCAACCGCGGTCCTCAGGATCTTCCTCCATCTCTCCAGCCTCTGGACTGCTCCCTGCTCAGGGCTGCCCTCAGACACCAGCCACTCTGAGATCTGCCATAACGCCCCCCTCGAGGGCAGCCTCCCCTGCCCGCCCATCTAGATGTGGTTTCTTCTCGGCCCTTCAGGGGCCTTCCTTTCCTTGCTGGCCCCTCCTCTCCACTAGAAATAGGCCCTGATGCACCTGAAGAGGCTAGTCTACCGAGTCCTGTGGTCCCCACTTAGGGGTCCCATGGAGGGTCTGTCTGTCTTGGTCATGTGATGTTAGCCCTTCACTTCCGATCCTGCTCAGTTTCCCCATCTGTATAATGGGTATAGTGGGCAGGAGGAGAAGGGGACGACAGAGGATGAGATGGTTGGATGGCATCACCGACTCAAGGGACATGAGTGTGAGTAAGCTCCTGGAGTCAGTGAAGGGCAGGGAAGCCTAGCGTGCTGCAGTCCACGGGGTTGCAACAAGTTGTATATGACTGAGCGACTGAACGACAACAACGTAATTGGCATAACAGTAACTCATTTCAGGGGTTGGCAACCTCTACAAGAGAGGCTGGGCTGTAGGGAAAGGATGAAAGCAGTCAGTCCTTCAAACCGCCAGCTCTTAGGGCCCAGCTCACCGTCCACGTTCAGAATGTGTGAAATAATCACTCACATTTTTATCCCACGGGAGGCCCCACCTCGCGTCACCGACTTCGCCTGGAGGGAGAAAGTGTCAGACGGAACGAAAACTCAGAACCGAAACCGGCCAGTCCCCGCCTACAATCCTCTGGTGACCTTTTGTAACCTACAGAAAAATTGCAATGTCATGTCTTCTTGGCTTCTTCTCCTTTGTAAGAGTGACAGGGCTTCTCAGAATCCCCAGCCCCAGCTGTTAAGGACTTACTTGGCTTCATAGTAATAATAATAATAAAAAAGTGCTGCATAAAGATTCGATTCCAGTCCTTAGGGTGGAGTGTCAGCGCCCAGCTTAGGGCAGGCTTCCCAGGCTGCAGACTTTGCAGACTTGCTCAGCCGTTTGCTTGTTCAACTTCCTTTTCTTGATCTTGGTGAGACGACCCTCACAATGGCCTCAAGGGGAAGGTTAAGGCTGTCTGCACGGGCTGCAATTGCTGGGAGAAATATCAACAACCTCAGATATGCAGATGATACAACTCTAAAGGTAGAAAGTGAAGAGGAACTAAAAGGCCTGTTGATGAGGGAAAGAAGAGGAGAGTGAAAAAGCTGGCTTGAAACTCAAAAAGCAAACATCATGGCATCTGGTCCCATCACTTCATGGCAAATAGAAGGGAAAAAAGTGCAAACAGTGACAGTTTTCATTTTCTTGGGCTCAAAGACCACTGCAGATGGTGACTGCAGCCATGTAATTAAAAGACACTTGCTCTTTGGAAGGAAAGCTATGACAAACCTAGATAGTATATTAAAAAGCAGAGACATGATTTTGCCAACAAAGGTCCATCTAGTCAAAGCCATGGTTTTTCCAGTAGTCATGTACCAATGTGGGGGTTGGACCATAAAGAAGACCAAGTGCCAAAAAATAAAAGCTTCTGAACTGTGGTGCTGGAGAAGACTCTTGAGAGTCCCTCGGACTGCAAGGAGATCAAACCAGTCCATCCTAAAGGAAATCAGTCCTGAATATTCATTGGAAGGACTGAATCTGAAGCTGAAGCTCCAATAATTTGGCCACCTGATGCGAAGAACCGAGTCATTGGAAAAGACCCTGATGCTGGGAAAGATTGAGGGCCAGGGGAGAAGGGGGCGACAGAGGATGAGGTGGTTGGATGGCATCGCCAAGTCAACGGGAGTGAATTTGAGCGAACTCCAAGAGGTGGTGGAGGTCAGGGAAGCCTGGCATTCTGCAGTGCACGACCCAGTAGCTGAGGAACAGCACTGGCTGCAGTCACCCAGTAAGCGTGGTTTCTTTAGGAACATCTAAAGAAAGGGGAAATTAGGCCGGCTTTTTGAAAGCCCTTTGGAAATTGTGGCTAAATACGTATAACATAAAATTTACCATATACCAGGACTTCCCTGGTGGTCCACTGGTTAAGAATTCACCTTCAAATGCAGAGGACTCGGGTTCAGTTCCTGATCGGGACATTAAGATCCCACATGCTGTGTCGCAGGGCGACTAAGCCTGTGAGCCACAACTCAGACCCAATGCAGCCAAAAAGAGGTAAGTCTACAAATATTTTTTCCAGAAAAGGAAAAATTTTTCTACTATCTCATGTCCAGGTGCACAGTCAGCGGCGTCAAGAATGTCCACATGTGCCTTCACCAGCCATCATTCTTCTCCGGAACTTTTTCTTCTTCCCAAACTGAAACTCTGTGCTCAGTAAACGCTAAGTCACCATTCTCCCATCTCCGTGGGTGTGACTCCTCTAGGGACCTCCTATACGTAGAATCACACAATATTTGTCCTCTTGTGTCTGGTTTATTTCTCTGAGAGTAGGGGGAGAAGGAGGTGACAGAGGATGAGATGGTTGGATGGTATCATCAACTCAATGGACATGAGTCTGAACAAACTCTGGGAGATGGTGGAGGACAGGGAAGCCTGGCATACTGCAGACCCTGGGTTCGCAAAGAGTCGGACACGATTGAGTGACTGAACAACAACAGTGAAAGTCCTTGAGGTTCATCCACAATGTAGCCTGGGTCAGGAGTTCCTTCCTTTTTAAGGTTGAACCGTATTCCGCTGCATAGCTGTAGCACATTTAGTGTATTCATTCTGTTGGTGGACATGTGGGTTTTTTCAGCCTTCTGGTTCTGTCCACCATGCTACTCTGAACACATGAACACAAGTATCTGTTTAAGACCTTGCTTTCACTTCTTTTGGGTGTCCGTCCAGAAGTGCAATGCAGGATCACATGGTCATTTCTAAGTCTAATTGTTCAGAGAGCCTCCATGCTGTTTCCCGCAGCTTTTGTTTTGCTTCTGTTGTTTGTTTGTTTCTAGCCACGCCCCACGGCTCGGGGGATCTTAGTTCCCCCACCAGGGATCGAACTGGGGCAGGGAAAGGGTGACTATTGACCTCTGCACTGTCAGGGAACTCCCTGCGTGTTTGCACGGTTTTAAAATGGTATTTTATCGAAGTGTAGGTTATTTCATTTCAGTCAGTTCAGTCGCTCAGTTATGTCTGACTCTTTGCAACCCCATGGACTGCAGCGGTTAATTTACATTGTGTTAATTTCTGATGTATCGAAAAGTGGTTCAATTATACCCATATATATATATATATACTCGTGGCTTTTTTTTTTTTTTTTTTGGATCACCGTGATCGTGGGGCATCAAGGGGATGGGATCCAGAGGTGAGTCTGTGTCCACGCCATCCCCTATCTTTGCTTCTCTTCTGGCTCCTCTTCAATGCTGGGCTCACGGAGCCAGGTCTGAGTGATAGACACAGGGCCAGGTTTTACAGCTGGAAATCAACAGAGCGACTCACCAGGTAGAGGCATGCGTGTGCGGGTCTCAGCACATATTAGATACTCAAGCCTGGGGAAACGAGCTTCCAGGAGAATTATATGAGGTGACAGGCGCTCAGCTGGAAGGGGGCAGGGGCACACAGTCTTAGTGGGCTGGCGGGTGCTGCCCAAGGGCCCCGGGCACAGCCTGGCCCTGCCTCACCTGTGTCCCCGGGGCAGTTTGCTTAGCCTCTCAGCGTCCAGTATCCACCTTCACATGGTCAGGGAGCGAAGAAGAGGACGCAGACTCGTGAGGAGCCCCGGGCGCTGTCCCTACCGAGAGCCGCCAGGGACTGGCAGCATCTCCCCAGATGACCGTGCGGTGGGGACATGTCCCCGGCACTGGGTGCTCCGGGATCCCCGCTGGCCTTTTGTCCTCCCCCAGCCCTGGGAGGTGGGGCCGGGCTCACCATCTCCATTTCACAGGAGAGTCCACGGGAGCTCAGAGCCTCTGAGCAGCGCAGTCAAGGTCCCCAGGTGGCCGACAGCAAAGGCGGGACACACACTCGGGCACTAGACACCAAACCAGACTGTTTCCTCACGTGCCAAGTGGAGCTCGAGTCTGCCCGGCGGGGTGTCCGGGGTCTAAACTGTGCGGGTGGAAAACCTTGACTCAACCAGGATGGAAGTCCAGCTCCACAGGTTTGTGCTGTGACGCCGAGAGATCCATCCGCTGACAAAATTGAAGTGAGAATTCACTGGTGGCCCCCCGGTGAGGGGCTCATGAGACCCATGGTCAGACCCAGCTCCCCATCTGCCCCTTTAAACATTTCAGATCAAAGACAGAGCTGGAGGGACGCAGCCCTGGGTATTCAATCTGACCCTCTGGTTTCACAGTGGTCCGCAGAAAGCCAGAGGAGAAAGGGGCCACCGGTGTGATCCTGAAGTCCAGCCCCCTTGCTCACTCCCGTCTCCTAGGCCGTCTAGGTCTCAGGCTGCCGTCGAACTCCCAGAATTTACAACTTGGGACGGGAGGGGCCCCAAACCAGCAAAGCAACAAGATCCCGAAGCTTGGAGACCGTGGGAGACACACCCAAAGGGCCACGGAGGGTCCCGGGGTCCTGCAGCCAGCACCACTGAGACCGACAGGATAAAAAGGGGCCTCCATGGAAGGGTGGGGTGCCCTCTGCAGATGGAATAGTGGGGCAAGAGATACCTGGGTGTTTCAGAAGCAAGAGGTGCTGGGAGACGTGGGCAGGCCTGTGGCCTGGACCGGGGTGGGGTGGGGCGGGGCGGAGTGGGGGTTGCCTCCCCTTCCAGGGGTGCTCAGGCCAAACCTCAGCTCACCCTGCGGAGCGTGGCTGGTGGGGCTGAGCACCAGGAAGGCTGGGGTCGGAGCATCAGAGGCGTGGTCAGGGCGTGGCTCACGCACCCCGACACTGGGATCCACCCTCTTTCCCTCAACCTCTGGGTCAGTTGCAGCAGTAGGCGTGAGAAGATGGAGGAGGTTCCCTGCACCCCAACCACTGCCTCCCCAACCGCTACCGCCCCCCCCCCCCGCCCTCCAACAGCCGCCACCTACCCCCCAGCCTGAAGGCCTGAAGGCCCTCAGAGGAATCACCATGGGGGCAGTGGGGGTGGGAGAAAGGTCCTTGGCAAAGTCAGCTCAGGCCACCTCACCCCTCCCTCCCACATCCCCTCCTCTGCTTGCTCCCACCCCAGGCCCCTGGATGGACTCTCTGAGCCCAGGGAGGGCTCTGGACCCTGACCTCAGGCTGGGTGCCACATCTGTGCCCCACTGGGTCTCTTTTCTTTCCCTCTCTCCCCTTCTAGGAGAGGAAAGCCAGGAAAAAACCTCAAAATATTATCCTCGCTTGCTCACTTATCTTTCGGGGTATTAATCAATCCTAGGCCCTGAATCAAGGGACAATGATTTCCCTAAGACTGTTGGGATGATGGGATGCATGGGCCAGGCTAGGTCCAAAGGCTAGTCCCTCCTCTGTGGGGCTGTGTGGCCTCAGGCAAGTCACTCACCCTCTCTGAGCCTCAGTTATTATTATTATTATCATTTATTTTTTCTGTTGAGCTGGCCTATAATGGTGTTCACCACGGAGGGTTTGTGGGAGGACTGAGTGAAATGAATGGAGATAGGGTAGAGGGGTGGACGAGTGGGAGGAGGGATGATTGTGTTCCTAAGAAAGTGGGTTCCTTCAACCAGACCTCAGCTTCTCAGAGCCAAAATGGAACAAGCCGTGACCTGGTGTTTCAGGAACCCCTGGCGTCTCTTCCCAAGGCTCACCTTGTCTTTGGAGGCTGTGGGGCTTGAGGCTCATGATGGGGCTGGTTCCCCTCTCCTTCCATCCTAATCGCCCGGAGAGGGGCTGCCGGAGCCCAGATTGGGAGGGAGAGCTAAGAAGGGTGTCTGCAGTGGTGCCCGGACAGAGCATCTGACTGTCTCTGCACGCCTCCCACCGGGGCTGGGCAGACTCATGTGGTCTCACTGCAGAAAGGAGATTTCGTCTTTGGGGCTGCTCCCTCGCTTCATCTCTCCTTCAGTTCTCTTCTAGGCACTTCCGAACTTGCTGTGTCACCTGCTAAGATGCTGTAAGGCCCACAGAGAGTTGCTATTCGTTGTTCACTGCTGTTTGCCAAGTTGTATCTGGCTCTCTGCGACCCCATGGACTGCAGCACTCCAGGCTTCCCTGTCCATCACCATCTGCCAGAGTTTGCTCAACCCTGTGTCCATTGAGTCAGTGATGCCATCCAGCCATCTCATCCTCTGTCGTCCCCTTCTCCTCCTGCCTTCAGTCTTTTCCAGCATCAGGGCTTTTCCAGTGAGTTGGCTCTTCACGTCAGGTGGCCAAAGAATTGGAGCTTCAGCATCAGTCTTTCTAATGAATATTCAGGACTGATTTCCTTTAGGATTGACAGGTTTGCTCTCCTTGCTGTCCAAGGGCCTCTCAGGAGCCTTCTCCAGGACCACGGTTAGAAAGCATCCATTCTTTGGCGTTCAGCCTTGTTTATGGCCCAGCTATCACATTCGTAAGTGGCTACTGGAAAAACCATAGCTTTGACTATACGGACTTTTGTGTATCTGGATAAATCTGCCCTGTCCGAATATGGATTTCTACTGACCTCAGTCTGGAAATTACTAATGGTATTTTTTTGTGGGGGAGACATGTGCATTTCTTTGTCCCCAGGGACAATTAGTGGTGAGGACCTCCGTGGTGAAGACGGCCTCCTTGTCTGGACCTCCCCCCTCAGGCCGGGCCGCCTGCCCAGAGCAGCCCTGCTCAGCCCGGGTTTCTCTCCTTCAGAGCTGCGGGTGTCCACTGGGAACCCCAGCTCCCCCTCTTTCCTGGCCTGCTGTCCTCAGAGTCAGTTTCATCCTCGTTGTGTGAATGAGCTGTCTCCCTTGTGCTTTTCCAAGCTGAAATCTGAAATTTGTTGTATATAGTTGCAAAGAACGTCATCTCTAATGTGTTTTAAATACTGACATTTTAAAATAAAATTCTTCTGTTTCTTTTTTTAATGTGTCCAGTGAAGTATAAAAAAAACCTTAACAGTTTGTCTTCCATCTTTTAAAAAAAAAAATAGTAACAAGCTTTACACTAACAGCCCAAAACCATAAATCACGGCTTTTCTCTTTGTATTTATACTCCTCCCACCAGTTTTATCCAAATTTAAGGTAATTTTAACCTTGAAAACCTTTTTTGATAATCTTGTCATAATTCTTTGGAACAAAAACTTTCTATGAACTGAAATATCTTTAAAGTGAATTTCGTATGACTATTAGCATTAAATATTCTTGCTTTGGATTTTGCTTTCATCAAAATTCTTATCATACACTGTTGATCAAGATACCATGTGTATGATCGTAAATAATGGACAAGTAGAAAGCACAAAATTGCATTGAAAATGAATCTTTTAATTTGAGACATGATTTGAGGGTTTTTTAAAAATTATTTCCTATAGTCATTATTATTTATTTCTGGAATAATGTGGAATTTGGCCTCCATTTCATTCTTGTTTTCCATTTCTGTTCATGTAAAAGCCAAAAAGCCTATTCACAGAAATAATTAGAAGGACTGGAAGGTTTGTTATGGTGACATCACCCAGGGATTTGAACACCCGCCGAAGTATGTGTTCAAAATCACATGCAACTTATCATCAGAAATGTATTTCCTGCTGTCTGCTGACATGCTAGACCCTTTTTAAAAATTGAATATGATCGCTTAACAATATTGTGCTAGCTTCCGCTGCGCAATGTCGTGAATCAGCGTTACGTATACCCGTATCCCCTCTCGTGAGTCTCCCTCCCACACCCTGTACTGATCGAACTTGTATCCCCTGCATTGGCAGGCGGTTTCTTTACCACTGAGCCACCAGGAAAGACCCTAGATCCTTTTTTAAATTTGTCGATAGCAAAGACTCAGAAGCTGCCTGAGCTGGCAAAGGTTTTTTTCGGCCAAGCTGTGTGACCAAGCTCCCCGACCAAGGATCGCACCCAAATCCTCTGCAGCAAAAGCTCAGAGTCCTAACCGCTGGACTGCCAGCAAAGTCCTGGCAAAGGATTTACCATCAGTCACTGGAGTCACACTTTTTCAGCTTCCTGCTAGCTCATCCAAAGGTCTTTTCACCTGAAAAAGGCCCATTAATTATGCCATTTATTCTTTTACTCAGAGGTACACTGTTAAACCCATTATCATGGAAGGAAAGAAAGAAAAGAAAAAGAAAGGAAATGGGACGGTTGCCGATTTCAAACTGGCTTGGCCCCCGTTACACCCTGAAGTTACAGGTTTCGTTCATCCCACATCAGGAAATTTTCACTACAGACCGACACATCACTAAGGTCAGTCCTTGGGGTGAGAGGTCAGAGTACCATCAGAAGACATCCTACAGATTGTTCTATTCTGTAGAGTCTATCTGTTTATTTATGCCGCCCTGGGTCTTCTGGCTGCGTGGCCCCTCTCTGGCTGTGGCGCGTGGGGGCCTCCCTTCGCTGTGGCTCGCGGGCACCTCGCTGCCGCGGCTCCTCTTGTTTCCCCGGAGCGCCGGCTCTAGGGCGCTCGCTCGGGCGACAGCAGCTGTGACTTACTGGGTTTAGTGGCTCTGGCGCATGTGGAACCTTCCTGCACCAGGGATCAAACCCGAGTTCCCTGCATTGGCAGATGGATTCTTACCCACTACGCCACCAGGGACGTCCTAGCTACACTTTTTCAGCCCAGACAAGAGAGTTAATGTGCGTGTCCATAGCAGACTGTCTAGTTTGGACTTGAACCGTGAGGAAGGCCAAAGGCGGACACACCTGTACACAGCAGCAAGGGCCAGGTTTCTGCCCTGAGCTGGGAGCCTGCTGACCTCAGGGGTCTCTCTATCAGAAATGCATCTTTGTCCACCATTGGATTCGGGGGGAGGGGGCGGCAAGGTCATGGAATGGAATCGTCCTGTCTCTGGACCTTTGCTCCCCGAGACATCTGCATTCCCAGCTCCCCAAGGCAGGCCACGTTGCTTATCTCCAGACACCCTTGACCCTAGAAGGGGCTGCTTCCAGTCCAGGGAGAGCTGGGAGGAGTGTCGCTTGCTGCTTCCCCTGTTCCTTTGCTTGCCAGAGGCTTCTGCACCAGACAAGAGCTCCCAGGTGGGTGAGGTCTAGGGCAGGAAATGAGACTTTCTTTCAGGATGTGGGAGGAAGGCCCAGTGAGCAGAGCTGGGAGGGGTCCATCCTAGGAGAGTGCAGCTTGGCAATGGGTCTTGTACTCTTGTCTATTCACCAAGTATGACCATCCTAGACAGCATATTAAAAAGCAGAGACATCACTTTGCTGACAAAGGTCCGTCTAGTCAAAGTTATGGTTTTCCAGTAGTCATGTACGGATGTGAGAGTTGGACCATAAAGAAAAGTGAGTGCCGAAAAATTGATGCTTTTGAATTGTAGGACTGGAGAAGACTCTTGAGAGTCCCTTGGACTGCAAGATCAAACCAGTCAATCCTAAAGGAAATCAGTCCTGAATATTCATCGGAAGGACTGATGCTGAAGCTGAAGCTCTAATATTTTGGCCAGCTGATGCAAAATGCTGACTCCTTGGAAAACACCATGATTCTGGGAAAGATTGAAGGCAGGAGGAGAAGGGGACGACAGAGGATGAGATGGCTGGATGGCATCACCGACTCAATGGACATGAATTTGAGCAGGCTCTGGGAGATGGTGAAGGACAGGGAAGCCCAGAGTGCTGCCATCCATGGGGTCGCAGAGAGTCAGACACGAGTGAGAGTCTGACCAGCAGCAGAGGTGATGAGGGCTGGGGCTGCGGCGTGGCTGGGGACGGAGCAGGGGAGTTCTGCGTCCCTTCCCCTCCCGTCCCAGCTAGCCCCTACTCCCCTTTCAGACCCTAGCTCCACCCTGACTTTTCAGAGAAGCCTCGCCTGACCTCTCGAGTCCAACCCCCACCCCAGGGCACAGGGTGGCCAAAGCAAAGCCCAACCTGGGGCTTTAGAGAAGGGAGATGATCTTGGCTCTGGCACTGAGACGAAAGGGGCAGATGGAGGCTCCCTGGGACCCCATCGTCACCAGCTCCCATCCTCCACCCACTGAGCCCTCAAGCCCACCGTGTGGTTGGTTTGTGCTCTCGCTGCCTCCATGCCGGGCCCCCAGTGCTCCTGGGGAGCCCGCAGTGCACCTGCTCCCCTGTGCCCAGGGCTGCCCCCCAGCCGGGGTGCCGGCTGCAAGGGCCGTCTGTGCTTGGCCCTGGGAGAGGAGCCCAGGGTGGGGGCCAGACCCTGGGCAGGATCCAGCGACCAGGCTGGGAGCAAGGAAGCTAGAGAAGCATGGCCTGGCCTTGGGTGGGCTGGCCCGGACCCCCTGCCCCATTTCACACGGGCTACAGTTGTAGCAGGCAGAGCACAGCCCCACTGAGTCCAAATGTCCGGAATTGAGCTGCAGGAGCTGCTTGTATATTTTGGAAATTAACCCTTTGCCAGCTGTTTCATTTGCTCTTATTTTCTCCCGTCCTGTGGGTTGTCTTTTCACCTTGCTTATAGTCTCCTTTTGCTGTGCAAAAGTTTAATCAGGTCCCACTTGTTTACTTTTGTTTTTAGTTCCGTTACTCTAAGAGGTAGGTCCTAGAGGATCTTGCTTTGATTTATGTCATCGAGGTTTCTGCCTATGTTTTCCTCTAAGAGTTTTATAGTTTCTGGTCTTACGTTTAGGTCTTTAACCCATTTTGAGTTTAGCTTTGTGTATGGTGTGTCCATACACAAACTTAGGAAGTGTCCTAAGTTCATTCTTTTACATGTAGCTGTCCACTTTTCCCAGCACCATTTGTTGAAGACGCTGTCTTTGCCCCATTAATTCTGTAAAGCAATTACCCTCAATAAAAAATAAATTAATTTTTTTAAAAAAGAGAGAGAGACCAGAAAGAAAGGGGAAAAAAAAAGAGCCCGGAAGCCCGTGTTCGTCTGACTCCTGGAGGCAGCTTTCCCTCCAGCTTCGGCCTCACTGGGTACACCCTTGGTGCCCACACTGTACTGCTCACTGGTCCCTACTCGGGGAGGGAGGGGGGGACGCAGGCACACCCAGCCCCCGGATAGAGTGACGAGGGATTCCAGGCTCCGTACACAACGGGAGGTAGACAGTATCTGCCCATCACCTTTGCTATATTACTGCTGCCCCTGACAAGGGCGTCCAGAGCTTGCTGTGGTCCATTCTCTGGGGCTGTAAGGTCTGTCTGACTACCCCTTTCTCTGGCGGTGAGACCCTTGGGCAGATTCTTCCTCAGCCTTCCCATCTGCAAAATGGGTAACAATGGGGGGAAGATCTGAGGAAAGGCCTAAAGGAACAGACGCTCCATCCGCCTGTGCTCCCGAGCCTCTGACCTCACCCCCGTGGGGCCTGCCCGCCGCCCCGGGCCGGGGTGCTCACCCTCCCAGGGCCGACACAGGCCCTCCCAGGCCCCCGATCGTGACGACAAGAGGCCTCTGCCGCCTGCTCCTTGACATCCCACGCGCCTGCCTCTAAGCCCGAGATGCACTTCTAAGCCGGGGCAGACCCAGCCTGCTATTCTGGGGTCTTCTTTCAACTATTTTGGCAAAGACCAAATGGCAGCCTCCTTTAAAATAGATGCTCCCAGCCCAGAGGTCATTCCCCGAGAACCAGGTCAGAGCAGGCCTGGACTTTTTCCCAGCCGCTCATTCTCGTTACACCCAGACCCTGGCATGTATAGCTAGGATGAGGGCCTGACTGAACCTGGGGCAGAAGCCAAAATAAAATCTGGCGGACCCTCTGCGCCTCGGGCTTCTCCGTTTCACAAACGCTCTGCCTTTCTCTGTGAAACCGCAGGGCCGGCCAAGGAGGTAGCCAGGAGGCCAGGGTGAATTGGGATCCAGCCACGGCTGCCCAGCCAGCTCCATTCTCAGCCACCCCATGAACACGCATCTGGGAAGAAAAGCCTGCGTCCTGAGTCCTGGGAGGCCTGCATAGCAGCGGAGTTCCTGAACGAGGGCTCTGGTCACTGGGCCTCACTTCTCCTCTGTGTCCTTTGCCAGAGGAGCGAGTTTGCTCACCTGTATCTGTTTGGTCCCTTAAGATCACATCTATCCTTCTCAGGTAGCCCTGGTGGTAAAGAATCTGCCTGCTAATAGAGGAGACGCAGAAGACAGGGGTTTAATCCCTGGGGTGGGGGGGAAGATCCCCTGGAATAGGAGATGGCTACTTACTGCAGAATTCTTGTCTGGGAAATCCCAAGGACAGAAGATGAGATGGTTGGATAACATCACTGACTCAATGGGCCTGAGTCTGAGCGAATTCCAGGAGACCGTGAAGGACAGGGAAGCCCAGCGTGCTGTAGTCCTTGGGGCCGCAAAGTGTTGGACACGACTGAGCGACTGAACAACAATAAGATCAGATACGTGTCATGGCAAAGGAGACGTAAAAAACAAAAACAGGAAAGAATTCTAACAACAAGATGAAGCTAAGTCAAATTGTATTAAAGATCGCACTCCACCATGTCCCAAAGACGTCACGTTGCAAAACAGGTCGGGTGTGCATCCTGGGACCCAAACGCTGGCCACTGACTAAACTGGTCGCTTCCATTCCTTTGGCTCGAATGGTTTTCCTAAGTATTTTAGCAGTCTTGGCTGTACCCTCCTTCCCACTCTGACCTTGGTAAGACAGTTTTGTGGTGGCACCAGGCCTGCAGGGCAGGGAGCATTTTGCTCATGCTGAGGCTCAGTAAGTCATTCAACAAACCCTGGCTGAAGCCCTGCAGTCGCAGGCTCTGTCCCAGGCTCAAGGATGTGGCAGAGGGGCCTTCACCCTCCCCGCCTCTCAGAGATGCCTCTCCACGGGGAGGAGACCCTGAGCAAGGAGCCCCCCACGGATGGGAGTTTATAAATGGGATCCAAGGACCTGCGGGTGGGATATGATGGGGGCGAGGGGCCCTGACCTGGTCTGGAGGTCAGGGAGGTGTCCCTAAAGAAGAGACATGCAGTTGACATGAAGCTGCAATCAGGGCGGAGCAGGTGATTCAGGCAGAGTACAAGGCTGGGAGGTGAGACCCAGGGGCCTCTTGGGGGGCAGGGGGGTGGGTGAAGAGCAAACAGCCCAGGGGGGCAATGCCAAGAGCCTGAAGGGACCAGCAGGGCTTTGAAAAGGCTCCAGGCAGGTATGGATGGGGGAACACTGGCTTTTCATTAAAGGCGGGCCCTCTGGCCTCTGTGAGTCCTCCAGGAGTGGAAGGGATTGGGAGATATGGGGGGCGGGGGTCAAAGAACTCCAGCTCAGGGGAAGCAGAAAAGGCTTTACTTTTCACCCACATGAAACCAAACCTACAGGGAACTTGCCTGGGGGTCCAGTGGCTTAGACTCCTTGCTCCTAATGCACGGGCCTTGGGCTCGATCCCTGGTCAGGGACCTAGATCCCACACACCACAACGAGACAGCCTGCGTGCTGCGACTAAGACCTGTCACAGCCAAATAAATAAATAAAAAGAAACATCTTTTTAAAAATAAAATAAAAATAAATAAACCAAACCCTCAGGGCCTTCTGAACCTCGGAGGGCCATCAGCCTGTCTCCTCCCTGCGTGCCTGGGTGGTCCCAAGGGTGCAAGCTGGGCCTGAGAATTCGTCCTTGACCTGCTCACCCTGTGACCAGCCTGGGCCTGCCTTCACTTCAAGGTTGCAGAGTAGGAGAGAGGGGTTGAGCCGCTCAGGGGGAGTAGGGACCTAGGAGGTGGGTCACAGGGTCTCCTGAGCCCAGAAGAGGCATTTTTATCTCAAACGCAATGCAGAGCAGTTGGAGCATTGAAGCCGGAGGAAGGCTCCTTCCTCTCGGTCTTTCTGAGAGCTGGCTGCCACGGCGCAGGGCAGGAGGAATGCTCGGTTTTAGAAGGGACCCGGGAAGAAGTATTAGCAGCTCCTGCCGCTCAGCCCTGTGATCCTAGCCTGAGACCTGTGTGGTGCACAGTCACTCAGCCGTGTCCGACTCTTTGTGACCCCACGGACCGTAGCCCACCAGGCTCCTCTGTCCATGGGATTCTCCAGGCAAAGACTGCTGGAGTGGGTTTCCATGCTCTTCTCCAGGGGATCTTCCTGACCCAGGGATTGGACCCAAGTCTCCTGCATTGATTGGCAGGTGGATTCTACCACTAAGCCACCTGGGAAACCCAGGCCAGGAAAACTCTGTTTACCAAAGTGGACGGTGGGCCTGCTCCAGTCTGTGAGTTTGCAGAGCCTTGATGCAGAGGACACACTGGGGGTGTGGGGGGTGGGGATCCCAGAGGGGATGGAGCCACAAGGAACCACAGGGAAGTTAGCCACAGGATTCAGGGGAAGCCAGAAATCTGAGTTCAGAATCGTGAATACTGGTGATTTTCATCCTCTCCTGGGATCCCTCCCACTCCTAATTTGACAGCACCGCTTTGGACGAACTTGTCTTCACTGAATCTTTCCAAAGCCTTGTTCTCGTGGGCCGTCAGCTCTTTTTTCACCTTTGTGTTCCATCCGTGTGTTTGACACTCCTTAAATTTTCCAGCTGGGCTTCCCTGTGGTTCAGACAGTAAAGCATCCGCCTGCAACGCGGGAGACCTGGGTTCAATCCCGGGGTTGGGAAGGACCCCTGGAGAAGGGAATGGCAACCCACTCCTGTATTCTTGCCTGGAGGATCCCATGGACAGAGGAGCCTGGTGGGCTACAGTCCATATTGTCGAAAAGGGTCAGACACGACTGTGTGACTCATACACACACACGCACACAGACGCACACACACGCACACAGACACACACACACATACACATGCACACACACATACAGACACACACGCATGTGCACACACACCCACACACATGCACACAGACACACACGCACACACACACACGTGCACACACGCACACACACGCACATGCACACAGACACACACAGATACATACACATGCACACACACACCCACACACATGCACACACGCACACAGACACACACAGAGAGACACACACGCACGCACGTGCACACAGACACACACACACAGATACATACACATACACACAGACACGCGCACACACTGACACACACATGCATACACACACATACAGACACACACATACATGCATGCGCACACACACCCACACACACGCACACACACAGAGACACACACAGATACATACACATGCACACAGACACACACACACTGACACACACATGCATACACACACTTACATGCATGCGCGCACACATCCACACACATGCACACATGCACACAGACACATACACACACATACATGCATGCGTGCACACACCCACACACACGCACACACACACAGACACGCACATACATGCACACTGACACACTCATACATACACACACACGCTCACACACACACACACAATTTCCCAGCTGTCTACAAGCACAGTGGGCCCACGCGACTTGGGAACAAACACAGCAACGGTTATGGAAGGGGATGGATGCATAGCAATGGCAAACCTCCGTGGGGCTCGACCTGCTGTGTGACGCTCCGCGTTTCTGAGCCTCAGTCCCCTCCTACACTCCTGGTAGGGATTCAGCAAGAATGAGAAAGATAAGAGCCCTGACCTCTATTCACAGGCGCCTTTCAGAGCAGCAAGGGCCTTTGTGGGTGGAAGGACCCTGCTCTTCAAGGCAGCAGAGGGGCCTGGAGCTTCCACTTTAACTCAGGTGCCCCGGGCCTGCTAAACCGGCTTCCTGCCAACCTCAGTCACAGCCCGGGCCCCCTGACTGCGTGGCTCTTCTCCCCAGGACCCAGGGCTCAGTGAGACTGGGATGTTTGGTTTCTCATGAGCCGCTGCGGTCCTAGCGGGCAGGGGATGTGGACACGCCAGAAGCAGTGACCGTGCACTCCGAAGGGGCCCAGCCTCTGTCCGTCTTGATCACCCCGCCCGGGAATGCAGGAGCAGAAAGGCCCGTGAGATGGAGGCCCTGATAGCGCTGAGGGGAGGGCCGCTTCCTCCGGCCGGGGGCGCAGGTCACGGTGAGTGGGCCCCCACAATGCAGCAGGGGTGATGGGGCCAGAGCCCAGGGCCCTGACTCCGGAAGCAATTTGATCTGGTCGTTTCCTCTTTTTTTTTTTTTTTAATTTTAATTTTTTTTATTGAACTATTGAGCTTGCTAAATCTCTTCAGCCATGTCCGACTCTTTGCAAGACTATGGACTATAGCCCTCCAGGCTCCTGTGTCCATGGGATTCTCCAGGCAAGGATGCTGAAGTGGGTAACCATTTCCTTCTCCAGGAGAGATTCCTCATCCAGAGACGGCACCTGTGTCTCTTATGTCTCCCGCATTGGCAGGCGAGTTCTTTATCACTAGCGCCCCCTGGAATGAATTGAACTATAGCTGATTTATGATATTTCAGGTTACAGCACAAGAATGTGGATATACATATATATTGGATATATATATATATATATTCTTTTTCTGATTCTTTCCTATGATATATTATTACAAGATATTGAATATAGCTCCATGCTTTACAGTAGTAGGTCCTTGTTTATTTATCTTATATAGAGTAATGTGTATAAATTAATCCCAAACTCCTAACTTATCCTTCCTTCCTTTTTGCCTTTGGTAACCATAAGTTTGCTTTCTATGTCTGTGAGTCTGTCTCTGTTTTATAAATAATTTCATTTGTATCACTTTTTTATATTACACATATAAGTGATATCATATGGTATTTCTCTGACGTACTTCACTTAGTGTGATAATCTCTAGGTCTATCCATGTTGCTGCAAATGGCAAGACTTCATTCTTTTTCATGGCTGTGTAGTATTCCACTATATATCTATGTGCCACATCTTCTTTATCCATTCTTTGGGGGTGGAGTGGTCTCTGCATCTTTACCTCCTGCGGCTCCACACCACAGACGGAGATCCGACGGCCTTGGCTGTGCCTCTAACTCTTGTCTCCCTGCACGGTCCCACCCGATGGGACTCCATCCCCTCTGCATCCCCCCTAAAGATCACATCCCCCCTTCTCAGTAGGCTGATTGACTCAACATCGGAAAGCCCC
Source organism: Odocoileus virginianus (assembly GCF_023699985.2). NCBI lineage: Eukaryota > Metazoa > Chordata > Mammalia > Artiodactyla > Cervidae > Odocoileus > Odocoileus virginianus. The sequence continues at coordinate 40,784,061 of NC_069701.1, forward strand.
TCCCTGGCTTCAGGGTCCAGCATGATCACTCCCATTGACACCCTTACCCCAGGGGGTGATAACCTCTGGCTTCCTGGTTAATTCCTCCTAAGCATAGGGGGCCCGCCTAGCACAGCCAAGCCTCAATAAATACATTTGGTGGATAGCCAGATGAACGTGTGAACCATCCTGCAAATAAAACCTTTGTTGTCACTTCATAGAAGTACCCCACTGTCCCACATCGTTGCATGGTCTTTGTAAACTTCTGACTTCTATAGTGGTTTAACCATCCTGCTCTGTTTCTGATGTTAGATAGTTTCTGAGGTGGGTTTTTTTTTTTTTTCTCTTTGCTATCATTTTTTTTTTTTTCTATTATCAACAATGCTGTGATGACCATCTTTGTGCATGAGCTTTTTTTTTTTCTGCATTTGAGGTGTGATCTTCAAAAGCAGACTCTCTGGATTCAGGTCAAGAACTTTCGGCTGGAACTTTACAGTCCTCAGAAGTTCCCATGTACTCTGACTGCAGTATGTCAGAAGCTGCCCATTTAACCACATCCTCAGCAGCTCTGGGTGTCGGTTTTCTTTTTGTGTTTTCCTGCCTTGTCGCCCTTGCTGTTCAGTAGCTAGGTCATGTCCACCTCCTTGCAGCCCTGTGGACTGCAGCGTGCCAGGTCCTCTGTCCCTCACTGTCTCCCAGAGCTTGCTCAGATTCATGTCCATTGAGTCAGTGATACCATCCAACCATCTCATCCTCTGCCGCCTCCTTCTCCTTTTGCCTTCAATCTTTCCCAGCATCAGGGTCTTCTCCTGTGAGTTGGCTCTTTGCATCACGTGACCAAAGCTTCAGCTTCAGCATCAGTGCTTCCAATGAATATTCAGGGTGGGTTTCCTTTAGGATTTACTGGTTTGATCTCCTTGCTTCCAAGGGGCTCTCAAGAGTCTTCTCCAGCACCGCAATTCAAAAACATCAATTCTTTTGCACTTGGTCTTCTTTATGGCCCAACATCCACAGAGAAACCATATCCATAGAAACATATGTAGAAAACCATAAAAACATCCTTAGAAAAACCATAACTTTGACTATAAGGACCTTTACCCTGCTAGTCTTTACTAATTTGACAGGCAAGCAATGAAACTGGATTTCTATTTTATTTGTTAATAACTTTTAATTTTATAGTTGTTTTGCATTAATAGGAAAGTTACCCGGATAGTGCAGAGGGTTCCTGCGTGTCCCACACCCAGGCTCCCGATTATTAGCATCTCGCGTTTGTGCGCTACTCTTGTTCCCGTTAATGAACCGATCCTGACACTGTTATTAACTCATGTCCAGGCTTTAAGTGAATTTCATTAGCTTCTCCCCAATGTCCCTTTCCGCCCCAGGAGCCCTCGTCCCATCTGGTTGACCCCTCTCCCGAGGCTCTTCTCCTGACAGTTTCTCAGACCGGCCTTGTTTTGATAACTTTGACAGTTTTGAGTTCGTTTTTTTTAAATTTATTGGGGGTATAGTTGCTCTACGATGCTGGGCTAGTTTCCGCTCTACGACGGCAAAGCGAATTAGCCAGATGCACGCACAGCCCTTCCCGCTTGGCCCTCCCGCCCGCCCCCCCGTCCCGCCCCCCAGGTCAGCCCCGAGCCCCGAGCTGAGCTCCACGTGCGGCGCGGCAGTGCCCACAGGCTGTTTCACACGTGGTGGTGCACACGTGCCAATCCCAGCTGAGATGGGTTTTGATGGTCGTGTCTGTGTCTTGGGTGGAGGCCAGAGCTGACCTGGCCCTGTGGGTGTCTGTGCCGTGGGTGTCCCCTCCCTCTCATCCCTCGTGGTCTCCATGGTTCCCCCAGGGATCTGAGCGGCCCTGAGACGGTAGACACGGCCCTCACCGAGCAGGCCGACGGCCCACTCATGCTCTCCTGTTTTCCTGTTCAGAGAACTTGGGGCTGGGATTTCAGGCAGATGGCGCTGAGGGTTCAGGGAGCAGAGCTGATATTGACATTGGTGTTCCTGAGCTCGGGGGCGGGGGGAACCCAGGGAGGGCCCGGCCAGGAAGCTGGGGTGGGGGGGTGTCGCTGAGCAGCTGCAGGAGTGGCACCAGTCGCCTTTGGGGAGCAGCAGGGGTCTCTTTGCCAGGGTGGGCCAAGGCAAGGTCCTCTCAACCTCCGAAAAGCACAGAGGGACCTCTGCCCCTGCGCTCAGAGCCACGGGCCCAGACCCAGTCCCTGACCACACACAGAACAAGAGGCAGACCACAGCATCGGCATCAGCCGCCCTGCCTCCCCCCACCTCTGCCCCTCCACCCCTGCTCCTGGTGCCCCTCAGCTGGCCTGGCTGCCTGGGGCCTGGGCCAGGACTCTCCCGACCACAGGGCCTTTGCACTTGCTGGCTCCCTTCTTTCAATCACTCAGATCTCAGCTTGGAGGTCACCCCCCCAGACAGATCTTCTTGGCCAAAGAGTCTCCTGTCCCCCCAGCACGTCACTCTCCAAGCCTGACTTTGTGAAATGGCAGGTCTGAAAGTACCTATTCGCCCCTCATGTATCCTGTGGGGGCCTCCACCACATCAGCTGCTCAGAGCCAGAGCCGGACTGGCCCTCCGTCCTCTCTCTGCCAGGATCGTGCCAGGCCGGCACGCGGGGGGTTAGTGAGCATCCGGATAGGAACGAGAGCGGGCGGGGAACATGGACGGGACCACAGGGGCCTTCCCCACCATTGGGGAGACAGCACCACCTGCCGCTGGGGGCGGCCGCACCACGGCCACCCCTCGGCGCCAGCGCTGGGGACAGAGCTCCGTCCATGCTGGCGGGGACACAGGAGAGACCGGGGGTGGACGGGGTGAGATTTTCCCAGTGACCAGGGGTCGCCGCCTCTTTGACCAGGACTGCAGTTCCAGCCTCATCCCCCTCAAATGCACCTCCTATAGGACCCCAGACTCTCAAGGTGGGCCAGCCCTCCAGAAACCCACCTGGGCTGGCCTGGACATCACGTGGGGGGCTGGGACCAGTGACCTCGGGGACCCTCTGCCTTAGAGACCCACAGACCTTCTCACCTGGGGGTCTCAAACTGCCTGGCTCACAAGGTTCTTGAGCAGGGAGGGGGCAGCGATGGGCACCCTCATTTCACAGGGAGAAGCAGGCTCGGGGGTAGCACAACAGTCCCACCCACGCAGCAGTGAGTAAGGAGTGGAGCCGACATGAGCTCAGGCCCTGCTGCGCTCTGACCGCGCAGAGCCGCTGCTGTGTGACCTCAGGCGGAAGGCTTCACCTCTCTGAACTGCTCCTCACTGGAAAAGATGGGGGTGATGATAACAGTACCTGCCTGTTAGAGCAATCATGAGGCCCACGCGAGAAGCCATGTGCCCAGGGCTCTCCCGTGGCGGGTGGCCGGGCTGGCAGGACAAGAACCTCCACTCCTGGCCCAAGGCCGTCCTCCCCCCAGCCCACCCCAGCCTTCCTGAGTCATGGTGGCATTCTGGCCAAAGGAGAGGGGGGCTACCTGGTTCTCTCTGCCAGGAAGAAGCTACTGGACTGGAGCCAACATCCAGCCGTGAGCCCGTGCAGGTCCCGGCTGGGCTGCCATGACCACGGCCCCACGGAGGGCAGTCCAGGGGTCACACAAGGCCCCTGCCCTGCTCCCACCTTCCAGCATCGCTCTGGGAGGAGCCGGGAGCCTCAGGCCCAGGAGGAGCTGAACTGGGGGCTGAGACTTACCACCTGTCCCCCCCTCCACCCCTGCCACCACCAGGAAGAGGCTGGAACTTCTAGAATCCTGGCACCGTCAGCTCCTGGGACCGGCACATGGCTCCCCCAAGGGGCTGGCAGCCCCCTCCGCCTCTCCCCTGCCCTGCCTCCCCACTCGCTTGGAGCTGCGATTTTGAGGACGATTCCGGCCTGACTGGCAGCCCCCTAGACGACCCCGGTCCAGGGGAGGGTGGGAGTGACAGGTGAGGGCACCAGCCCCTGGCCCTGCCCAGGGAGGGGCCTCTGATGACAGCCGCACAGTGTCCTGTTGGAAAAGCCTCGAGCGCCCCTTGGGCCCTGGGTAGGGACGCTCCTGGGGCCGGGCTCCGGGTGGGGCTGGCAGGGGCTCTGACCTCCAGCAGGTGGCCTCGGGCTGGCCTGGCAATAAATCTTAACTCTGCTCTTGCAGCAGGGACGACACCCAATGGCCACACATTGTTCTCCTGTGCTCCTGACACTTGAAGAAGCCGCCATGGGAGAAAGGACTTGATGGCCCAGAAGGCACACAGGTGGTGGAGGCATCCTGGTGCCCAGTCTAAGGAGGCAGAGATGCCCAATATCCTTTCTTTTTTCCTTGGAAATAGAAACTTGGGGTTTTGCCAAAGTAATACTGCCTGGAGTAAAGACTACATTTCCCAGCTTCCCCTGTAGCTTGGAGCAGCCATATGACTGAAGCCTGGCCGGTGAAAGGTAAGCAACACCTAGTGAGTATTCTGGCCAATGGGAGGTAAACAACACCTTACCTGTGACTTCTGGGAGATGTCCTGTGAAGGTGGGGACTTACCTGTCTCTTTGTTGCTGTTGTATGGACTGTGGATGTGATGACTGGAGCCCAGGCAGCTATTTTATATCATGAGGTCAAACCCACATGATGACTATGAAGGAGAAAGATGGGAGGAAGCAGAGTTCCCAGTGAACGTGAAGCAGACTCATCACCCTGGGCATCCTTTGCATGAGAGATATACATCTTTATCTTGTTTAAAGTACACTTGAGTTTTCTGACCCTTATAGAGCTGAAGGCTAACTCATAGAGGGAAAACAGATACCCCGGGAAGGTTAATTGGAGCCAGGATGAGCTATTAATCCAAATCCATTTGGTTCCAAGAGCAATCTCAAGGTGGGGGTGCAGTTGTGAGAATTGGAGGGACCCAATCAGACGTTGATGGGGTATGGGATGCCCCAGACTAGCTGTGGTGAGCTCTAGGGGAACTGTTATCACTGCTCCCAATCCTGCTTGTCTCCTTCCAGCAGAAGCTCAAGACATTCCTAGAAAATGATGCCCATATTTCAGGAACCATGACTTTCTCAAGACTCACATAGCTGGGTAAAGGTGGCACTTCTTTATCCAGCTCTCAACCTGCCCTCTAGCCTGCAGAGAAAGAAAGTAAGCATGCTGGGGCCAGCCACGTCCCTCAGCGCCATTGTCTGTCCACAGGGCAGCGCTTGGATCCAGCTTTGTCTAAGTTCACACCTCACCACTGGAGACTTAGAGCTTTAGCCCTGAGCTTCAGTCTCCCCTCCTGTAAAATGGGGAGCACAACCACCAGCCTAACAGAGTCACTGGGAGAATTCAGTGTGCTGATGGGTAGAAGAAAAGCTATGACTAACCTAGGCAGCTTATTAAAAAGCAGAAACAGACTTTGACAACAAAGGTCTGTCTAGTCAAAGCTATGGTTTTTCCAGTAGTCATGTTTGGATGTGAGAGTTGGACCATAAAGAAAGCTGAGCACTGAAGAATTGATGCTTTTGAACTATGGTGTTGGAAAAGACTCTTGAGAGTCCCTTGGACTGCAAGGAGTTCCAACCAGTCAATCCTAAAGGAAATCAGTCCTGAATATTCACTGGAAGGACTGATGCTAAAGCTGAAGGCCCAATACTTTGGCCACCTGATGCAAACAACTGACTCATTGGAGAAGACCCTGATGCTGGGAAAGATTGACGGCAGGAGGAGAAGGGGGCGACACAGGATGAGATGGTTGGATGGCATCAATGACTCAATGGACATGAGTTTGGGCAAGCTCCGGAAGTTGGTGATGGACAAGAAGGCCTGGTGTGCTGCAGTCCATGGGGTCACAAAGAGTTGGACACGATTGAGTGACTACACTGAACTGATGAGTAGAAAGCACACGCAAAGCATTTTATGTGCTAAGTTAATACACGTGAGCAACCCGTAAAGATGTCCCTCTAACTCAGGGATTCCCAAATGCTAGCGCATTGCCTGGAGATCTGGTTAACAGCCAGACTGCTGGGCCCTTTTCCTGGGAATGCATTTTTAGCCAAACCCGAAGAAAGGAGAAACAGGTCACATTTTGAGAACCACTGGTTTAAATCAAGGCCCCAAAGACAAAAGTGTGAAATTGAGCCCTTTTTTAAGGTGACTTGAGCCTAAGGAGAAGAGGACGACAGAGGATGAGATGGTTGGATGGCATCATCAACTCAATGGACATGAGTTTGAGCAAGCTCCAGAAGTTGGTGATGGACAGGGAAGCCTGGCATGCTGCAGTCCATGGGGTCGCAAAGAGTCGGACACAACTGAGCGATTGAACTGACTGAACTTAAGCTTGGTTCTGGAGCCAGATGGTTGGATTTGAATGGGAGCTCCAACCTTGGAAGCTGTGAAGCGTGTGTGACCTTGGGCAGGTAGCCTCCCTTCTCTGAGTCTTGGCTCCTCAGCCGTCAAGTGGAGAGAATTAGAACCCAGCTCAGAGCTGAGATGCAGATCACAGTGCTGCGGGCAGGTGCTCAATACCTGCATCTCTTCTTCCTCTTCCTCCCCACCCCCCACTGTTATCGCCACCAGCATCATAACCACCATCTTATACAGATAAAAACCCTCTCAGCAGAGCGAAGGGCTCACTATCTCCCATCCAGTCAGCACCGGTAGGCACCGGGTTCACGCCTTACCCAGGGCCCAGTCCACTGCCTGCTCCCTGCCTTGCCTGATCCTTGGGCCTTGGGAAGGGCCCTCTGCCTTCTAAGTGTCATCCTGGGCAGGCAAGTCGGGGTGGCGGGCGTGGTCCCGTCCTCCCAGGTGGAGTCAGCTCTGAACTGATGACCGACTTCTCCCCGACCGCCTGACCCAGCGTGCCACCCAGCAGGACGGAGGCACCATGGGTGGGAGGAAGCCCCTGGGTCCTCGGTCTGCTGGGCCCACCTCGGGCTTGTCGCTGAGGTCACTGCCACCTGCTGGTGGGCAGTGGTACTACAGCCAGGGGTGGCCCCGGCCACCGCTCAGGATGACCCAGCCCCCACCCCCTGTCCTCCTATTGCGCCCAGAGGGTGGGAGACCCCACTAGTCCCACTCTCACAGAAAGACTTGCAGCCCTGGCTGTGATGATCAACCATATCGATTCACTAATTCACCCATTTAAGGCGTATGATTCGATGGGTTTGTATCGTGTTGTGCGCCATCACTGCATCAGTGTCAAAACGTTCTCATCACCCTGAAAGAAGACCCACAACCATTTCCAGTCTCCCTCCAGCCCCCGGTAACCATTCGCCTGCTTTCCCTCTCCACGGGTTTGCAGATTCTGAGCATTTCACATAAACGGGATCCTAAGTGTTTGGGCTTCTGTGTCTGGCTTCCTTCTCTTAGAGTAATGTCTTCAGGATTCATTCACATTGTATTATTAGCATTTATCCAAACATCATTCTATTTCATGGCCAAATACTATCTCATCGTATGGCTATAGCACATTTTCTTTCTCCGCATCAGCTAATAGACATTTGGGTTAATTCCATGCTTTCTGACTATTATGTGTGCAGGTTTTTGTGTGAACCTACGTTTTCAATTTCTTTGGGCACCTACCTAGGAGTAGAATTGCTGGGTCACAGGTAGTTCTAACATTGTAGAGAATGGCCAGATGGTTCTCCACAGTGGATGCACCGTTGTGCCCAATCCTTGGTGTCCTGCCTGTCCTTGGGGATCCTGTGGGTTAGTAGTACAAGCCCCAGGGCCCAAGAGACCTCAAGGAAAATGCTTAATCTCTCTGAGCAACTTTCTCATCTGCAAAAGCGGTGGGAGGATGTAGCTGACACTGTCGGGGTTCCGACATGTGGACCCCAGGGCTTCCTATAACAAGCTCCTGGGTTTCTTTGTCTGAGGGGAGTGGGCCAGAAGTTCAGCAAGTGACTGTCACTGTGCTGGCGGATAAATAGGTCACGTGCCGCACCCCTTGGGTGGGTGATGGGTGGGGGGCCAGCAGTGAGTATACAGTTACTTGAAGATTTTTCTTTTAAAGCATGGGCTTTGCAGCCGGAAGCACATTTTTTAAAAAAAATATTTATTTACTTATCTGACTGCGTCAGGTCTTAGCTGCGGCGTGCAGTCTTTTATCGAGGTGCACAGACTCGCCTGTTGTGGTGTATGAGCTCAGTAGTTGCAGCACCTGGGGTTGGTCGCCCTGAAGCATGTGGGGCTTAGTTCCCCCACCAGGGGTTGCACCTGAGTCTCCTGCACTGCAAGGCAGATTTTTAACCACTGGACCACCAGGAAAGTCTCTCAATTGCTTACAGATTGTGTCTGATTATGTGAACGAAAATAGCAAGGCACTATGGGGGGAAATATCCCCAGTTTTGGATAGAATGGTCACAGAAAGTCTCTCTGAGGAGGCAACACCCTGAGAAATTAACATCAAGACGCAGTCAGTGAGGCAAAGTGTCGAGACAATATTCCCAGTTGGCAGCATGTGCGAGGGTCCTGTGGCAGGAAAGAGCCTGGTGTGGATGCAGCAGTTGGGCTGGAGTTAGGGATGGGAGAGGGAGCAGAGGAGGTGGAGACAAGGAGGAGCTAGAAGGGCATCCTGGCGAAGAGATGACCCTTTTCCAAAAATCATGATTGCCTGTTGCATGCTTGGACATTCAATCTACTCTCCTGAGACAAGAATTTGAGCTTGCATGGGAAGAGTTTGTGGAGACAGGAAGGTCATTCTTTAATGTCTTCTAAGGAAAAAGGAACCCAGTCTTAAGAATCAAACAGGTGGGCAGGTTTCCCCTGCAGGCTCCTCCCCTTCACGTATTCTGCCAGTATCCTCCAGGGGCTCCAGGGGCAGCCCCACCGCCCTGGGAGAACTGGGAGGTCTGCCTCACTCGGTGGAGGCAGGCTGGCCCGGAGGCCACAGGCTCCAGAGCCCGCTGCCTGGGCAGGAGCCCCACGTCCAGTCTGGCCAGCTCTGCCACGTTGCCTGTGCTCCATGTCCACTCTGAGAGTCGTTTCCTTGCTGAGCGGTGGAGACCGAACCCCTGTCTCGCAGACGACCTGAGGTATCAGACAGTGTGAGTTTGGAGAATACGTGAGTTGCCTGAAATGGTCTGGCCTTGCGTCAGTGCTCAGCGAGGGGGAGATTTTAATCATTCTCACCACAGTGATCTCTGCCTCGGGCCACAGTCAGGTGGTGACATCACAGCTGACATCAGAGCCCCTACCAGCTGCGTGCCAGGCACCAGCCTCCATTCCTAAGCTGCGCTGAATCTTCCAGACAGCCCTGTGATGCTGTATCATTGTTGTTCCTGTTTCACAGAGGAGGAAGCTGAGGCTTAGAGAGGACAGGGAGCCACACCCAGCCCCACAGCCCGACAGCGGAGCATCAGTCAAGGCACCTGGGTGGGCGGGCCTCGATGGAGACCCAGGTTGGCCCAGCCCCAAGGCCTGCGGTCCTAAACAGCCCTCACCATGAAGCCAGTCCTTCCTGGGCCCCGCCTCTCACCTCCATGCTCCCGGCCCTTCAGCCTTCACCTCGCCATGTCCCAGGGTAGCTCCAAAGGGGATAAGGAAGCTGGCACGTTCTGATTCTCACGGAATCATCCAGAGGCTGGCTGACTAGCCACAAGGCACTGGCCCTCGACAAAGGGGTCCAGACTGATGGTGTCCCATGGTCCTCACTGGAGCCACTCCACGTTCCCTGAATTTCTCCAGGCCACTGCCCCTAACCCTCTCCTTTAGAGTGGTGCCTCTGTCCCCCGTGAGGCTGGAAGCTACTGATGGACAAGCAGAAGCTGTTAAACCTGTGTGAAGGGCCTGGCATTTGACTGCTGTAAGCTCAATGGGTGGATGGCAACTGAGTGGATGGATGGATGGATGTTTGGGTAGATGGAGAGATGAATGGATGAATAAGTAGATAAATGGATGGATGGATGGATGGATGGATGGATGGAAGAATGAATGGATGATAGGTAGATAAATGGATGGATGGATGGGTTTTTGGATAGATGGAGAGATGGATCAGTAGATGAATGGATGAATAGCCTGCCCAATGCATAGAGTTTCTCAGGAATTCCTGCATTACTATCAGTACTGTGTGTTGCCCCATGAGGCTCTCCTTTCACTCCTCACTGTTGAGCCCGTTAGAGGAGGGCACCGCATAGCAAGCCCCTTGGGGAGACTCACTCCGTTCTTGGTGGGTCTCCCAGATCTGACTGAAAGCTCAATGCCTGGCCCTCTCCCCCACCCGTTCATGGCTGTGCAGCTCTTTTTATAGACTGGTCGCCGTCTGTGTCTCCTCAGTGGATCTGGAGGGTCACTGTGGGAGCCCATTTGACAGATGGGAAGATCGAGGCTGGGAGGGGGAGGCAGAGCTGATCCTGGGCTCTCACGGCCAGTCATGAGGCCACAGACACGGCCGAGATTGTGTTTGAACCGGTGGATCTGAATCTAGCACCTGTGCCATCTCTCTCCCAACCCAGAAGCCCGTCTCCCAAACCCCATTCCGAGGGATGGACGCGCCCCCGCCAAGACCGCTCAGGCACAAGTGTGGCGGCCTGGACATTCCAGCTACTGCAGCCGAGGGGGCTGTGGGTCAGCTTCAGGGCTGTATCTGACTCGGCCGTGGAAGGCGGCCCAGGCAGGGTCACCCTCCAATGGCTGGGCGCTAATTACAAACCCACTTCTTCACCTTTCAGAGCCCTGCCGTGAGGTTCAAAGGCCCACTGCCAGCAGCTGAAGCTTGATCACCCAGAGCCTGTTCTGCCTTGCCCATCGGAGGCAGAGTGGGACCACAGGGCCAGGGCTCAGGGGCCAGCAATGAGTCCTCGGTCTGCTGGCTTCATGCAGGCAGGGAGTGGACCGAGCTAAGCAAAGTGGCTCACAGCCCAAGGCCAGCCAGCTGCCTCTCCCTTATATGAGCTCTGGGCAGGCAGGCATGACCAGCCGGCCAGATCCTAAAGATTCCTTTCTCCCCCAGTCTTTTCAGCAGTGTTTATTGAACATCTCGGATGCTCGTCTCAGCCACCTGCTTCTGGCGGGGAGGACAGTAAGACCAGTGCCACAGGTCCCGCAGTCAGGGTTCTACAGCCACTTTTGATGTTCTTTACCATTTATCCACTTGTTTTTCAGCTAAGACAGCAAAAGAAATGATTTATTGTACACGTGTTACGTTCAGCCACAACTGAGAACCGAACAAGTCCAGACTGTCACAGGTCCAGGGCAAAGGACCAACAGGGACCGTGTTGATATGAGCAAGGTGGGTCTCTCAAAGGTGGTTGAAGAGATAAGAATCGCCATAACTGTTTTAGATCCACTGGGATAAGCTTAGACAGGAGGCCTGCTGTCCAACGATTTGTTCCAGGGTCTCTAGTCTCTGACTTCCCTTGTTTCTGCTCCACGGGGCAACAAGTTGGCTTGGACCTCTGCCTCACCTTTTTTTTTAAGTTTGCTTGTTGTTGTTTTAAAGTGGGGACCTTTTTTTAAGTCTTTATTGAATTTGTTACAATAGTGCTCCTATTTAATGTTTCGATTTTTTGGCCGCAACGCAGGCAGGATTCCAGCCCTCCAACCAGGGATCAAATCCACAGCCCCTGCACTGGAAGGCGAAGTCTTACCCTCTGGACTGCCCGGGGAGTTCCCCGTCACCTTTCTTATTTTTTTTTTTTCACCTTTCTTATTTTGTGCTTCAGCCTGTGGTCCTCGTCTCTCCACCTCACTCTCACAGCGGGAGCTTTCTCAGAAGGCGCCATCAGGGCCGAGAGCCCGTTGATCCACTTTTAGGCGTACAGTCTTGCAGCACACATTCACCAGTGTGTCTCCGTCATCACTGTCTGTTTTCGGTACTTTTTCCTCGTCTCAAATCGAGACTCTGTCCTCATGAGCCACGAGCTGCCCCTGCCCCTCCCCTCACCCCTGGCCCCCGCCATCCCACCTCCTGTCTCTACGGATTTAACTACACCTGCATGAGGTAGGTGGCCCAGGCAGGAATCGTCCCTCTGTGTCTGGCTTCATTCGCTGAGTGTCATGTCCTCCAGGTTCATCCACATCACAGCCTGAGTCAATGTCCACCTTCTTCAAGGCTGAGTAATATTCCACCGTACAGTTGGGCGGCATTTCACTTATTCATTCATCCATCGAAGGACACGTGGGCTCCTTCTACCTTTTGATAGCTGTGTTTAACCTTGCCAGGCAGAGGGGTGTGGCGAATACCCATCAGAGTCCTGCTCTCTCTCCTTTCAGCCTGTACCCAGAGACGGGGCTACTGGACCACGTGTCTATTCTGTGCCTCACATTTTTTCATTTTTAACTTGTACTTATTTATTTTGGCTGCTCTGGGTCTTAGTTGCTGCATTTGGTATCTAGTTCCCTGATCAGGGGTTGAACCCAGGACCCCTTGCATTGGGAGCTCAGAGTCTTAGCCACTGGACCAGCGGGCAAGTCCCCTCTGTGCCTCCCTTTTCAAGGAACCACCATCCTGTCTTCCACAGCATCTGCCACGATTCAGGTTCCTGCTCCTGCAGGTGATTTGACTCAAAGCCCCAGGTCCCTCTGACGGCACAGACCTGCCCCATGCCCTCCAACCTCTGCCCCCACCCCCCAACTCCTGCCCTGCCCTCCTGGGCTGGGCAGGTAGGGGAGGCTGATCCTAGAGCCTCCGGACTCCCCATCCCAGCTCAGGTGGCGCGAACTCTCGGGGGACCTAGTCTCCAGCCTCCGCCGCTCCAGGTCAGAGCAGGGCGGTCTGGGGTGCCAGGGTCACCGGGCCCCACCTTCATCCCCGTTTCCTTTTCGGGGGCTCCTGCCCGCTCCCGCGTCTTCCTGCATGCAGCCCACAGCCCCTCGCCCAGGAGGGCCCTCTGGGGACTTGACATCTCACGAAGGAGGGAAGACAGCAACGACACAGGAGCTGAAGGGGGGTTCAGACGGCTAGGGGCCTCCTGAGTGTGAGGAGGTGGAAGGAGGAATAAAGCCCTGGGTGGGGTGTGGACGGGGATGTCCCCAGGCGTGTCCCCTGGGGTACCAGGCCACAGCATCACTCAGGGCTGACCCATGCCAGCTTCCGTGTCCTGCAAACAGGCCAGTCGGACAAATAGCGGCCAGGGAGACCAGTGGCTGTGAGGTGGGTGGGCCTCGATCCCGAGGGACCCCAGGAGGATCCTCCGGCCTCCCAGGGGCCAGGTCAGGGGAGGCCGAGGGGAGCAGAGCCAGAACCACCTTCCTCCTGCACCTGACTTGGACCCTGGAGCCCTGGCACCTGAAAGACCCTCCCACTGCAGGGGCCACACCTGGCCGGCCCTCAGTCCCCCTCCAGGTGCGGGGTGCCCTGTGCAGGGCACACCTCGGCGTCCTTGCCAGAGAGGTGGGCGTGGCGGCGGCACTGGCCACACAGGTGAGCCCCTCCCCCCACCTCCCAGACCGCTCCGGAGCCCAAGGCCATTTTCCCAATGTCCCGGGGACACAGCGGTTCTTAGTGACGTGGGGCCAAAGGGCTAGATTCCACTACAAGCACTTCGTTGTTGTTCACTTGCTCAGTCCTGTCTGACTCTTTGCAGCCCCGTGGATTATGGCACTAGTCTCTGGCTTCCCTTGTTTCTGCTCCACGGAAGAGCAAGTTTGACTTGGACAGGCTCCCCTGTCCTTCACCGTCTCCCAGAATTTGCTCAAACTCATGTTCACTGAGTCAATGATGCCATCCAACCATCTCATCCTGTGTTGCCCCCTTCTCTTGCTGCCTTCAATCCTTCCCAGCATCAGGGTCTTTTCCGATGAGTTAATTCTTTGCATCAGATGGCCGAAGTATAGGAGCTTCAGCTTTAGCATCAGTCCTTCCAATGAACATTCAAGGTTGATTTCCTTTAGGACTGACCGGCTTGATCTCCTTGCAGTCCAAGGGAGTCTCAAAAATCTTCTCCAGCACCACGGTTTAAGAGCATCAGTTCTTCGGCACTCAGCTTTCTTTATGGTCCAACTCTCACATCCCTACATGACTACTGGAAAAACCATATCTTTGACAAATGGACCTTTGCCGACAAAGTGGTATCTCTTCTTTTTAATATGCTGTCTAGGTTTCTCATAGCTTTTCTTCCAAGGAGCAAGCATCTTTTAATTTCATTTACTTACTTACTTAGTTCAGTCGCTCAGTCATGTCCGACTCTTTGCGACAGCATGCCAGGCTGTGTTTACTGAAGTGTTTTTAAACTGACATGAAATGCTTGTTCCCTTTGGGATCCATTTGCATTGCTCAAAAACCAAAAAGCTGGTTTGGAAGCAGTGTCTGTGGTTCAAAAGCAGAAACGGGTGGGCACGCTCGTGCAGGCCCCACTTTGGAAATCCCCTGTGGCCCCTCCCTGGCACCCCAAGGCGCCCCCACGGCCCACATTAGATGAGCCTGGTGTTGGCAGCTCGGTGGACCCTGCAGAGTTACGTCCTCGGAATCCTCCCAGGAGCCCACACTTTCAGCCTCTGGGCTTTCTGCGCTTCCCCCCTCATTCAACAGAAACAGGGTCCCTCTCCCTTTGGGGACCGCCTGAGGGGCAGCGCAGCCGGGCCCCTTGCCCCCTGCACGAGCTTGCTCGGGCGACTATGACAAAGTTCCGGACACCAGACGGCTATAATGACAGAGACGTGTGGTCTCCCAGTTCTGGGAGCTGGACGTCCAAGGTGTGGGCAGGGCGGGCTGTGTGCGTGGGGGGTCTGGTTCTCCCCTAACTCCTGGTGCCATGTGGTGATGTCTACTGAACAGAAGCATCACGCTCACCCTCACCCGGCGTCAACCTTGAGCCCAGGTCTGCCCTCGTCACCCCCCTCCTTGCAAGGACCCAGTCACCCTGGGGCAGAGAATGTCCAGCTCCAGACAGCCTCACACCTAACTTGATCACATCTGCAACGACATTTGGCCACTTTCTGAGGCCCTGGATGGGCACGGGGCAGGACTTCAACAGATGGGTGTGCGCCCCGTGGAGAAGTACCATACCTCCATAGCCCGTCAATTACAGAAAACACATGTTCTTGTCTAACCCATTTTCAATATTAACCAAGACTCCCAAATGTCTCCCTCCACCATCTTCAGGGCCTGTCTGCTGATGGTGTAGCACTGGGGTGGAGATGAGGCTGCACCCGCCTCGTGACATGCGGGGACCCGTTCACCCGCTGGGCCTCAGTTTCCTCATCTGCAAAATGGGAGCGAAGGTAACGCCTGCTCCATCTCACTCCAGATGAATGACAAAACTCAAGGGGATAGCCCAGCATGAACTGATGCCCAGAGAATGTTCCTTCCTGCAGGGGCAGTCGGTCAGGGGGAGACAAGCAAGTCCGCCTTGCTGAGGGGGGCAGTGGCCAGGAGCCGGGTCCTTGTCTTCACACCGAGCAGCTCTTGGCCGAGACTCTCCTCCGTCATCGCACAGGTGTTGGTGCTAAGGCAGCCCCTCTGCACGTTTGGTGTGTGTGAGTGATGCCAGCAGAAACAGCACTGAGGTCCTCTGGGGCTCAGGCCACACTCTCACCCGGCTGAAGCCGGGGAGGGCTGCCCTGCCCCTGGCTCGCACCTGGGCCTGCCCAGGGGACCCCGCCCGTCGCTGTTGTTGGAGGAGCAGGTGTGGGCAGCGGGTGGGGATGGCGGCGGGTCTGCCAGCTACAGGCTGTAAGTAAAGTGTGGGTCGCTCAGTCGTGTCCGACTCTTTGAGACCCCGTGGATGGTAGTCCACCAGGCTCCTCTGGCCATGGGATTCTCCAGGCAGGAATACTGGAGTGGGTTGCCATGCCCTTCTCCAGGGGATCTTCCCAACCCAGGGATCAAGCCCAGGTCTCCTGCCTCGCAGGAAGATTCTTTACCGTCTGAGCCACCAGGAAAGACTGCAACAAACCACGTCACCTCTGACCCTCGATTTCTCAGCAAACGCAGGAACGCCCAAGGCCTTGGCGGCAGGTTGGGGGAAGGAAGGAGCTCTGGAATGGCTCTAGGTGGCCTGCAGCCCAGGTGCTCAAAACAGTCCACGGAGAAGCACACAGCTTCAAGACGGAGGGAGTCTGGGGAATATCTACACAAAGTCAATCTCTTTCTTTCTCTTTCTCCACACGTGTGCACACCTATGCACAACCAGGAACACACAACCACACGCATACGTAGATTCACTCATGCACAAACACAGGAACACACCCACACGTGTTGTGTGCTAAGTCCCTTCAGTCGTGTCCGACTCTGTGTGACCCGATGGACTGTAGGTTCCTCCAGGTTCTTCTCTCCAGGGGATTCTCCAGGCAAGAACACTGGAGTCGGTTGCCATGCCCTCCTCCAGAGGATCTTCCTGGCCCAAGGATCGAACCTGCGTCTACTGCATTGCAGGCAGATTTTTTACGGCTGGGCCACCTGGGAAGCCCACATAACACCCCCCACCACCACCACACACACACACACAGACGCATTAGTCTCCTTCCCATCCAAACAAAACATCTAGTGGTTTAAAAAAAAAATAGTAACTTTCAAAACCAGGGAATTGAAATGCATCTTTAGCCCAGTTTCTCAGAATACAATCTTACATCTTAAGACATCAATTTGGCACAGACTCCACCATCATCACAAGCAAATTCGTTCAAGTAAAACTTTCAAGTGTGTCCGCAGGCTGCATCCTCATCTATTAAATAACAACGTAGAATAACATTTTGATCCCACACGCTCCACCCCACCGTCCCTCAGCGCCTCCAACAGCCGGGACCCCTTGCTCCAGCGGATCCTCCCGAGGTGGGCAAGGGCGCTGCCGCCTAGGCAAACCTACAAGTCTCCTGTTTTCAGCAGCCCCCTCCAAGCCAGGACGGGGCTCCTTGCTGCGAGGACGTGACGGTTGTCTGAGAGAAGCAGGAAGGGTTGGGGGTGTGTTCCGTTGGCCTGGGCTGAGCAGCCGGCTGCCAGGTGGGAAGGGCTAGCGCAGGGAAGTCAGGGGTGGAGCCC
Source organism: Odocoileus virginianus (assembly GCF_023699985.2). Lineage (NCBI taxonomy): Eukaryota > Metazoa > Chordata > Mammalia > Artiodactyla > Cervidae > Odocoileus > Odocoileus virginianus. The sequence continues at coordinate 40,800,918 of NC_069701.1, forward strand.
TGCACGCATCCGTCGTCGGTCCGCACCCGGTCCTGACAGCCTGAGCTCAGAGCCCAGCCGCCGGCGGGGACGCTCACGGCCTCCGCTCCCTCCCCGGGGCGGGGGCTAGGCTCGGCCTCCCCGGTCCCGCCGCCTCTGCTGCCTCCGCCGCCGCTGCCGCGTGGAAGCGGCCCTGCCCGGGGCGGGAGGCCTGGCCTGGCCGCCGCGCAGCCCGGCCGTGCCCAGGAGCAGCCGCACCATCTCGTGGTCCTTGCGGTCCAGCACGCGGGGCAGGAAGAGCGAGGACTTCTGCGTGCGGCGTGTCTTGAAGCCGCGGCGGGGCCGGCCCTTGCCGTTCACCGACACGTACCACAGTCTCTCGGCGCTGGGCTGCCGCCGGGCCCCGCGCCCGCCGGGCGCCGTGCGGTACAGCCGGGAGGCGTAGGTGTTGTAGCCCAGCTCGTGGATGCGCTCCACGAACTCGCACTCGGCGTTGTAGCTCTCCTGCGGGGCGGACGGGGGCCAGGGTCAGCGCACAGAGCCCCCCGAGGGCGCAGGCGCGGAGGGGAGCCCTGAGCCCTGGTCTGGGCGGCCTGGGGTGGGGGGGCGGGGGGTCCCGCCCCCGGGTCTGGACGGACAAACGCAGAATGAAAAGAGATTTTGTCAGGGTCCCCCGCGGGCTTCTGTGGCGTGTCTCCAGGTTGGGGGCTGGGCAAGGGGCAGGTACGGCTTAGGCCAGCCTAGGCTCCCGTCCCCGCTGTAGGTGGACAGACATGCCAAGCCTCTCCCTCCCCACACTGTGCCAGGGGGCAGGGTGGGGGCGCAGGGGAAGCTGGCCAGCAGGACTGGCCTTTTCTCCGGGGACTGAGATGAGACGAGAGACCCTCAAGGCCCCTCTCCATCGGCAGAGGGGGGGATGCAGGCGGCCCAGTGGGCCACAGCCCCATTCCCGGGGGCCACAGACTGTTCGGGGCCAGACTCACGGACCGGGCAGCTTAGGGTTCCTGAGGACCTCAGGAAGCAAGATGGGAAGCGCCAGCCATCTATCTCTCTCTGGTGACTCGGGAGCCCAGAGGCAAGGCTGGAGAGTGTCAGGGGGAGGACCTCCCCCCATAACCGCAGCCCCTAGAGAGTGTCAGGGGGAGGGCCTCCCCCCATACCCGCAGCCCCTCCTCTCTGCTCTGAAACCCCTCAGTGGATGCTTGGGGCTCTTCTGGTCTACATTCGGACGCCACTGCCCAGGATTTTACAAAGGGGGAAACTGAGGTCCGGAGATCTGATGCTCCTGTGGCCTGTGCCCACCCCCTGCGTGCAGTGGGGCCCTCTGGGGTGGGTGGGAGGGCTCAGGCAAACCTGCCCCACCCCCTGGCCGGACACACTGCTTCAGCATCTTACACCTGCACACTCCACCCGGCCCTGCTCACAGTGAGTGTCTGTGAAAAACTCAGCAGCTAAACCAGCTCTCCTCCCAGGCCCCTCTGTCCTGGAGAAAGTACCTCCTCCCGGGCTGAGGCCCATCCTGCAGGAAGCCTGGTGGGTTTGCTCTCTGCTGGGACACCTGGGGGGCCATTGAAGGGACACAGTGCTGTGAACCTCAAGAGCAAGGGGCTCAGGCCCTACGGGAGGGCTTCTTGGGGGCGGAACATTGTTTGCACCTTGAGGGGGCTCCTGGATGTGGGGAGGCTACAGATAAGGGGCGGAGACGAGCTAGAAAAAGGCATCACAGATGCACCAGGACAGAAGTCTGCAGTGCCTGTCCGGCCCCCGCGGTCCCACCCCAGACCCTGATCCCTAGGGCCCCTCCCCAGAGCCACCCCCACCGTGGGCTCCAGCTGCTCAGATTCTACTCCTTGCCATCACCCTCGTCCTCAGGGAGGCTGCTTCTCCTTCTCAGCTTTGCCAGCTCCTGGCGCTGCTCCAGAAAAATCAGCCAGGGCTGGGCAGACGTGAGGACCAAACAGAGATGCAGGCACCCTCCCAGTGGGGAGGGCGTGTCCCCATGGGGCAGGAGGGGGCAGAAGGGGGCAGGAGGGGGCAGAAGGGGGCAGGAGGGGGCAGAAGGGGGCAGGAGGGCATGTTCCATGGGGCAGGAAGGGGCAGGAGGGAGTGTTCCTGTGGGGCAGGAGGGCATGTTCCCGTGGGGGCAGGAGGGGGCAGGAGGGGGTGGGGGGGGCAGGGAAAGCATGGGGTCGGGGCTGGGAGCAGCAGGGCTTGTTCTGGAGAAGCCAAGGGGTCCAGAGTCTGAGTGGGGACGGGAGCCGTGAAGTGACGGTGGGAGGAGGAGGCAGAAGATGGTCTGGGCTCTCCACTGTGAGCTGAGCTAAGGAATCTGGGGGATAATCTGGGGGCGATGGGGCGTTCCTGGAGGCCATCACGTGAGTGGGTTTGCAGTTTAGGGAGATCACTGATCAGGCTCCTAGCACAGACTGTGACGTATGGTAAGTGCCCAGGACCCCGAGGGATGAAAGAATGAATGCCAGGTGGGTGGAAGGAAAGAGAGGTGGATGGATGGGTGTTGGTGGATGGATGTGTGCATGGATGGATGGATGGACGGAGAGATGAATGGAAGGAGACAGGAGGGAGGGAAGGGGGGTGTGGACTGGAGGATGGAGACCTGGAGGCCGGTAGCTGGGTCGCAAGATTGCTGTGATGGTCCAGCTGGGCGATGACGAGGCCCTGAGTTATAAGGGCACAGGGGTTGGGTGGAGGGAGGCAGAAACTGAAGTGAGGGATTCAGGAAGTGTGTTCGAGGACTTGGAGATGGGCTGAACGTGTGGCTGAGAAAGAAGCAGGTGTCTGCCACTACTCCCAGCTGATCTTGGGTTTGAGTGAGTGCCTGGTGGGGTAACAACTACGGCAGGGGAGTCAGGGGAGCTGCTGGATTCAGTTGGGAGTGTGCCCTCTGCCAGGGTGGTCTCTGAGCTATCAGGACATTTGGGGGGACCTATAACTCTGAAGGGAGAACAGGACTGGAATTGGGAGCTGTCAGGGTGCAAGGGCCGCTGACCCAAAGAGTGGATGAACTAGTCTGGAGGGTGAGAAGCAAGGTGATGGCAAAGACCAGGGACTCAGATAGTCAAGAGGCAGGGCAGTCGGAGCAGCACTCACGGGCAAACTGGGGGCTCCCGGGACGGGGACAAGGGGTGACAGGAGCGGCATCTGGGCTGCCTCACCTTTCAGCTTATCTGCAACGTAGTGAGACCTCCCATGCCAGGAGCTCTGCCAAGTCCCACCCCACCCAGCTAGACTGCTGGGCTACCCACGTGGGACCAGGAACCTCTCCTCCTCCATCCCCGAAGCCAGAGCTGCCAGCTCTCAGAGACGGAAGCCACAGGGAGACTCTGGCCCACGGGGCACGCGTAATTCTGCCCCCCAGGGTCGTGGCCTGGGTCTCCCACAGGAGAGATGGCAACGGCCAGACGCTTCCTCTCCTGATTCCAGCCCTACCTGCCTCCCTGTGTAAACTTGCCCAGCGTGAACAAAGGCCGCCCCTGGTCAGTAAGACCTGCACAAGCTCGGCAGGCCAACAAGTCCTCCCCTCGCCACCAGGGATGGGAGTGCCTGTGGGGGGTCCAAGCCCATTTCAGGAACAGAAAGTCAGTTTTGCTCACTCCGCACCGAGGGCGAGGCTTGGAGGGGTCTGGAAAGCCACCATCCACCTCAAGAAAAAGTCAGACCAGACCCTGGGCTGAGGGCATGTGTTCATAAACCGCACTTGGTGTTTACGTCCTAGAAGGACGTATAAAGGAGGCTGGGCACCCAAGGGTCCCTCTTCCCAGACACAGACTCCCCTGGGTCACAGAAAGCAAATGGGTATCTTCCTACTTCTGCATTTCCTTTAGCCAAACCGTGAAAAATCTGTGATGGAAAAAAACCGCTTAAAGGAGGACTTCCCTGAAGTTCTTGACAGTGCTTTGCCTGACTTCAGACAGGCGGGGAAATGTCGGTGTTTCCCCTGCAAACGCAACCAAACGGAGGAGACGGTCCTCGCCTGCTTCGTCTAGGTGAAGGATGGTGGGTGGGAAGCCTCTCACTGCCCAGGGAGCATCAGCTGAATTGCATGTAATGACTAGTTGGAGCTAGGAAACTTCCTAGTACATGTATTTTACTCCATGTATGACCCGCCCCTGGGGGATGGACACCACCAACGCCCACAGTCACAAGACCCCTTGTTCTGTAGAGACCCAGATGGTACAAAGGCTGGGCTCCAAACCTACGTGCCTGGGACACGGGCCCCGTTTCCCTTCCTCTTGGTTCCCTCCTACTGACTCCCAGCTCTTGCCTTTCCGCCCTCTTCCTCACTCCACTCCCAGGAGAGCTCTGTCGGGGTGAGCCCACAGAAGACCTTTTGCCTCCTGGACACCCTTGCTTCATCCCCAGGCTCACTAGGGTCCGTTTATCTTGGTAGAAACTTGGGGCACAACCTCTCCTCTCCTCTCAGCTACCTTGAAGGTGACCACAGAATCCGTGAGGAAGCGTTCTCTCACCCCACAGCACTGGAGAACTTAAGATATGTCTACCCCGTCAGCTGGCAGCCGCCTCTAAGCAGACTCGGGCAAAAGAGTGCCGGGCGGGGAGCCGTGGGACCTGGGGTGCTGGTCCCGGCGTGTCCCCGGACAGAGCGTTACGCTGCCCATGTCCCTGTATGCCCTCCGATGTGATGTCCAAGGGAGCCGGCTGCTCTGTCTGTGCCCCGCCCCCAACACGAGCCCCTGGACTCACCGAAGCGTAGAGCCGTCCCCTCTTGTTCATGGCCAGGTACCGCCCGGAGAAGAGCCCCCTGATGGCCACAACGCCCACCTCCACCGCCGTTATCTCCAGGATGCCTGTGAGGAGTTGGACAGCCCATCACCCCCTCTGCTTCCCACAGAGCCCGGCAGGGAGGGCTGAACACCCCGCTCCCCTGCGCCAGCTCGGGGAGGGGAGGGGGGGCTGAGGACAACCTGCAATGAAAGGGGGTGACTTTGGACGTTCGGGAGAGGGAGAAACCCCTGGGTGGGAGGTGCCGCACGCACGGGGAACACCAGGGGAGGCGTCTGCAAGAAGGCAGACCTGGGAGGGGGGGAACCGGTACTTCCCCACGCTGGACGGGGGCCCCCTGGAGCCTCTCCAGCACTTGTGAGCTAGTCTCATGATGGGCTGGCCAGACACACCAGCTGAGACTGCGGGCCAGAGGGACTTGCCCAAGATGGCACACAGGTGTCTGAACTGCGATTCAAACCTCTTGAACGTGGCTGTGTCTGGGCCCACTGGAGTGCCCCAGGGGGGCTGGGAGGGGGAGCTGGACCTTTGGCAAGGAGAATTGATAACGGGATCCACCAGTGGATTGAGGGTGCCACCCAAACCCACTGGCAGGGTACGTGGGTGGGAGATAATTGTTTCGAGCCTGTAGGGTGTTGGCAGGGAGCTCACAAAGGGAAGCCACCTGCGTTCACCCACTCCCCACCCAATGGAAGAAAGTTTCAATCTCCCCTAACGCCTTCTGTTAGGACAGAGGGCACTTTTCTTCCCACTGGGGAGCCTGCAATAAAGCTCCACGTGGGGCCACGGTGCCCCTGGGGTAACAGCCGGTGCCCTCTCCAGGGGGCGCCTCTCCGGTCCAGCGTCCAGCCCCCGGCACCTGTCAGCGCTCACAGGGCCAGGCCGCCGGCCGCCAGAGGCTTGCCCGGAGCGTGCGGGGGCCCGGGGGTCACAGGATGCCGGCCTCTGGGCTCTCTGGGGCGCAGGCTGGGAGGATTCCCCCCGCCCCGCCCCGTCGCGCCAGCCAAAGCGCCCGCGTCTGGATGTGGGACCAGCGCGGCTCTGGGCTGCCCGCCTTGATGCCTCAAAAATTTGGATGCTCTGCGACTCCCGGGAGGGGAGACTGGATTTGGACAGAACCGAAGAATCGCTACCAGGCGGGCGCAGGGGCTTTCGCAGTCCTGTCCCGCGCGCAGTGGACGCCCTGGTAACATTTGGCTTCCACCGCGCGGCTCCGGAGGCGTCTTCCGAAGACGGCTTCACCGGACCGCGGCTTTCCTGGAGGAAGCAGAGTTTTCCGGCCGCCTCTGGAACACACCGCGCCTTTTCCTGCGCCCGGGTCGGGGAGGAGGAGCAGATCGCGGGGCGCAGCGGAGGACCCCGATTCTCTGGCCACACACCCCGCCCACTGAGCTCCTGCCCGGCCCCGAGCTCGGGTCTCCAGCTCCTCACCGAGCGGAGCTGCGTCGAGTCCCCACGGCCCTGCGCTCCTCCTCGAGAAAGGACTCCGCACGAGCCCGGGTCCGGAGGAGCCAAACCTTGGGACCTCGCGGGACTCCGGTTCGAGCGCAGTCCGGGCGCGCGGGTTCCGGCTGCGGGGCGGGGTGACAGTGTGCCCGCGCCCCCAGCACGAGGCGGACATCCCTGCGTGCTCCTGAGCCGCATCCCGTGGCGCCCCACCCTGCGACCCGGGAGCTCATCCCGCCGGTCGCTCTGAGGCCGAGGGCAGAGGCGGGAGGGCTGGGGATTCCGGTCTGGGGACAGGATTCTCTATCCTTGCGGGCGCCTCCCGGGAGCCCCAGGAGCCCGGCTCTGTCGGGCGAGCTTCTTCCGCGCAGAGGCTGCGCGCCGGGCGGCCACCTGGGCGGCCGCGAGCCGGGAGGGCGGACGGGATGGCGGAGCGCCCCGAGGTCGGCAGGAGGAGAAGGGGTCGAAATAATAAAGAGGACGATAAATGCCTTGTCCAGGGCCTTTTTTCCGAAAAACTCAAAGGGCTCAGATTTGTCAGGACCACCAAACCCAACCGAGCGGGGAGCCCCCGGACGGCCTTCCTCACACCTCCTCGGACCAGCGGGCGGCGGGGCGCGTGGGGCAGCGACCAGCCGGGGCCTCTTCGGACGTGACCCGTTCCCCACCCCCCCGACCCTCCCCAGCTCCCCTCTCTTCAGCTCCCAGACGTCGGGGGAGCCCAGGGGACCTCGGCGGTCTCCCTCTGGCCACAGCGGTGGTCCGCGTCCCCGGGCGGGCCCCCTTGCCTCGCCAGCCCCCGCGCGGGCACCGCTCCTTCCGGGGGCGCCGACACTCACTGTAGGCGCTGTTTTCCAGGCTGCCGTTGACGCGGCCGCTCGGGTGCAGCTGGAGGTGGTACTTGGTGGCGCAGTAGAGCTTGCGGCGCCTGGGCGCCCCGCCGAGGTGCTCGTAGACGCCGCCGCGGCCGCCCGCATCCCGCCGCGGCCGCGCCCCGGGGCCCGCGGCCGGCCAGCCGGGCTCCAGCAGGCTGAGCAGCAGCAGCCAGATCAGGTCCATCGTGGCATCGCGCCCGCCCCGCGGCGGCGGCTGCAGCCTAGCGCGGCGCCCATGGAAGGGACGGCGAGCCGAGCCGAGGCGAGGCGCTCGGAGCCCGCTCCCGCGCCCGGCTGTGCCGACTCCGACTCCGCGGAGCGGGGGAGGGGAGGGGAGGGGAGAGGAGCGGTGGGTGCGAGGGAGGGAGAGGGAGACACACAGAGAGAGATCCTTTAATTTTCACCCCGAAACGGGTGAGATTTCCGTTGCTGCGCAAAGAGCTGAAAGAAAAGACGGTTCGGCAACAAAAGGCCGATGCGGTCCCCAGGCGGAGGCGCAGGAGGCGCGCGAGGGGCGGGAGGCCGGGCGGGGTGGAGAGCCGGGGCAGGGCGCGGCGTCCGGGTCGGGCGCCCCCCGCGCCCGCTCGCCCCCCGCGTGCCGCCGTCGAGCCGTGGCTCTGCTCCGCCGCGCGCCCGGAGCCCGTGCGCCTTCCCGGTTCTGAAAGGTCCCTTCCCCGCCCCCTCCCCCGCCCCTCCCCCAGACCAATTATGCCTCCGAAAATTATAGACCGAGGCCTCGAGGCGGCCGCCCCAGGCCCTGTCACCCCCTCCCGCCCTCCGTCAATCCCCTGGCACAATGGGAACGCCGCCGATGACTGATGTCCGCGAATACAACTTGCGGGGCAGTCGCGCTGACAAACGCCCATTAAAGGCGGCGCATAATGAAGGGGGCCCGCGGAGCACCGCGGAGGGGCGGGCCCTGCGCGCGGGCGCGGGCGCGCGTGGGGACCCCGAGGTTCTGACTGCGCCCAGGGCTGCCCATTGGAGCCAGGACGCTGCCCTCGGCAGTCCGAGGCTTGAAGGTGCTTTATCCCCTCACGCCATCCCAAGAACCCAGCACATGGCGGGAAGGATGAGGTCGGCGTTTGGAGCGGCCAGTCTCAGGAGCGCGCCAGAGAGGGGGTTGGGGCTGTAGGAGGACGACGGTGGAGCCAGAGAAAGGGGCACAGAGACAGACAGCCCTGGAGAGCAAGAGAGACAGACGCAGCTCAGAGAACAGGAGAGAACAGAACAGAAAAGAGAGAGACCGAGAGACAGAGATGGGGGCCCAGAGAGCTGGGGACCGACGCCTCGAGAAAAGCGTGGGGAGCCTGCTAGCCACTGAGAAGGGAGATGAGCGGAAACTGGCAAAGGCGGGTGGGCATCCCCGCCAGGTGGGTTGGGAGCAGCCATGTAGATGCCCCTGCACCTGGAGGGGGCCCCTCCCCTCGGGATCCCAGTGAAGAGGGGCTGAGGATGGAGTGCTGGGAAAAGCCACATCCTCACCCCCTCTCTTGCTCCCCTACCCACCCACCCACCCACTATGTGCTCCTGCAGCCCCCTGCCCAGCATCTGATACTGACACCCAGGCTCAAGCAAGGGTACCTGGCAGGCATGAGGGCTCCCTGTAGGGTCCAATAGTCTACGCTCCAAGTTCGGGGGCTTGGGGATCAGCCCAGCGGGCTGGCGTCCCCCGTCCCTTCTACCTGCCTCGGAATTTGGAACCTTGGTCCTTCCCTGGGGAAAGGGGTGTGTGGGGGGCACCAGGGGCTCTCTTGAGCTGCAGGAGCTAATATATCCCATTGGGATACAACACCCCAGTCCCAAGAGAAGTGGCTTCTGGCTAGAGTCTGTCTAGTCAGAGCCCCTGAACTGTTGAAAGAACAGGCCACCGATTGCTAGAGTCCCGTGATGATAGAGCCAGCTTTCCACGGGACAGAGGACCGCTGTCAGGCAGCCCCTGAGGACGGAGCTGAGCACAGTCCATTGGGGCTTCACCCACGGAACTGGCCTGGGGCTACTGGTCACTTGAACTTCCAACGAGAACTCAGGAGAGACATGGCGAGGATTGTGGGTGCCCTGCACCCATCCCAGTCTGCCTGCACCCTCGAACTGCTAGTGGTGGGGATCCCTGCCACAGAACAGGGGTCCAAGAGTGCTGAGAGGTCAGGAGGTTCTGCTGGTTTTGTTCATTGCTGTACCTGCAGCTTCTGTACTGTGCCGGGCACAGAGTATCCCCTCAGAACCTACTCCATGGATGAATGAATGAATAGCTCAGCTGCTTCCTAGTCCTGTCACCTTGGCCGTGTAGCACCACCCCTCTGAGATGCTGGCTTCTTGTGTATGTTTTTGTTGTTCAGTGGCTAAGTCATGTCCAATTCTTTGCAACCCCATGGACTGCTGCACACCAGGCTGCCCTGTTCTTCACTGTCTCCTGGAGCTTGCTCAAACACGTGTCCATTGAGTCAGTGATGCCGTCCAACCATCTCATCTGTTGTCGCCCCTTTCTCCTCTTGCGCTCAGTCTTTCCCAGCTTCAGGGGCTTTTCCAATGAGTCGGCTCTTTGTATGAGGTGGCCAAAGTATTGGAGCTTCAGCTTCAGCATCAGTCCTTTCAGTGAGTCTTCAGGGTTAATTTCCTTTAGGAAAACGCCTCAAATATAGTGAGAGAAACTCATTGAAAGTACCTTTGCAAAGGTCCCACCCCCGCATCAGTGCAGAGGCCGACCTTATCACTAAGAGACCACAGTTTATTACACAAACTGGGTGCTGTGAACAGTCAGGCCAGGACAGCAGGCCCACACGCCCCAGGTTCCTGCCAGCAGACCTGACTCCCTGTGGGCATTCTTGTTAGGGGGACTTCTCTCAGGCAGCTAAGCTCCCTGGCCCCGGCAGTAACCTCTGGGCTGAAGTCAGAAGGACTGCCAAAAGCCAAAATTGCCATCTTGCCCACACCAGGCTCTGGGACAGCCCCTTCCTGTGCTGGTGTTTGGGGGCCTCACCGACCATCCTGAACCCCAGCCCACCACCCGCAGCCTCTCCCTCTCTGCCCCGACCTTTGCTTTCCTACCCACTGAGGCTTCTGGTCATCAAAGTCTCTCTGATCCCCGTCTTTCCTGTCCCCAAGGCTCTCGCAGATCTGGGCTTAGCTCTGAATGTTGCTGGGCTGCAAGGCCCTCGGATGCCAGGGCATAGCCAAGGAGGGGTGCCCGATTTCCTGCAAGCTTCTTGGCAGGCACAGAGGCGTGCTGGGCCAGGTCGGGGCACCCACACAACCCACCCCACGGCGACCTCCCCCTCAATACGGAACCAGGTGGGGGGTGTGTAATTCGGTAATAGCGAGCCTGTTAATTGCTACCAAATGGTCACTGCTGCCATTTGACTAATTGGTCTCCTCCAACCCCAGCCTGGACACCCCCAGGCCTGGCCCCAGCCGGCCTCCTACCACCAGCTCTGGGACTTCTGCTGTGGGTGTCCTCACCCCCAGATCCCCTCCCAATCCTATCTGGTATCTGGGTGACCACCCTGACCTCACTTAGGTCCAGGCCTCACACCTCCAGCTGCTTCCACTGGAGAGGGAGCCGGGGAGGGGGGATGGAGAACAGTGTTCTGTGATGTGGTCCCAGCCTGCCCACCGGGGTGACTATCAGATGTGGTGCTGGCTTCAGGCCCCAGACTCGCTCTAATTACCCCCTGTCCCCAAGAGCAGCGGGAGAGAGGCCTGGCCCACAGTGGGCCAGCTCAGAGCCAGGGTAGCCCTGCTCAGCCCCGCCTTAGAGATGAGAAATGGAGGTTCAGAGACAGGCAAAGAGTGGCTGAAGTCAAGAACCTTCTCATCATCTCAAAAGAAACCTCGAATCTTTAGCTGGGAAGTGAAGCGAAGGATCTGGTGCCTCCATCTGGCCCTTCAACTCCCCAAATAGGCCGAGGGTCCAGGGCTGAGCAAAGGAGTCTTTATTCTCTGGCCCCAACTTTGCTTCCAGCAAAGTCAGAAGATCAGGAGCAACAGGGATAGTCCTTGAGGGCAGACTCTCTAAGCCCAGCCGGGGCCAGTTTTTGCCAATAGATGCCGCCTCTGGGTAGACCAGTTGACTGCCTTCCCCGGCCAAGACCACCCCACTTCTAAGTGTAGAATCTAGTTCCAGTGCCAGGTGAGAGCCCACCCACTCTGCTCCCTCTCGAGGGTCTTCCTGGATGCACTCAGCTGGGGGCCCCCTTCTCGCCAAATATCCTAGGATCCCTGGGCTGCAGGGGTGGTGGGACCACTGACACCCAAGGGGGACCTGAACATCACTTGTGGGCAAGGAGAATGAGGGCTGCTGGGCACGGGCGGGGGGAGGGGTGGCACTCTCCTATAGGCCAGCGGGGTCTCGGGGTGGGTCAGCCCCAGTGCGGGATCCTGGGCCATGCAGCTCACCAGGGAGGGGAAGGACAGACCCAGGAGGGTGACCTGAAGTCTGAGGGCCTCAGGAATACTACCACCATCCAAACCAAGTGTTTTAAATTATTCATTTATTTTTAATTTTAAAGAGCTTCAGTGAGATGGAATCCACATATCCTAGAATTCACCCTTTTAAATTGTACAGTTCAGTAGTCTGTGATACCCTGCTGTTGTGCAGTCATCACCACAGTTGATTTTAGAATCTTCTCATAGTCTCAGAAGAAACCTCAAACCTTTAGCTGTCATTCACCTCTTCCTCCCTCCCCCACTCAGCCCCAGGCAACACAGATCCACTTTACGTTTCCATGGATTTCCCTATCCTGGACATTTCATGTGAATGGAGTCATGCTGTGTCCGCCTCCCTGTGTCTGCTTTCTTTCACTTGGGATAATGTTTTGATGTTCATCTACGTGGTAGTGAGCATCAGTGCTTTGTTCATTTTCAGGGCTGAGTAATATTCCCTTGTATGGGTGGACCACACTTCGTTCATCTAATCATCTATTGATGGACCTTCAGCTTGTTTCCTGGCTATTATGAAGCTCCAAGTTGAGCCTGAAAGGAGGAGAAAGAGGAATTCTTTCGGGATTGAGGGGGGGTAGGGGAGACACACCCCATGACCTGCCCCTACTCCTTCCCCTCCAGACGGAGGGCAGCCCCGGCCCCTGGCCCCCCTCAGTGCCCAGTGTGGGGCCACGCACAGAGCAGCTGGAGCTGCCAGGAGCCTCCAGAGACGGCGGCCTGGCCAGACCTCTGCGTGCCTCAGTCTCCCCCTCTGTGACAAGAAAGACTGTCCTTCCTCCTGCATGTGCTGGGTGTGAGGACTCAGTGAGGGAGAACCACATCACACCCACTGCAGGCCATCAACTCACCCACAGGGACCATGACCCCCACCAAGAGCTGGTGCTTCTGAAGCACGTCTTGAAAGATGACCTCACAGCTCAGGCCACCATCACAAAGTCCCACAGTCTGGGCAACTCAAACAACTGACATTGCCTGTCTCCAGTCCTGCAGGCTGGACTCCCAGACCCAGGTGTGGGTAGGGCTGGTCCTCCGGAGGCCCCTCTCCTGGGCGTGCAGACGGCTGTCTCCTCCCCGTGTTCTCACAGGGTCGTCCCTCTGAGTGTGTCTGTGTCCTGACCGCCTCTTCTTATCAGGACCCCAGTCCTGTGGGATTAAAGTCCACTCTAGTGACCGCATTTTACCTTAATTACCTCTTTAAAGATCGTATCTCCAAATACATTCATGTTCTGAGCAATTAGGGGTTAACAACTTGAACATATGAATTTAGGGAGGTGCAATTCAGACTATGGCAAGTGCTAACAATGAGGTGTGCCCCCAGGCCTGTGGATTGGGGTGGGGAGATGCAGTCGGGGCTTGGGCTGAGATTCACACGCTCCTCTATCAGGGTCTGGCGGAGCCTGGTAAGAGCTATGGAAGCAAACCCATGCCCATGTTACTTCTGCTCCCCACCCCATCCAGGTCTTTACACACGCTGGTCCTTCCCCCACTGGGTACCCATTAGCCTTTTCCTTCTAGAAACTTCTGCGTTCCTGCAGGCAGCTCCCAGCTCCCCAGGCACAGTGAGTTTCTCCTCTCACCACGTGCCATCCTGATTCCAAGACCCCTGAGGTCAGTTTCCCACTGCTTCCTGCTCAGACCTACTGTCTCGGAGGGTGGGCAGGCCTTGTCTGTCTCTGTGCCCTGCCATCCCATGTCCTGCGGCCAGGATGATTGAGGCGACGACCGGGAGGTGTGGGACCCTGGCGGGTGGAGGATGGGCATGAAGAGTGCTCTCGGGGCGCTGGCAGGGAGGGGTGCCCTGGCCCCGCCCCCACAGTCTGGTGTCCTCCTTGTTGGCACCGTCACCTCCCCCAAGACCCCTGGGCACTGCTGCCTGACCTGAGTCCGCAGAGAGAAGAGACTGTGTTCTGAGCCCTCGCTGGGTCCCCCCAGGAGGCCGCCGGGGGACAGGCAGGCTGACAGGTGACATCAAGGACGGGTGGGCTCTGACTCATGGTCCCTCTCGGGGTCTCACCAGGACGGCTGGTGCAGAAGAGGCTCAGTGAGGGATCGAGGCCAGGAGGGAGCCGGCCGGGTTCACGGTTACTGTTGTTAACAGGAAACATCTCTCATTTCCCAGCTTCTAAAGGCAAGGCGCGACACTTGCGTCCCCATCCCCTAACTGATGGGCTGCCCTCCACAGAGCAAGACAGGCTCCCAGGCCCCCCCAGCCCCCACCTCCATCCTTGCCAGCTGCCGATGTTGCCTGCAGGCCCGCTGTGCCCACAGGCGTAGCTGTAACCCCTCACCTTCAGGGTGAAGAACGTGAGCTCAGACACGGGCTGGCCCCTGCCCATCGGCCTTGAGCAGTCACTGCTCCCGCAGCCCCTGGGAGCACAGGCTCTGCTGCCCCTCGGGGCCTCTGCCCTGGCTGTCCCCACCACCTGCAGCACCCAGTCCCCGCTCTGCTTGCCTGGATTCTCCCTGCTCTAGGGGATCCGGCACAGAGGCCCGCCTCAGGAGGTGTGTCTGCATCCCTCCTCCCCGCACTCCCTGGCTGGGTCAGGGGTCCGTCCCCCGGCTCCCTGTGTCCATCACACCCAGGGCCCTGGGAGGTTGTAAGGAAGCCAGGACTGGTCTGCAGTTCTCTGCTTCCTCAATGTCTCCCCGTGGGGCTTGGCCTGAATCAGTCCCCCCATAGACGAATGAATGAATGAAATTCCCACAGCATCCCTTGATCTGACAGTTTTGGCCATTTGAGTGAACAAATGCAGAAGTTGGAGCTATAGGTCCTGACGATCCTGGCATTTAGGGCGGGAGGTAGGGGACAATACAGCCTCATCTCATCTCGCTACCATCAGGGTGGGCGACCGATTTGAGCCACTATTTCCAATAGGGATAGAGGGTGACTTCTAGAACGTTGGGTTTGGCAAAACTCCAGATAATATGCTGACTAGAAAATGACCTGTCGTAAGAACTGCTTGGCAGGGCGTGAAGCTGATTTTGAGGGAGTTTTCAAACAGGGAGGGGTCTGTCCAGCAGACAACACAGCAAGGGTAGCTGAAAAGATGAGAGTTGTGCTCAGGGGTGTCCAACAGAACTGCCGGGCGTGCAAGCCACGGCCAGCTCCACGACGGATACCAGGCAGGACCTGTGACAACAGCCACTGTGATGCCCCTTGCCCTAGGAATCCCACAAGCGCCCTTGGTCTCACCAAGTCTGAAAAGAAATATGCCCAGGAACGTCCCCTGGTTTCATGCACCAGGATATCAACCCAGAAACAATGCAAAGCGCCCACACGTGGAGACCATGGCCTGCAGGCCTCACCGCGGCAGAATACTCCTAGGATGGAAGGAGAGCAACACTACAGCGTGGCGAATGCAATCCCATTTGTGACTTGCTGGATTCAAGTCCAGATTCTGCCGCTTGCTACCTGTGTGAGCTTAGGCAGACCAACCTCTCCAGGCCTCAGTTTCCTCATCTGCAAAGTGGGATGATTACTGTCAGTGTATTAAAAAACAGAGACATCACTTTGCCGACAAAGTTCTGTATAGTCAAAGTTACGGTTTTTCTAGTAGTCGTGAACGGATATGAGAGTTGGACCAAAAGGGGCTGAGTCCCAAAGAAGTGATGATTTCAAACTGTGGTGCTGGAGAAGACTCTTGAGGGTCATTTGGACAGCACAGAGATCAAACCAATCAATCTTAAAGGAAATCAATCCTGAATGTTTGTTGGAAGGACTGATGCTAAAGCTGAAGCTCCAATCCTTTGGTCACCTGATGCAAAGAGTCAACTCATTGGAAAAGACCCTGATGCTGGGAAAGACTGAGGGCAGGAGGAGAAGGGACAACGGAGGATGAGATGGCCAGATGGCGTCACTGACTCAACAGACATGAGTTTGAGCAAACTCTGGGAGATAGTGAAGGACAGGGCAGCCTGGTGTGCTGCAGTCCGTGGGGTTGCAAAGAGTCGGACACAACTTAGCGACTGAACGACAGACAGCCGTGAGGCTGAGCGAAGTTAGCACAGACAATGTGCTCAAGGCAGCGTCTGGGGCACTTGGGCTCCAGCCCTGTGGTCAACGCTGGTGCTCGTATTTGCATGTGCTCACAGATACGCAGGATGTTTTTGAAAGATACAGGAAACTGTAGGCGTGGTTAGCTGCCTCTGGGCAGGAGGCTGTGAGCAAGGGCTGAGAGGGAACTGGTGGTTCACATTCACCCTTGGGTGCTGATCTCACTGTTCCTTTGATTTTCACCGCGCGCAGGTATTCTTTGGTGATTCATAAGGGGGTTGGTCCTCGCTCGAGGCTCACTGAGCTGAGGCCCCTTGGCCGGGGCAGAGGGCTCCTGGCGGGCTCAGGACTAATGTCTGCAGAGGAAGGAGGCGGGTGGGGGGCAGCTGGGTCCTGCCCTGTGCACCCACAGTTTCCTCTGACTGCAGCTCCTCCCAGGAGGGAAGACTCCACCTGTGTGGGAGCCCAGGAAGCAGGAGCCCCGCCCAGGTGGACAGAGGCGCTGGATTCAGACTCCACAGCCCGCCTTCTCTTCCCTCATCAACCAGAACTGAGCAGATACCAGACCCCCTTGCAGATCACTTTGGGTGGCCATCTCGGCACAAAGAACGACCTTCCTGCCCCCACCTCGTAAGTAATAAACTAGGGTGGAGACACGGGCAGGGCTTCCTGGAGACCCCAGGCCCTAGACCCGCTCGCCCAATTGATACACAAAACCCTGATGCTAGGAGATGAAAGTGAGTTCACCCCGGGGACTGGCGGACAGCGGTGCTTAAGCAAAGCCTCCACTTGACTCGAGAGGGTCCTCGGGACCCCGTAGACGTGGCCGCAGCCTTCTCGAGGCCAGCACAATGTAGCTAATTGGCCTCCACATTTTTCTTTCTTGAATTTTAAATCCCTTGAGCTGCAGATTACAGGACAATGGGCTGGATTCTCAGGCCGTCATTAGGCCGGGGACAGTGTGGGCTCGCCACCCCAGGCCAGCCTCGTTACTGGGTGGCTTGGAGGGGCGGCGTCTCTCCTGGGGATGGGCACACAAAGGTGAAGACTGTCTCGGGGCCACAATGCCCACTTTCATCCCGGGCCGCCCTGACAAAGGAGCCTTCCCCGTGGCTCCGGGCCCACCGTCCTGGAGGCCCTCGGCCTGCTCTTCCGTGCTCCTGCTCCAAGTGCAAAGCAGGCAGCAGAAGGCAAGCCACCCCCCCGACCTTTGCCCTTCACGGGCACTTGTTCCTGGGGTGGGGGCTGCTTTGGGGTGTGGGCCCGAGGCTGCCTGGGCTCCACTGCTCCTGGACCGCCCCGCCTTGGCTGGACGGTCACCTCGGCTCCTTTAGTCCTTGCAGCATTTTGTTTTGTTTTTTTTTAATATTTATTTATTTATCTGACTGCACAGGCCTTAGTTACAGCGTGCAAACACGCAGTTGCAGGGTGTGGGATCTCGTTCCCTGACCAGGGATCGAACCCAGGCCCTCTGCGGTGGGAGCACAGAATTTTAGCCACAGGACCCTCAGAGAGGTCCGAGGTCCCTGCAGTTTTTGATCTCACCGGCCTGCAAGCTGGCAGCCACTGCCCCCCATGCCCTGCACCCCTCTTACCTGACCCTCCCGACCCACAGGACCCTATCAACGGTCTCCAGGGTGCCAGGCTGTGGCAGGGGGCAGGGGCATTGGTCCAATCACATCTGGACTAGAGAAGATGCTGCCAGAGTCCTAGACCTTTTTGAGAGTGGGGCTAATGAGAATTTGGGGGGCATGGTCTCCTAAAAGAGGAGCTCCTGGTAAAGGCAGAAGACAAACGCTTTGTTGGGATGTCCCTGGGGGTTCAGCGGTTAAGACCCTGCGGTGGTTAGGTCCCTTGACAAGGCTCCCTGGGGCTGCCTGTTCAGACCAAGCTGGCTGAATCCCAAAGGAAGGAGCAGTGCTCGTCCTAACAGTGAGCTCAGTTAGACTCCGCGTGCTGTGCCAGGAGTGTGCTGGACGCAGACTGTTTTACGCAGGCTTCACAGGCCTAGGCTCTGCCATCATCGTGTGCATGTGGCAGAGCCAGCATTTGTCCAGAAACTTCTTCCCAGCTCGTTCCTCGATACAACATGGGCCAGGAGCCCAGGCTGTTCTCCCAGATGGGGGAGCCTCTTCCCCTGCCTGTGTCCCCCACCACCTCCTCTTCCCAAATCCAGGAGTTGGGCAGTCAGGTAACAAGGCCTCAGTCTCCACATCTGAAAAGTGGGCACAGCGACAGCAGAGGCGTCCTCATGAGGCTGTCAAGGTTGCGGGCAGCGCCATGAGGGAGGCACCCGGCCAGCACCTGCCCCTTCCCCACCCTCCTTCCCTCCCACCCTCTCTCCCCTGCTCAGCGCTGGTAGCCCCTCCTTCAGCCAGTGCATAACTGGGGGAGCCCATAAACCACTCCTCGGGACTCAGATCCACTACGAGATGATACCATGACCTCCACCCTCACCCACAGCCCCTGGGAGAGCCCAGAGCCTTCTCCATCACTCCTGCCTCCCCAACCCCCAGGCAGCACCTTCTCCTGCTGAGGCTGGGACTCTGCAAAGTCTGCCTTTCCCCAGAGCAGAACCAACCAGGGGCCAAATGTCATGCCTGGGGAAACCATCTACATCACTAGATATCCCTCCTCCCTCTCTTAGCCCTCCTCATTCACGCACGCACACGTGCGCACACATGCACGCGCTTCACCTTGCCAGGGCACTTTCATGCCAAGAGCCTGGGCCACACGGGCTTCTCGAGCCGCGCCTCCTTCCCGGCGCTTAGAGGCAGCAGCCGAGAGCGCTGCACAGCCCTTGCCAGCCCCCGAGGCGCTCCGATGCCTCTGTGGGGGACGCCTGGCAGATCAGGAGGAGAAAAAAGAGAAGAACATTCTTCAGAATGCCCCCTGGAAGGGTTGACTCTGACTTGAAACTAGACCAGCTTCTGCATACTGTCACCTTTCTTTGATTTTTGCTTTCAGATTTCAAGCCACTGGTGGATGCAGGCAGGGGCCTGGGCCTCCAGCAGGCCGTCTCTGGCCTGGGATGTGACCCCACCGCTGGCCCTGGGAGAAACGATAGGAAAGTCCCAGAAGCCAGAGGTTGTGCCAGCTCCAGGAACCTGCCCCCAGGGGCCCCTAAATAGCTAAGACCATTTAGGAAAATTCCCAAGGAAGGAGCCTGCTTTCTCACCACAAAGTTTTTGTAAAAATGTTCTCAAAACACTGGGCCTTAATTCCTTCCCAAAAGAAGTTTGTCAAGGGCTGGTCAGCATCTGTGTTTCTGCACATCTTCTACTGGGATGACTCTGCTGGGTCCCACCCGTCATGGTGGCCTTGGGAGTGTTTGTTCAAACCACTTGGGGCTCATCTGTGACTGACTGAAATCAGACATATTGGACCCCGAGGCCACTGACACCCGTCTGGAGGACATACACCACCAGGAGACCCCTGATCGCTGGTTGGCATGTGTCACGAGCCCTAAGGAGACCTGGCCGTTGTACCATAAGCATCCCAGGCTTCCAAGTGACTCACTGGTCCAGGCGTCTGATCCTCACTCTGAGTGTGAGAGGTCCTGGATTCAAATCAGGACAAGACCAGAACTTTGGGCTTCCTAGGTGACTCAGTGGTAAAGAATCTGCCTACCAATGCAGGAGACCCAGGTTTGGTCCCTGGGTCAGGAAGATTCCCTGGAGAAAAGAATGGCTACCCACTCCTGTATTCTTGCCCAGAGAATCGTGTGGGCAGAGGAGCCTGGTGGGCTATGGTCCATGGGGTCACAGAGAGTCAGATACGACAGAGCGATTGAGCATGCACACACATCCCAGGTTTCAATTGCTTCTAAACAAAATTCTCCAGGGAAATCCAACATCCACCAGCTATAGAAATTGCTGTGTTAGACCGTCCATGAGACCAAAGTATTAGTCGCTCAGTTGTGTCTGACTCTTTGTGACCCCACGGATTATAGTTCGCCAGGCACCTCTGTCCATGGAGGTCTCCAGGCAAGAATACTGGAGTGGCTTGCTATTCCCTTCTCCAGGAGATCTTCCTGATCCAGGGATTGAACCCAGGTCTCCTGCATTGCAGGGAGATTTTTTACCATCGGAACCACCAGGGAAGCCCAAAATACAGTCTGAAAACTCTTCTATTAGCATTTTGTCACTCATTCATAATCTCATTCATTCATTCATCCATTCAAAACTTTGAGCTACTGCCTTCTGCCCAGGCCATGAGGTGAGGCTACAGGATGAATGGGACACTTAGCTTTCCTGGTGGAGGCAGGAGTAGGGGGAGAGCCGGTAGACACTTACCACCAAGGAAGTGAGTGACAAAGACAAGTGACAGCAATACCTTCAGTCCTTTTGGATATGAGCTGGCCCTGCCCCACCCTCCTAACAAGCCTGAGGAGGTCAGGAAGCAGCCGCCCCCAGCCTTGGGAGTGTTTGTTCAAACAGGCTGGCTAGCTTTGGACCCTCACTAACCACTCAGCCAATCTCACAGGTCCCTCCTGCAGCCCAAATCGCTCCCATTTCATCTTCCCCAAAGATGTTCTGCATTTGGGCATGTCTTCCCTCTCACAGCCATGCCCTCATGGCATGGCACCTGAATTCTATGCAACAGCATGGCAGAGACTACTGGTTCCATTTCTCAGATGAGGAAACTGAGGCACAGGACATAACCAGCTTGCTCAAGCACACACAAGGGTGAGTGGATGAGCTGAGGTCTGAGTCCAGGACCCAAAGTCACACACTGCACCCCGCTTAGTAACTCTCAACAAGAAAGAGAAGGCCACGTGAGGATGCAATTCTTCTGGATGTGATTTGTAGCCAGTAGGGGTGGGCACCCCCAGAGCCTGGAAAAACCCGAAAAATCTATCTACCAGATGCTGATACAGTGCTTGTGGTAGACAACGTGCCCTTCAAAGCATTTATGAATATTAACTCCCTTAACCCTCATAGCAACACTAGTGAGTAGGGGCTACGAATACAGAGAGGTCAAGCAACTTGCCTGTAGGTGCTCAGTGACCAAGATGCAGAGGCAGGATTCATAGGCAGGAACACAGGCTCTGGACTTTGTCCGAAGCACCAGGCCCTGCTGCCCAATGCTGGACACCTCGAAGGATAATTATGGCGATCATGCGTTGGGTGGGGGAAAGCCCGTGATAAAATATTAAGCCAGAAAGCATCACTCAACATTGTACATGTCTTTTGTTTGCAAATAGGAGAAAAAAACACAGGCATCCTTTTATACGAACAACGTGATAGACACACGGAACCTGGGGCCGGGCCGTGCTGGGGACAGGCACAGAACACAGGGCACAAGAGTGATTAGCGTGGAGGAATGGGCGAGGACGGACCTTGTTTCCTGATTTCCACCCCTTTGTCTTTCCAACAAAAATAGCTCGTTTCCCCATGAGTGGCTCTCTTTAAAGTGTCACTTCAAAATTCCTTTTGGATTCTCCAGGCCCATTCAGGTGCCTGGAGCGGGAGGAGGGGAACCATTATCCCAGGCTCAGGACGCAGGGACTGGAGTCCCGTCTCCTTGGGGCTTTGATCTCGGGATGCATCACCTGAAAGAAAAATGGCCTTTCTCTGGGCCGCTGGGACATCCGGATGTAACCAGACCCCACGTGCAGAAATGTGTGTGTGAGGCTGGAAGCTCGGCGCTCCCCACCTCCTCTCCATGCTGGCGTCTCCCCCAAGCCTGTTGCAGGGACCCCCAGAGGGTCCTGGACCAGGGAGACACCAAGTTCCTAGGGTGTCTGTGACGATGACCCCCTGCACGCATCGAGCACTAGGGCACCGTCTGCAGCTGGCGCCCCCGAGTCCTTGATGCAGCCTGAGGGCTGCCTTCTTGTCACCTGTGATTTGCAGGGAGGAATCCATACAAAGAGAAGCTAGGTGACCCGCCCGGGGTCCCTGGAGGTGGCTTTCTCTCAGGGCCATTCCTAGAGTCACGCCATCTCCCAGGTCATCACTGGACCTCCAGGTCCTGGGACGTGGAGCTCCCAGCAGCTGAGAGAAGTGCACCAAACATCTCACCATCAAAAACATCTAACAAGAGCAAATGGAATCTTTTTGTTTTTTCTTACTTACATTTATTTCCAAGGAAAATTCACACCCTTATCAAGAAGAGAGAACAGTATTGTGTGCCCTGATTACAATGTAACTACATTACAATGTAACTATAAAAATAACCACAGGAAAGCTGTATTATTAAGTTTTCACCAAGTCTCAGGCTCACACGTGGTCACCTGCTGTCGCTTTATAAAGGGGAGCAAGCTGCAGGGGCGGGGGGGGGGGGTGTGGGGGTGGTCAGGGAGGGGCAGAAGCCAACTGGATGAAGAAAACTTGAAAGAGGAGGAAGAGGAGGAAGAGAATTTACGGGATTTCAGCGACACCAGCCTTCACTCTGCTGGAGTCCCTGAGCCTCAGCCCCAAGCCAGCGATGCATCAGACCCGGACCTCTGGGTTGGGCTGGAGAGAGAGGGGAAGCTGGTAGGCACAGGGAGGTCTCCCCCAGGGGGCCCGGCTCCCCCGAAGGCTGCCCCTCCATGATGCCAGGCGGCCCTCCCATGGCCCTGCTCCCCTCCCATCTCAGCAGTTTTCTCTTTTCACCACTTCCACTCTCCTTACTGACTGTTGAAGCCAGAGGCTCAGAGAGGGCCAGAGACTTCCGAAGGTCACACAGCGGCCCAGGGACCCCGAGGGGCTGGCTCTTTATTTAGCAACGAGGGCTGCACCGGCCTGAGCTGCACAGTGATGGATCTAACACCCCCTCGCCCTATTTAGAGGTGCAGACCGGCTCAGGGTGTGGAGTGACAGGTACAGAATTTGAACTCAGGCCCCGCTCCCTGGCTCCTGTCCTGCCCTCCCCTCTTGAAGCTTCACTGCTGGCTGCTCCTCACCCACAGCCTTTTCCTGGCATCCTGTCATGATTGGTGGAGCCCAGCACACTCCCTTTTTATAGTATCCTGGACTCCAACCACCTCTGCCCACCCCCCACTCCCAATTGTCTGGACACTGTGGTCTTTAAAAATCATTCATCTTCAAAGCCAGGAAGAGAAAAGGCTCCCGAGGGGCCAGGCGGGCCTTGTGAGTGGCTGGGAGAACTTTGCTTAAGTCCCTGAAATGATGGCTAATTGGAGTTTGGGCGGGGTTGGGGGGGGCGCACAGAGGCGGCTCTCACTGTGAGCGCTGCACCTGGGGGGCAGGCAGGCGGGGCGCATCCCCTCCCCAGGCCGGTCCAGACTCTGGCCAAGAACCCCACAGCCCAGCCAAGCGGTGTCCACGGCCCCAAGTCAGACATTCCAGCTTTGGTTCGGGAAACCACAGGCGCCCTGGGTCAGCCCCGCTGGACTTGGGCTCCTGGGTGGGAGGACTGCAGTCTCGGGCACCGTCTGGGATGGGGGATCGTAATAACAGCTTTTTGTCTTGGTTTTCCAGGACCGCTCTAACGAAGCACCACAAACCGCGCGGCTTTGAATAAGAGAAATTTATTCTCTCAAGGTTCTGGGGGCCAGAAATCTGAGGTCAAGGCGTGGCCAGGGCTGAGATCCCTCCAAAGGCTCTAGGGAAGGGTCCCTCCTCACCTCTCCCAGCATCTGGGGGCTCCAGGCGTTCCTTGGCTTGTGGCCGCATCCCTCCAGCCTCTGTCTTCACGTGGTCTCCTGTCCCGTGTGTGTCTGTGTCTCTGTTTTCTTATAGGAATATCTGTCATCGGATCAGGGTCCACCCTACGCCTGCATGACCTCATCTTAACTTGGTCACCTCTGTTCTCCTTTGTTCCGTGTGTGTGTTGGTCACTCAGTTGTGTCTGACTGCACGGACTGTAGCCCACCAGGCTCCTCCTTCCATGGAATTCTCCAGGCGTGAATACTGGAGTGGGTTGCTAGTCCCTTCTCCAGGGCATCCTCCTGATCCAGGGATTGAACCCAGGTCTCCTGCATTGCAGGCAGATTCTTTACTGTCTGAGCCGCTGGGGAAGCCCATGAAGACCCTACTTCTAAATAAGGTCCCCTTCACACGTTCCTGGAGTCAGGGCTTGGGGGCATCCTTTGGGGGACCGTGATTCTATCTCTACCCTTTCATGTGCTGTCCACGGTGGCAAACCCCTTCTCAGGCATCGCCTTGGAGACCCTTCCTCACGCAGCAGTGGGAGGGGAGATGTATTGTCACATGATCACTGTTGCTATGTTACAGATGGAGAGATCAAGGCACAGAGCCCTGCTCACATCCTCCGCCCGCCCAGGCACCACGAGTGTATGAGAAGGGACTGTGATTCTCCCTCCTGGGGGGACGAGTCACCGAGGACATCAGCCCGCCACCCTCTGTCCCGGGCCCAGGTCGGTCTGGTCTTGTCTGAGCGCTGCCCACCTGCCACACTGCCTGCCCCCCACCCCCCAAGCCAGGCAAGCCCTTGATCTTGATGGAGTGAGTTGTGTATTCATGATGTCAAGCATCAAGGCTGAGAAACCAAAAATGCACTCTGGTCCCAGTTCAGGCAGAGCCTGATCCTTGGCCTTGGATGTTTCTCCAGGCTTCGGTTTGCGCTCTGGGAAAGAAGGGAGAGCCTATATCTTCACTGTGTCACAGCAGAAGCCGTGGGTGATGACTGAGCACTTCTAATGCGGCTGGCGTGACCGAGGAACACAAGCTCCATTATACCAACTTTTAATTAAAATGTAGGTTCAAAAACAGATGGTTGATTTGGTTGTTGGAAAACCTCTATGTGTGTTTGGAACAACTTGGGTGTGCGACTCTGCTTTTTCAAGCTTAGATTTTATGAAACCTAAACACAGATCAAGTATACCCTAAAGAATATTGTGCATGTGGATTGAGATGTTCCATTAATGTAAAATGCACATACTAGATTTCAGAGACTTAATAGAAAGAAAAGAATAGGAAATGGCTCATCAGTACTTATTACATTGATAACATATTGAAATGATAGTATTTTGAATGTATCTGGCCACATTACATACATTATTGAAGTTGTTTCTCCAATAGTTGTTGAAATGTGACTGCTAGAAAATGGGAACGTCGCAGTATACCTTTCTTTTAATTTTTAAATTAAAATACAGTTGATCTACAATGTGGTATAAATGTCAGGTGCGGGGTACAGCAGTTCGGTCACATGTATCTTCTTTTCCATTATAGGTTACTATGGAACGTTGAGTGTAGTTCCCCGTGCTCTGCATCTTGGTAGCCAGCGTGTGTTAAACACCAACTTCTTCCTTCTATACTCAGTGCCAGGCAACCTGGAGAGGCACAGCTGGGTGACTTGTTCCAGGCTGGCTCTCCAGACACCTGGGCTGTGCGTGTTGGGAGGATTCAGGGGAGAGACAGAGGTGACGATCCCTGCATGGGGATTGAGGGCCAGACAGCCAAGTAGACCTGGGTACGCCTCTCTGCCCCACCTGAGCCTCACTTTGCCCACCTGTAAAATGGGGATGTAAACAACCATGGGCTCCCAGGGCTGTGGTGTGGGTGTGGTGCCCTAGTGCCTTCATACAGAAGGCCTGCTCCCCACTTCTCCCCGTGGGCTTGCAGCCATGGGCTGACAGGACAGGAAACCTGGGTGAGAGTCTTGCCTGGGTTCAAGTGAGGCAACGTCATCACCTCTCTGTGTCTATTTCCCGGGGGGTGCAGTGGGTAAGAACTGTGGCATTCAAATCTAGCTCTGTGCTTTCTACCTGTGTGGCCTCAGGCAGCTTCCTTAACCTCTCTGATCCTCAGTCTTCATGCCTAAAACAAGGATCCTATAACAATTCCACTGTAGGGCTGCTATGAGGATTAAATAACGCCCCTTGGCTGAAGAGCTGAGTACAGTGCCCAGCCCACAGGAAGGACCCTCCATCGGTGGGTGATCATTACTTCTACCTGCTTCGGCTGCCTCAAAGGGGCTTGGGGGGCAAAACAGGCCTAAGAGTGTAGAAGGCAGAGTAGCGGATAGAGCAGTGGTTTTGGGCACAGGAATGAGAGTACCTCATAAAGGCCATCTGGGGAAAGCAGCTTGACAGACATCCCATTGGTGGGTCCCCCAGCGCTCACCTGAGTTCACCTGTGGCTCTTCCACACAGAATGGGGCACTTGTTGGAGACCCTCCCAAAGAATCTGCCTCCGGGGTCCTTCACCTGGCCGGGCTCACATGCTGTCTCAGTCACCTCCTGCTGCATAGCAAACCACCCCCCAAACTAAGTGACTTACAAATAATAAAGTAAATAAATGTATTATTTGCGAGAATTTATTATTCCTTGCAATTCATGGGTTGGCAATCTGGGTGACTCTCCTGCTGGTCTTGCTTGGGCCTCTCCTGTGGCCTCATTCATCAGACAATTCCACCAGGGCTGAGGATCCCAAGGTGACCTCATCCCACATTGACTGGTTGGTGCTGGGGTCTTGGACGGGGTCCCCAAGACACCTCTTCCCCTGCCAGCCAGCCCTGGCTTTCTCATAGCCTTAGGGCCATGTTCCAAGATGCTGAAATGGAGGCTCCTTAAGGCCTAGCTCCAGAAGCAACCCATCACCACGTCTGGCACACTCTGTCACAAGTTATAGCATCATTATTTACAATAGCCATGGCACGGAGACAACCTGGGTGCCCACCAATAGATGATAAGGAGATAACATGTGGTTTATGTAAATGATGGAATACTACTCACCCATAAAAAAGAATGAGATGTGGCCATTAGCAGCAACAGGATGGGCATTCTGCTCCAAGTGAAACAAGTCGGTAGAGGAAGGTAAATACTGCATGTTATCACTTGTATAAAATGTGGAACCTAAAACCCCAAGCCAGCAAAGATAACAAAAAAGAAGCAGACCCACAGATGCAGAGAACAAACGAGTGGTCAGCAGTGAGGAGAGGGAACGGGGGTGCGGGGGCAAGACAGGGGTCAGGAGTTAAAAGCTATGAAGTGTTAGGTATAAAATAAGCTACAAGAGGACTTCCCCGGTGGTCCAGTGAATAAAACTCTGCCTGCCATTGTGGGGGACACAGGTTCGATCCCTGGTCCTGGAAGATCCCACATGGCACGGAGCGGCTAAGCCCGAGGGCCACAGCTCCTGAGCCCACACTGCAGAGCCCACGTGCTACAAGGACTGAAGCCAGGCCCCGAGATCCTGCGCTTTGCAACGAGAGGGCCGTCACAGTAAGAAGCCTGTGCACCGCAGCGAAGCGTAGTCTCCGCCCGCTGCAACTACGGAAAGCCTGTGTGCGGCAAGGAAGACCCAGCACAGCCGAAAATACGTAAATAAAAAACAAGCCATGAGGTTATACAGTCCAGCAAGGGGAATACGGCCCGTATTTTATAAATGAAAATGGAGCGTAACCTTTAAAAATTGTGATTCACTGTATTACACATCTGTAATTTACACTGTATACCTCAACTATACGTCAGAGAAAAAAAATTACTGAATCTGTAATGCCTAGAAAAGACAGGTTAAGGCCACTTGGTGTTTTGTTAGTGAAGAGGGTTGCTTTCAGAGTGGCTAAATGCAGCGTTTAGAGTGCTCACACGGCAACCAAACAAACAGCATTCTAGGCTGATCTTGCCACTTTTTCATTACTCACTGGGAAAAACTACTTAATCTCTTTGGGCTTAAGCTTCATCTTGGACTACAAATATTCATTAGAATAAATACTTTCTAGAACTTTCCTATTATACAATTCTACAAAATAAAAAGTAGTTTACTAATGATGAGGGGAGAAAAGATCATAGATCTGAGCCAATTCAGGGGCTGGGGAAATAGGCTCCACCTCCTGTGGGTGGAGCTTCAAAGGCACATGGCAAAGGGGCGTGGCTAACGGACAGGCCAATCAGGCGTGGAGGGCTGATTCTTTGTACACCATGTGCCCAGGCACCTTCCTGAGAATCTGAAGGATGCCGTGGACCCGCCCTCATCCCGACACCTGGGGGTCTGCACACACACCACACACAGTACGACTTTAGGGGGTTCACACTCGCTTGTTTCTGGCCCATCTGTGGAACCCCATGTGTGCCAGCAGTTTCCCCCGGGCGAATCTGCCCTGGGCATCAAGGCTGCAGCCATCAAGGATGGCCATGGGGAGGCCCAGCAGAGGGCTGGTGGCTAAGCCTCCTCTCCCAATGGGAGAGGGTCCCTGTTTCCATTGCCGTGTAACAGACAACTCAGCATTGAGGGGCACACACCCATTGTCCACGGCGCTTTCAGGTCCTGTGGGTCAGACCCCAGCTGGGACACGGAAACTCATTTCTGCTGGAGCCTCAGCTGGGGAGGCCGGGTGGCTGGGCCCTGGAGTCATCCAGAGCTCCTTGGTAGACGTGGCTCAGAAGCTGGGCTCCTCTGGGCCTGCCGTGGGGCTTGAACATCTCCTGACGTGGTTGCTGCGTTCTGGAGGGCATGTCCCCGGAGTAGCCTGCAGGAGGGTGAAGCAGGAGCATCCCCCCGGCTTTTTCTCTTTTCAACTTTATTGAGGAATAATTGACAAGCATCCTTGTGTATGTTTAAGGTAAGCAACGTGATGACGTGATACACACACACATCGTGGAATGATTTCAAGAGGGAGATCTCAACACATCCGTCTCACCCACTGAACTCCTCTTCTGTGAGGGGTGAGAACACCTAAGATCTACTCTGAGCCATGTTCAGTCTACAGCACCGTGCTCTCAGCTGTGGCCCCGTGCTGTGCATTGGATCCTCAGGATGTATTCTCGTGCCCTCCAGTGAAGCCCCTTTCCTACTCAGCCCTGGCGGTCCACCAGCATCAGTCCCACCACGTTCTCCTGGTGGACACGCACCCAACCAGATCCAAGGGGAGGGGTCATAGAGCCTGCCTCTCACTGGCAGGCTTCTCAATCACCGGGAAGTGATTTCTAAAGCCTGGCAGTGAGCATTCTCTGGGGGCCAGGTGCCAGGAGATGCACCCACTCGGCAACTCGGGGGGACGGGAGCTGACGGGGAGGGTTTCCCAGATCCCCCAGGGACACAAGAGGGTCTCCCAGGCCACCATCAGGGGCTTGGCTCCCTGGGACAGACAGAGGCTCCCTGACCCCAGGACTTCCAGGGGATGGGGTCTCAGTTTTCCCACTCCCGGGGTGCTCCCTCAAGCTACCTAGTGAGAGGAGGCAGTGAGACCTCCCTTCCTGTCTTCAGTGGGCAGCCAGGACAGGCTGCCTGGTGCCACAGTCTTCCCCAGCTGAGCCGACACTCAGGGTCCTACTGGGGTCTGAGCCCAGCCCTGCCCCTCATGGCTCGCTCCCGAGTCACTCAACCCAGAGCCCTCAAGTGTCTTGGGGCAGAAAGGGGATCGTGGAGGTCCTTCCCTCCAGGGACAATTACGGGTGTTAACTGAACTGCTCAGAGCTGGCCTGGAACAGAGCTAGTACCAGACGTCAGCTGTTATCATCATCAGAAAGATCAAAGTTCTGAAATTTCTCCAGACTCTTTCCTATCATCTCCCATCTGTCCTAAATCTATAATTTTCTTTGGAGCAAGGTATTTGCTCAAAGGGGCTTTCCAGGTGGCTCAGTGGTAAAGAATCTGCCTGCTAATGCGGGAGACACAGGTTTGATCCCTGGGTCAGGAAGATCCCCTGGAGTAGAGGTGGACACAGGAGCTTGGTGGGTTACAGCCCATAACGTGTCACAAAGAGTCGGACACAGCTGAGCGCACACATATCTGTTCAAAGAGGCTCTGCTGACTTAACAGAAGGACCTTCGGCTCCAGGGAGGTTTACCCAGGACTCCTTCCATCACACATCACCCTTGACAGTGACGAGTCTTGCCTGGTCTTGAGACCCTCGGGGCACCAGGTACAGTCACATGAGAAGCTGGCGGTGTCAGCGCTCCCGGTTTGAAGAGGAGGAAACCGAGGCTCAGAGTGTGACATGAGCTGCCCAGGGTCACTCAGCCATGGAAAGGAAGCCCCAGGATCAGAAGCCTACTGTGTGACCCCAGAGTCAGCCACAGGCTCTCCTGCCTCTGGCCAGCCGCAGGTCAACCACATCACCCGAGAAGCGCATCCAGCAACTGTCCTGGAAGCAGTATGTGGGTCAAGTGCCCTGGATGGGCCAGCTCGGGACAAAACCCTCCTCAAAGATGCTTCATTTCATCCTTCCACAACCCAGTGGGGGTCTGTTTGATCATGACGCCCTCTTAGCAGAGAAGGAACCTGAAGCAGAGGCAGGCTGAGTAGCTTCAGGTCCTGCCACGGCTTGAACCTTCTCTTATGGCCTGATCTCCTGTGTTCTTAATCATGAGACCATCCGGCAAGTCAGTCCTAGAGGAAATCAACCCTGAATGCTCACTGGAAGGACTTGCTGAAGCCGGAGCTCCAGTACTTTGGCCACCTGATGCCAAGAGCTGACTCACTGGAAAAGACCCTGATGCTGGGCAAGATTGAGGGCAGGAGAAGAAGGGGATGACAGAGGATGAGATGGTTAGATGGTATCATCAACTCAATAGCCATGAGTTTGGGTAAGCTCCAGGAGATGGTGAAGGACAGGGAAGCCTGGCGTGCTGCAGTCCATGGGATCGCGGAAGGTCGTGTCGACTTGGCAACTGAACATTAACAATAGTACCCTGCAAGAAAATGATGGGGGTGATTTAGAAACACAGAGTAGGACTTCCCTAGTAGCCCAGTGGTTAGGACGTTGCATTTTTCTGCTGTGGGCCCATGTTCAGTCCCTGGTCGGGGAGCTAAGATCTTGCAAGTTGTGGCCAAATAAATAAATAAATAAAACCCTGGTGCCACAGAGAAACCATCCTAAAACCTAAGAGTATTTCACATGTGCAGTGGATGCTTCTGAGTGCCGATGGGTATCAGTCACGCCCCTCACAGCACCTGCAAAAATGAGTGGCCCCGGGACCTCACTCTTCAGGCAAGGAAACTGGGGTGTGGAGGATCTAGGTAGCTGACTTCAGGTCCCGTCTGTGTTAATTTCCACGCAGGCCCTGTGCTGTTTACAGGTCAGTGAAGGAGCAAGAACTGCCTTGTTTGACGTGGAGTCTCTGTGTCCAGGCTGGTGACCCGCACCCCACAGCGGGTTCCTTCCTCCTAGTCAGGCTCCTTGAGCTGCTGGGGGCCCAGAACTCCAGCCCCTCCAGGCTGGCTCACCTGGACTCTGGCTGGGGGCCCTGACAACTGCCTCCCTGCCTGGCAACACCTGGCTGCCACCTCCCTATGGGCAGCTGCAGACACTAAGGGCAGGTGAGGAGCTGGCTGGCAGAGGCAGGGAGCCAGTGGCGTCCACCCTCCCTGCCCGCCCCCCACCCTGAGCCCCGAGACAACAGCCCTGCTCAATGTCATCCTTAAGAGGCTGGGGTCACAGGCCGGTCCTCCTGGCGAAATGCAATCTTCCTCCTGGGAGAGGGGCCTTCTCCTGGCGGGCGAGACTGCGGAGGCTGCCCCACGAAGGGCGGTCTCAGGAGCCTCACCTTCCCTGCAGCCCCGGCCTCCCCTTTGTTGAGATTCCCACTTAAACTATCAAAGCTCCGGGGCCACAATGCCCCACTGAAAGCTGAGTCACCCAGGTTTTGTGACACCACCGAGCCCTCCTGCCATCTAGCTCCCAGAGGGGCTCCTAGCGCCAGATGCAAAGGCAATCCCCAGCCGTGGGTGGATCGGGGCGGCCCGGCGAGGCCAGCACTGCATAAAGGGGCCTTGTTCCCAAATCAAAAGGGCCTGAACACAAAGCGGAGAGAAGAAAGGGCTGGGCGGCGGGGCCAGCTGCAGTCTGGCGCACCTTGAAGGACACCCTGTACCAGGCCCGCAGCGCCCGCTGGCAAGGGGGGAGCCTCCTCCTCCGCTCCCCAGGCAGCCCTGCGGTGGGAGGCCAAGAAGGACCGGGTGGGGTCTTACAGGGAGCCAAGCAGCAGTACCCCGGAGACCCTGGCCCCGGGTGTCAGTGGGGTTCCCACAGGCAGCCAGCACCAGCTTCCTGCCAGCACGCCAGCCACACCGCGAACAGCACCGTCACCAACAGCAACACCAACCAAGGAAGCCCCAGCAACGCCAAGGGCAGCGCCAGCACGGGCCCCGCACCTGTAAGATGAGGGTGATGACATGGCACCTGCCTTGCAGAGCTGTGGTCAGGATTACACAAGGTCCTTAGACTCAGGTAACCCCAAAGGAAGTCAACCCCGAATATTCACTGGAAGGACTAATGCTGAAGCTGAAACTCCAATCCTTTGGCCACCTGATACAAAAGAGCCAACTCATTTTAAAGACCCTGATGCTGGGGAAGGTTGAGGGCAGGGGGAGAAGAAGGCAAGAGAGGATGAGACGGTTGGATGGCATCACCAATTCAATGGACATGAACTTGGGGAAACTCCAAGAGATGATGAGGGACAGGGTGGCCTGGCGTGCTGCAGATCGTGGGGTCGCAGAGTCGGACATGACTTGGCGGCTGAACAGGAATAATAAGATGATGGTGATGATGAGTCTAGTGTTCCGCTTAAGTTCCTAGAAAATGACAGCTCTTGGGAATGGAGGGTCGGCTGCAAGACAAACCTGCCTTTCAGGGTGGGGGACTTAGCAGCAGCCGGAGCCTCAGGCACGGGGCCAGGTGGGCTTTGCCAGCCCAACCAGGTGCTTAGAGGAGATGGGGATCTGAGTGGCTGCCTTGTAGCATCCCCTGGCAACCACAAGGAGCTTCAGGGCCTCATCCTGGGACTGCAGGGGCCGTCTGCACCTGAGGGCACTTGCAGCCTCCCTCCTGGGCCCTGAGCAGGTACAAGCCTTGCCCCGTGCTTCATTCACATGCTCCTGCTCAGCTAGAGGCTCCTCATCTCATCAGGGTACCCAAACCCCGTGTGGGCAGGATCAGCCTCCAGCCCAAGACTTGGCCTTTGAGGGAACGTATTCTGGGGAAGGCGATCCATCTCTGAATCCCTCACTATCAGACCCAAAGCCAACTTCTTAGATAACACTTCTAAGAAGGCGTCCCCAACCTAAGTAATGGACGTGAACTTGGGCAAACTCTGGGAGATGGTGAGGGACAGTGAGGCCTGGCTGCAGTCCATGGGGTCGCACAGAGTCGGACATGACTTAGCAACTGAGAAACAGCAACGACCGACTGTCTTCTTCTTCCTAGGATACCAACAGGGTGGCTGGAGCTGGAGCAGCGATCTTGGATCATGAGGTCATGAGAAAGGAAGTCATATGCTGAGGAGGGAGGAGTAGAAAGAGAAAGAGCCAGAGTGCCTGAAGGCTACAGACCCTCACACACCGGCCAGAATGCTCACCTGTGTTGCTAAAGTGAAGAACCTGCCTGGTGGAGCATTCATGCTGGTTAAGGGAGACAGGAAATAAAGCAATAAACATGCGAATGTGTTCAAGTCAGGTGGTGATAAAGGCAAGGAAGGGGTGGGGAACAGCCAGGTTGTGCTGCTCTAGAAGCAGTGAAGGCGGCCTCTAAGTCCTGCAGAAAGGGCCAGTGGTGGTGGTGGTCAGCCGCTCAGTCACGGCCAACTCTGTGACCCTGTGGACTGTAGCCCACCAGGCTCCTCTGTCCATGGGATTCTCCAGGCAAGAACAGTGGAGTGGGTTGCCATTTCCTCCTCCAGGATATCTTCCCGAGCAAGTCACTAAGGGTGGGGTGGGGAGAGGCAGTCCATCAGAGGGGGCTGACCTTGGAAATATGCTTCGTGTGTTTCAGGAGCAGCTAGGGATCAGGGAGCTGGGGTTGTATGAATGTTGGGGGTGTAAATGGAGTTGGGTGTGGACCCCCGAAAGACATGTCCACGTCGTGATTCTGGAACCTGTATTACTTCACACAGCAAAAGGTATGATTAATTTAAGCCTCTTGAGAGGAGGAGTTTATCCTGGACTGAGTGGGCCCTATATGCAATCACGTATGTCCTTATAGGACAGACACACAGAAGAGAAGATAAAGGGGCGGGAAGCAGTGAGTCATGTGACCACAGAGGCAGAGACGGGAGGGACACAGCCACAAGCCAAGAGTTGCAGACAGCCACCCGAAGCTGGAAGAGACGGCAGGGATCCTTGTCTACAGCCTCTGAACAGAGCACAGCCCTGCCAACACCTTGAACTTGAACGTCCAGCATCCACCTGCAAGAGAATAAATTCTTTTTGCTTTAAGCCATCCCTTGAGGTCATTTGTCACAGCAGCCACAGGAAACTGATAGGAGGATGAGAGGTGGGCACCGAGATTGGAGACCGAGGTGGGGGCCAGTTGTGCAGAGCGTCGTAAACCACCTCGGGGACTCTGAGCCTTATTCCGGGTGAGAGGAGAGGCCGCTGCAGGATCAGGAGCAGAGTGCGGTGGGATCTCACGTCGTTTTTAAAGGACACTCTGGTTACCAGGTGGTAGGAGCCCAGCTGGGAGATGTCTGCAGTCATCCAGATAAGAGAAGATTTTCCCAGCCTCAAGAGCCCTGTCTGGGGCTGCCACACAAGCAATTGGGCAATTGCTTTCTATGTTCCAAGTGCTCAGGGGCAGAGAATAGGGCATGGCTGGGCCCCTCTGATCAGCCAAACAGAACAGATGTGTTTTTAATGGGGAACAAGAGGCCATGTACCTTCAGGGCAGAGACACAGCTGCGTGTAAATATTTAGAAAACTGGGTGTGATGTGTTCATATAAAAAAAAAAATCCACTTCCTTTTCTTTGAATGACACAGTGGAAACACCCAAT
Source organism: Odocoileus virginianus (assembly GCF_023699985.2). NCBI lineage: Eukaryota > Metazoa > Chordata > Mammalia > Artiodactyla > Cervidae > Odocoileus > Odocoileus virginianus. The sequence continues at coordinate 40,835,036 of NC_069701.1, forward strand.
TGTCTTCAAGTCAACATGCAGGCAGGTCAGTGACCTTCAGTGGGCTGAGGCAGAGGGGAGAAGGAGGGGAGAAGGAGGAACAATAAACTTCAACCAGAAATCCTCGATCATGTGACAGCGAACCTGGGGTCAGCTGGCTCTTGGGAACCCATGAGGTGTGGTTACTAACAAGAACTGCACAGAGACAAAGGTCAGCTGCTGAGACATCAAATTCCTAGGTGAATGGTTTTGTCAATCAACTGGAATCAGAGGCCTTTGCAGCTGTATGAAGGGGCAAATCTACTGCTCTTAAAATGAGTTTGCAACTGTTATGTTCAAAGCGGAAAGCCCACAGGAAGCACTGTATAGCACAGGGAGCTCTGCTCAATGTGACGTGGCAGCCTCAGTGGAGGGGGGTTTGGAGGAGGGTGGACACATGTATTATGTGTGCCTGAGTCCCTTTGCTGTCCCCCTGAAACTAGCACAACATTGTTAATTTGCTATACTCCAATATAAAATAAAAATTTGAAAATAAATAAATGAACTTGCGGAAGAGATCATTTTTCTCAAAGTGCCTGCCCCTTTCCCATCCAACTTTGCTCAAACCATATCACCTCTTCTCTGCTCTTCACCAGTCCAGTTCCTGGCTTTATGTGAGCAGATGTCCAAGGTGGGAGATCCCGGGCTGTGAGTATAAGAGGAGTTTCCTTGGGCTACACAAGAGGAGAAAATCAACCCCTCGAGACAGGAAAGCCCCTGGGGCATCTAGCGAAGGGCCTGGCAGAGCTGGAGGGCACAGTGCTGAGTCCGAGGACCACTCTGTGATTCAGGGACATGGCTGCTGCAGTCTCTACAGCGGGGGAGCTTTTAAGGGCACCAAGGAGCTCCAGCCTTGCCCAGACTGCTGTCAGTTACTCCCCAGGCTTGTACATCTAAGGCCGTTGCCTCCATGGTGCACTAGTCCAGACTGCACCACAGCTTACCTTTTCTTGAGCTCCTTCAGCATTCATAGGACGGGAAGAGAGAACTCACCTTCACACATGCTGAAGGCCTACTATGTGCGAGTTTCTGTGCCAGGGCTTTGCATGTTCTACATCACTTATTCTCACCGCATCTTGGAAAACAGGAGCTAAGGAGATGCTCCTTTGGCAGGTGGTAAAACAGACTCGAGAAATGGAGACTTGTCCAGGTGCACACAAACCTGTCTGCATAGCATGCTGTGTTTCCCAGCTCAGAATTCATCTCATTCTCCAGGTGTTTATTGAAGGCTGTTTGGTGCTTTGCTCTATTGCAAGCACAGTGGATATCATAGTGAACAAAACAAATGCAAGCCCCTGCTTTCTAAACGAGGCTTCTGGTGCCGGAAACGTTCTGATCCTCAAACACAACTGTGTTCAGTTTGAAAATCATCAAGGTATACCTACACCATCTGTATATTTACTGTACTTAAAGAAAAAAATTAAATTCCTGCCTTCATTGAGCTTACATCCTGGTGTTTGGGATGTGGTAGGTTGAACTAAGGTCCCCAGAGATATCCAAGTCCTAGTATCTGGAACCTATATGCCACCTTGTGTGGTAAAAGGAACATTGCAAATGTGATTAAGTTAAAAATATTGAAGTGGGGACATTATCCTGTATTATCCAGGTGAGTCCTGAATATGGTAAAAAAAAAAAAAGTCCCTATAACTGCAAGACTGAGGGAGATTTAATTACAAAGGAGGAAGTAGCAGATATAATATTGGAGGCAGAGGTTTGAGTGATGCAAGGAAGAAGTTATGAGCCAAGGAACATAGGCACCCTGTAGAAAAAAGGAGTGGATTCTCCTTGGGGCCTTCAGAAAGAATCAGCCCTAATGACACCCTGACTTTAGTCCAGTGAAACTAACTTCATGACTCTGGCCTCCAGAACTTGAAGAGAATAAATTTGTGCTGTTTTAAGCCATCAAGTGTGTGGTGCTTTGCTACAGTAGCAACAAGAAAATAAAACACAAATAACTTTTACTTTCTTGAGTCACTTGAGACAGTTGCCAATGTGATACTACTCCCTGGCTTCTCTAGTTCATATTTCTTACAAACAGTGACATTCTTCTGCATTATCGCAGCAAACTATAAAATCAAAAAATTAACTTGAAGTGTATATCACTACACCCTTCTGGCTTCCTGCCTAGCAAAGCATCCAGTTTAGAATCTTAGTCTCCTTCTGTATGGAACATTCTTCAATCTTCTCTTGACCTTCATGATCTTGATGCTTTTGGATACAGGCCAGTTACTTTGAAGAATGATTCCCAGTTTGGGTTTGTCTGATGTGTACTCTTGATGTGGTTCAGGCAAGTTCTGCATTTTTTCTTTTTGCAAGAATATCCCAGAAGGGACTCAGCTTCTTTCTCACTGCCTCCTGTTGAGTGGTATGCAATTTCCATGAGCCCACAACTTGTGCTGGCCACACTGATCACTTGGCGTCTGCCAGCCTTCTGTGCTGGGATGTTACGATCTCTCTTTGTAAATTAATGTATGCTTCATTTGTTTACTTATTAGTGTCATCATGGAGTCATGGTTTATTATTTAACCAATGAATTGTAATACATTCCCACCATTATTTATTTTGATCCTCAATTTGTTCTATATTTGACCAGTGGGAACCGCTTCAAGCCCCTCAGACATGTCTCATTATTCTTTGAGCACTTTCTGATTCACTGGAATAAGATGCTTTCGATTCACCTGGTACCTTCCCTGCCCCTGGAACCAGCCATTTCTCCAAAGAGTTTTTTCTCTCCAACGGCATCTATTTTCTCAGTGAAGCAGGAAGTGGGACCATCAGCGGAGAGAGAGAACAGGAAAGGTTGTGTCGGAGGCTCAAGCAGAGGGGAGTTCCCATTTATCTCTTAAATGAGCGGAAAGGCCTGTGCTGGTTATGTTGTCTGTCAAAAAGGGAACTCATATATGTGTCGTATATATGCCATTATATATGTAAAAAATCGACACACTCTCTAAAGTCACCATTCTACCTTCTCTTCAAGCAAAAGAAGGAAGCGAGTAGATGACATCTCCATCTCCAAGCTTGTGGTCCCTCTCCCTGGAATGCCAGCCTTTCTCCTGCAAGACTCGTTCACCCTTCCAGACCTGGCTCCCTTTTCTCCTCCTCTGTGAAATCTCAGGGCCCCCAAGATCACCCTCGGGCTCAACAATTCACCAAAAGGGCCCACAGAACTCAGCAAAGCTGTTACACTCATGGTTCCATTCGTTACAGTGAAAGGATGCGCATTAAAATCAATGGAAGTGAGAGGCTGGTGGAGCAGAATCCAGGAGAGGCCGGGCTTCCAATCGTCTCCTTCCTGCGGGTCACCTCCTCCCAGCAGCTTGTGTGACAGCGCTCCTGGAGTCTTGCCAACCAGGGAAGCCCACCCGATCCTGGGTGTCCAGGGGGGTCAGTCACATAGACGTGGGGCCTCTTCGTCTCCAGTCCCTCTGACATCCACACTGGCAGAGTGAGGCCAAAGGCACAGGTGCACGAAGACGCTCTTCCAAGAAGGACGCTCCAAGGGCACCAAGGTTATCTCCTGGGAGCTGGTGAAGCCTCGCAGAGTACAGAGCTGGAGCACCCAATGCACCAACACGGAAGCCTCCCTTGCTCCCACCCCTTTCCAGTTCCCGCCTCTGGGCATGCTTCCTGTCATTTCACCAGCTGCCCTTCATGGGCGCTGACCACACAGACGGTCATCTGTACTTTTCCCCCAATACTCGGATGGACAGAGACATTCCCATGTCCCCCATCCCCATCCCAGAAGGTTCTGCAAGCCCCTAAGCTTCCTTTCTTCAGGATTGTCCTAAGGCAAGGCCTTCCTCTCGCACACACATCCAGAGAATGTTCCTCAACTGGGGTTTATTTAATTATTTTCCTTACAATTCTGTGTGTATGTGTTAGTTGCTCAGTTGTGTCAGACTCTTTGAGACCTCACGGACTGTAGCCCACCAGGCTCCTCTGCCCATGGGATTGCCCAGGCAAGAATACTGGAGTGAGTTGCCATTCCCTTCTCCAGGGGATCTTCCTGACCCAGGGATGGAACCCGGGTCTCCTATATTGCAGGCAGATTCTTTACTGCCACAAGGGAAGCCCCTTTCACACAATTAGATTGAGGTTACATTTTTTCAAGCGATGTGCCCTCCTAAGGGCATCATACCAGGGTGTGGATCTGTCTTACTCCTGATGATGTAAACTTAGATCACTTAGTGAAGGCAGTGTCTGCCAGCTTCTTTCGTAAATCTATTACTTTTCCTGTTGTAGTTAATAATTATTTGGCAGGGGGGAGATACTTTGAGACTGTGAAAATACTTTGCTTCTCCTTGAAATTTTATCCACTCATTTGAGCCTCTGTCTGTGGGTCTGTAACAGTCATTACTATATTGTTCTGGTGGTAACTTTCTATTTTCCCAGTTCTTTCTACATTTATTAAATGGAATCCTTTTCTAAGAATCAGCTGTCCCCTCTTTCCATCACTTGTTTACTTCACTGAGATTCAGTGTACAGATGCATTTCCTCCCCTCCAGCAGGGCAAACTTTCGTGTGAAGCAAACCTTGAGATTCCTGTCTTGTCTACAGACTGACCTCGTGTGTTAGGCAGTGACAAGTCTCCCTGTGTCCTGCAAAATTTCTCTGACATTCTGGCAAACTAAAGCTGAGACTGTTCTCACAAATAAAGTTTTTTGTTTTTTTTTCTAAATCAGGGAGAACGTTTTCTTGTTTAAAAAATATACAGAGAAGGGTATGGGGAAAGTAAATCCAGGAAGAAGGAACAGCATACACAGTGCCTTTTAGAGGAAGAAGTGAAGTCCAGTTCTTAGCTGGAGTCTGAGTTGCTTTCTAAAAATGTTGTTTACACAGCATCTCTTCTAATTCTGGGCTGGTCCCCTCTTTAAAGCCATTCTGTTGGTCCTTATGCCTGAGTAAGACTGCAGAAAGAAATGCCCCTAATTGCTTTGTCCCTGAATCCATACCTCTGGATGCAGAAATTCCCATCAGGAGGCAAAGTGTTATTTCCCTGCACTCCCCTCCCAAACTAGGCTGATCTTTGCTTCAGCCAGTAATGTAGGGCAGCAGAGAGCCGTTGGCAGTTCTGAGTCTAGGGCCCAGGAAGATCCATGGTCCCTGCCATGCGGGCCAGCTCAGGCTAGCCTGCTGGAAGTGGAGCGACATGTGGCTATGCGGCCCCTATCTTCCCAGCTCCGAGCCAGCCCACCGTTATGGGAGCGAGGCCATCCTAGACAAAGGAGCAAGACCATCGTAGACCAGCCAGCCACCAGACGACCCACCAGCCGACTGCAGACTTAAAAACGAAGCCAGTCAAGTCACTGAAGCTGATCCAGACTAGCACAACTGCTCAGCTGAGCCACGGGCTTAAAAACAGAACCAAATGTTTGCCATACAAAGCCACGGTGTCTGGGGGTGGTTTGTTACACAGCAATAGCTAACTGCTACAATCCTTTCTACTCCCACATCAAAACTAGATCCTGTAACACTTAGAGAGATGAATCTGCCTGTGATGCGAGAGACCTGGGTTCAATCCCTGGGTCAGGAAGATCCCCTGGAGAAGGGAACGGCTACCCACTCCAGTATGCTTACCTGGAGAATTCCATGGACAGAGGAGCTTGGTGGGCCACAGTCCATGGGGTCAAAAAGAGTCAGACACACCTGAACGACTTTCTCTTGCGTGTGTCTCTGGCTATACCTCACCCCACACTCCCAGCAACTTATAGTGGAGCAGACGTGGTCCCCGTATCACAGGTGAGGATGCCCCATGTCACAGGTGAGGATGCTCAGACGTGCGGACCTTGCCCAGTATCACACTCAATCCCCCCAAGTCGAGATTCCCTGACCACTCTAGTCAGAACCTCAATCCTCACCGGTGCCTGCCCCTCGCACTGGTCACCTGACATGTCACCCACATCGCGCCCATGATGAGCTCATTCTGTCCCACCCACAGCTGCACCCAGAGCCTGTGTAATCAAACAGGGCTCTATGGGGCCTTCCCGGAATGGGCTCCCCCCAGAGTCCTTCACGAGACTCTTATCTACAGAAAACTTTATCCTCCTAGGCCTTCCATGAGTTCCAGAGACTAAACTCAATCAGATAAGTGAGAAAATGCAAAAAGAAAGGAAAACAGTCAAACAAGACCAGTTAATAATAGTTTAGCCAGGAAGCAAAGTCAAGTACCTTGAGCTCCTCCTCCGCGGCTGTAGATGATATTCTGAGCCATCCTTCGAGCTGGTTTGCAGCTCCTGGATGCCCCCACCAGGCGGGAGATGTTAACTGTGTGCTGCCCACAAGCATGGAGACCCCACACCTGTTGGAAACTGAAGGTTGATGATGTTGACTCCCGATTACCTCACCACCAACCAATCAGAAGAAAGTCCACGAACTGATCACCACACCACCCCCCCCACACACACACACACAACACCCCTCCCTTCCCCTGTCTTTAAAAACCTTTGCCTGAACGCCTTTTGGAAATTTGGTGTCTTTGAAGCCCCAGCTACCTGGACTCCTTGCTTGGCGCCCGCAATGAACGCTGTCCTTTCCTTCACCGCAACCTGATGTCAGTAGTTTGGCTTTACTGCAGGTGGACCCAAGTTTGGTTCAGTAACACCTGGAGGATGGCAACAGGTGGACAGATGGATGCTGAAGGTGAGGCTGATGGGCAGTGCTGGACCTGGAGGCCCCTAGAGCTTCCGTCCACCCAGCAGGCCACTGCTGCCCCCGAGAAGGCCTGTGCCTGGGTAGAGGAGCGGCTCAGCCCTGGGAGATCAAGTCTGCAAGAAGCAGAGGAGCTGCCCGGACTCAGCCCAGGCTGCGCTCCGATCCAGCCGGTTTAAGATCCTCTTCCTGGGGAGGCCGTGTTGAACCGCGACAGCAGGTGACCAGCCCCCACCTGCCGCACCATCCCACCTGCTTCCTCACTTGCAGGAGGGCTGCGGTAGAGGGGGAGACCCTGCAGTCCCCCAGCTCCCTCTTCCGCTCAGAGCCTCGAACTTGCCAGCGGTGGACTCGGCACCGAGACGTGTTGTCAAACCGTCCTGTGTCAGAGTCTGAGACGGTCTGAGCTTGTGGCTGTAGCTGGCCTTGTTTTTCTGTTTTATTTTCAACATTTAGGGATTCCTCTTCTAATTCACCAGGGACTTCCCTGCTGGCTCAGACAGTGAAGAATCTGCCTTCAATGCAGGAAACCTGGGTTCCATCCCTGCACTGAGAAGATCCCCTGGAGAAGGAAATGGCAAGCCACTCCAGTATTCTTGCCTGGAAAATCTCATGGACGGAGGAGCCTGGCAGGCTACAGTCCATGCATTGCAAAGAATTGGACATGATTGAGCAACTAACACACTAACTTATAATTCAATCTCATTTTTTAAAATTACATGAAATGTTGACTTGATCATAAAGCCAGGCTTGTCAAACAAGGCTGTTTCCTATGGCTGTTGGTGTCTTTAAAAAACCACCCATTGATTCTCTCACAGCCCAGAGACCAGAGGAACCCAGACCCATGTAGGCTACCGCTTCCTCCTGGAGGTCCCAGGGGACACTCTGGTTCCTCACTTTTTCCTCCTTCTATGGGCCACCTGCATCCTTGGCTTGTGACCCCTTCCCTGGGTCACTCTGACCTCTGCTTCTGTGGTCACAGCCCCTCTAGCTCTGACCTTCCTGACTCCCTCTTATAAGGATGCTATGATGATGCTTCCCCTCTTGGTATCCAGAGCAATCTCCCCAACTCGAGATCCTTAAATCAGTCTCTCCTGCAAAGGCCCGTTTGCCCTATAAGGTCACAGGTTCTGGGGGTCAGGACATGGGCATCTTTTTGGGTTTGTTAGTTGCTCAGTCGTCTCTGACTCTTTGTGACCCCACAGGCTGTAGCCCACTAGGCTCCTTTGTCCATGGAATTCCCCAGGCTAGAATACTGGAGTGGATAGCCACTTCCTTCTCCAGGGGATCTTCCCGACCCAGGGATCGAACCCTCATCTCCTGAGTCTCCTGCATCGGCAGACAGATTCTTTACCACCTGGGCTACCAGGCATTGTCCCCCACAGGAAATACAGTCGAAGATGTCTTGCTCCCCTCCCTGTGTCCTGACCCCGAGAGAGGTAACTACTCTTTACACTCCGGAAAACCCACTCCTTGTGGTGCCCAGGTGTGTGGGTTTTGACACATGTGTTGACTTGTGTGCCCACCTGTGATGGAGATTGGAATGCATTCTCTCAGGTGAGGAGGGACCCTCGGGGCGGAGGGCGGATCCAGTTCCCCCAGCAAAGCCGACCCAAGGTGGGTCTCTCCTAGGTTTGTTTGTCCCCAGGCTGGAACCTAACACCCAGTAGGAACAGTCATCCTGGAGGTTACAGTTTAGTGAGAACAAGAGTCCCATTGATGGATGGTACAGTTCATCCTCAATGACGTTGGCGGGGCGGGGGTGTGGGGGGGGCAGTCCAGAGTGCCGTGGGGACCTGGTGCTGGCTTGCATTATGTCTGAGATGGCAGGAGACCCTTCCTCTCTCTTGGAATCCAGTGCAGCCAGCGAAGGCAGCTCTAACTCTGGCCCTGGGTAGGGGACCAGGTCCCCCTTCCCCCCTGCCACCTTCAGCTATAGCACGGCTTTTTGAAACCTCATCAAAATGAAAGGGGGCCTGGCGCAGGCTGGTCGGGGGCTGGTGGCTCTCGGGGAAGGCATCCCCAGAGACAACGAGGGGCTAGTGGCCCTTTCTTCGACCGCCAAATAAAAGCTGCCGACCTCAGCGACGCAAAAAGGCGAGCACGTGAATCGCTTCTGCAGGGACTGCAATTCCTTTGAGGGGCCTGTCACTAGGGCCGGGGTGGCAAGAAAACATTTTGTCACGCACATCAGCAGCCTTTCTCCAGCCTCGGGCAACCCAGGAGCTGCTCAGTGCTCATCCATCAAGCTCATAATGAAGAGGCAAATTGCTGTCTTAGACGCTCAAAAGCCAACTACTTCAGCCCATGTCCAGGAAGCTGTCAAAGGCCTGGCCCCAGGGGACGGGCTCCCCCAGGAGCCTCTCTGTGGGGGCAGAATGCAGAAGGGCTGACTGGTCACTAAAGGAGCTGCGGCAACCACCAGCAACTCCGTGGTTCCCTGGGGGTCAGGCTGCCCGTCCCTCCCCTGCCACCCTGTTGCAGCTGGGGGTGCCCAGCTCCCCATCCCCCACAATACTCACGGTCTCAGATCCTTGTTAATTTCAGAGTTGGCCTCGAGAGATCCACCAGCCGGGCAGCACCTCTGGACACCTACCTGGGGGTCTACACTGGTCTGGAATCTTCCTTTCCTCCACTGTGGTCAGCTGAGAAGGCTGTGAGCCTCCTCCCTGGTTCCAGAATCTCTGGGGCTGCCCAGCAGGGCCCCCACGAAGCCCATCCCCTGCCACCAAGCCCGTTTGTCCTGACAGTGGTGATGGTGATGATGGTGACAGAGGGGACCGCAGCTTTGCTTTCTACAAAATCAAAGAAGTCTGGCTCCCATCCCCCGAGAGAGGTACCCAAGACCCTGTGGACACACAAGGCTTCTCGGGGCAGTGACTTCTACTCGAGGCCTAAACGTTGAGAAGAAGCCAGCCGCGGAGCGCAGGAGGAAGGGGGATGCTGCAGGAAGAGAGGGGCAGGGGCGGCCAGCTGCAGTGGAGGCCGGGCCAGGACCGGCATGCTCCAGGCGGTGGGGCCTGGGCCCTCCCACCTGGCGAGGAGGTTGGGAAGTGGCTGCCCCATGGGGTGGGCAGGGGCAGAAGTGGAAGGCGCTAGGCTTTGGGAGCAGAGCCCCGGGTCAGCACCCCACCTCCTCCTTCCCTGACAAGGAGAGTGGTAACAGGCTGGTGTCTGGGTGTCAGGAAGAGAGATGTCACCTGCGCAGAGAGGGGTGGCCTTCCACCCAGGGTCACACAGCAAGCAAGCACAGAGCTGGGCCCTCACCCCTGCCTCCCGCCCTGTCCACATCTTGAAACAAGGGCTCCGAATCCCGCAGGCACTCTATGGAGGAAGGACCCCCGCCCCCAGGCTGACGCTTAACCTGGCCGACGAGGCTGAGTATATTGCAGGAAAGAAACCAGGACCCCCAGGCCACAGCGGCTCTTGCTTGAGAGCCGCCCAGCAGGAGAGGGAGCCCAGGACGCCAGGAAGGAGGACCGAACTCTGGAGGTACTGGTATCCAGCTGCTGCAGCCACGCCGCCTCGGGCCTCCGCTCCCTCCTCCAGGAAGTCTGCCTGGGCCTCCCCAGGCTGGCGCTCCCGTAATTGCCAGCTGTTTACTTGTCCATCGCTCCTGCTGCTCATGACACCAGTCCCTCCAGTTCCACCAGGCAGGCGTGACTCTGAATACCCGGGAAAGTGGGGTGTGGGGGCTTCATGCAGGGGCCCCTCCTGGACCCCAACCCGTCAGCCCCGAGTCCCCTTTTATGTTTGGACAGGAGCTGACCACTGAAAACTCGACTTCACAGAACTTCGCTGGGCCCACCACCCAGCGGGCAGCAGTGGGGCGTGATGGCAGGGCAGGAAGACAAGGACCACGGCGGCCGCTGCAGGCGAGGGGCCTCTGCTCCGAGGTGACTCCTCTGCCACCCCCAGGGGACCCCAGGGGACCCCAGGCTTGGCCTCCTCTTCTCTGTGTCTCCCCTTTCCCCAATTCTTTCCAGCTTTGGAATTCCAAGGGGCAAATCCCAGACAGACAGCAACTTGGAGCCTCTTAGGCCTTAAATCTGGCTTCCCCGGTGTCTCGGTAGTAAAGAACGGGCCTGCCATTGCGAGAGATGTGGGTTTGATCCCTGGGTCAGGAAGATCCCCTGGAGGAGGAAATGACAACCCACTCCTGTCTTCTTGCCTGGAGAATTTCACAGACAGAGGAACCTGGGGTTACAGTCCATGGGGTGCCAAAGAGTCGGACATGACTGAAGCAGCTTAGCATGCACGCAGGCTTTAAATCTGTTCTTGTACTTTCTTAGCTTAAAAGCCTCAACTGCTTCCTTCCACTTAAACTTTGAACTCCTTGGCTCCCTCAAAGGGACCTTCTGAGATGCGTCATGGTTTAACCTCTGCCAGGGTGTGTTCAGCTCCTTAGTCATGTCTGGCTCTTTGTGACCCCAGTGGACTGCAGTACACGCCAGGCTTCCCTAGGGGGATATAAAATAATGGTGATTCTTAGAATCAGTGGGCATTCCTGGTGTCTCAGACGGTAAAGCGTCTGCCTGCCATGTGGGAGACATAGGTTCGATCCCTGGGTCAGGAAGATCCCCTAGAGAAGGAAATGGCAACCCACTCCAGTATTCATGCCTGGAAAATCCCATGGATGGAGAAGCCCGGTGGGCTGCAGTCTGTGGGATCACAAAGAGTCGGACACGACTGAGCGACTTCACTGGTTTACTGGTTAGAATCAGTGGTATCTTAGATTATACAACATATGGTAAAGCCAGTCTATCTCAAGGGACCCACTAGCTCACTTAATCCCAGTAACAACCCCAGGCGGTACTCACTATCATTATCCCATTTTAGACAGACAGGCTTAGAGACGTTAAGACCTCCCCTGAGGTCACGCGGCAGGCTTGCCCATGCAGCCCACCGCAGGGAGCTCAGGGTCAGCTGCCCCCTCAGGGGACCCGATGTTTCCACAAGGCCTTGATGAAAACCCTCCAATTCCTTGCTGGTGGCGGGTGAGAAGAGATGACATTCGCATGAAGGCGTCTCCTGATCCGAGGGCAGGGGTAGGCTTGTGGGAGACGTCTAGGGAAGGGGGAGACTGGAGGTGGGCAGGCGCGTGTGTAAGGGGTGACTGGAGTGCTAATCACGAGAGGTATTAGCTCCACGTTACGCAGGGCCTTGAACGCCAGAGCAAGAAATGTCAGTGGGGGGGCCGTGGCAGCCTTGGAGGGCTGTAGAGTGGGGGCATGGCAAGGCTAGAGCCTCGTCTTAGTGACTCCGAGGCGTTGAGGCTGAAAGCTCCTCCTTTCGCTGGCAGGCCTGGCCTTTCCCGGTGGGGCCTTGGGGTCACCACCAGGCCCCCAGTGAGCTCCAGCCGGCTGGCGCTGCCTTGGTCCCTGAGCCCACAGACTCGCTCCTCCACAGGCCCGCCCTCTCCCCGTCCCTGCCCCTGCCCCCTCATCCCATCCCCGGGAAGCCCCCCCCTCACTGCCCAGTCAACACGGACCCTCCCCCTGCCCCCCACCCTCCCGCCGCCCCCAGTCCTAGGGCCGGCCGATCACGCTGGGGGGTTCCTGTCTGTCTTTACTGCCCACCAGACCCCACCAAGCGAACGTTCTGGCAGCACGGGCCTCCGTCTGACTTCTGTCCACAGCCGCGTGGTCTGGGAGGGATGACTCAGCCCACGATGAAGGCCTGAATGAACTCCACCAACGAGGGCCTGAGTCTGTTGTGTGAGCGCTCGAGTGCCACCTGGCCTGGGTACGGACGGGCACAGAGGTCCCACCAGCTCTTTTCTCCCCGTCCACCCACCTCCCTCATCGCTCTCCTGCCGTGAGAGCCCGTGAGGAGCCTGGGGTTAGACGTCCACCGGACAGGTGTGGTCCCAGCAAGGTGCTGACCCGGCAAGTCGGATGGGCCGGGCGCCCAGCAGGTGGGCTGGGCACCTTTCACCAATGGGGTGTCTGGTGCCCCAGCTCACAGGCAAAAGGATGGAGGCCCAGAGGGGAGCCGGCCGAGCTTTGACGAGTGCCCAGCACAGACGGAGGCCTTTCTCTGCCTGCCCCTCCCAACACCTTTGCACTGCAGCAGCGGCGGGGTTTGGGTGAAAGGCCCATTTTCCGGACGGGGAGGATCAGTGAGGTCTCAGCTCGTCCTCAGCCACAGAGAGGGGTGGGCAGGCGGCATGGGTGGCGGGTGTGACCTCAGCAAGTCCCAGCTCCTTCTCCAGCCCAGTCTGGAATCTGCGGGTATCAGAGTGAGGCCGTCTCGGGGCTGAGGAACACGTGTGGCACTCAGCACCGGCTGGAGGCAGGCTGGCGTCATCATGGTCATCACTGTGGCATCATCATCTGAGCCACAGCCAAGCTCACTGGAACGGGGAGACCCCCCTCTCTGGGGGGCGCCTTAGTCTGCAGCTGCCAGCCCTACATGGACGGGGCAGGGACACAGGCCCCTGCGGGCATCCAGGAGACCCCCGGCTGGCCCCACTTGGGTGGGGGGCATGTGCTCTTTTTGAATCAATGGGAAATGACCCACCCATTGCCCCACCCACCTCAAGAGCCAGGTACCCACATGAAAGGGCTCCAGTGGGCGAGCGTCTGCCTTTGTCATCCGATGCCATTAAGGCCGGAACTTCTCATGGGAAAAGTAACGCTTTGCTTGCTTGAAAGGCAGAGAGGGGACGCAGCGCGGCCTGGCGGTCCCAGGGACGCCCGACCTGAGCCGTTTGAAGTCCACCCGTTATCTGCTGCTGGGGCTGTTTGCTTCTGCCGGGGCATAAACAGGGTGATTGAAGTGGGCGGCCTGTGTCTTTCCGGATGACAAAAGTCCCCTCGTTAATTGCCACATCAAATGATCAAGAACCCCCCAGTGGAAGCCCTCAAATTACCATGAACACACACTGCATCCCGAGGGCTGCAGCGGCCCCCCCACCGGCCCGGCCACGGCCCTGCGCCCCGCCAGATTAGGTTTCGTGCGCAGGCGGAGGCACAGGAAGGTCCCTGCGGATTTGTTCTGCTCGACTGCCAGCCCGCTATGCCAGCCCCCAGCCCAGCCCCGGCCCCATTGTTTTCAGCCACCCAGCCAGCATGTGGCCAAGCTTGCACAAAGCTGCTGGCCATGCAGGGGAGGATCCCCCCAGCCACAGTCAGACCCTGGTGACGGGGTGCCTGCTCCCAGGCCAGCCCCACGCCTGCCTCTCTGGGCTCTCTGCTGTGCCCGAGTGGTGGGGGCAGGCAGACTGGTGGCCAGTGGTCAGCACCCTGGCCCCCCTTATTCCACACTGGGAACAGGAACCCAGTGTCTCCAGCCCCTTATCAATACGGGGAAACACCCTGCCACCCCATCACGCCTTTACCCCACTGAGCCCTGTCAGGCCATTTTACAGATGGGAAGACTGAGGCTCAGGGAGCCCAAGAGCTCTGGTCCAGGACACGCACCCCGCCTATGCTCTGTGATTGCTCACGGGCTGGCAGGGGAGACACCCTAGTCACCCAACGGTGACAAGCAACTCCCAGCTCACCAAGGTCCACACACCAGGTGGGCGGCAACCACTTCCGAGGGGTGCACAGGGCCCCCCGGGGGCCTGGCTGGTGACGGTCCCCGTCCCGGGCTGCCCACCCCCTGAGGCCATCGTGATCTCCATCTGCTTAGCGCTGGCGTCCCCTTGGGCAACTTCTTCTTCTCCTGGGATCCCGACACCTGCCTCAGCCATCACGCATCAACTCAGTCTGAAGAGGGAGGCGAGATTGCTACAAAGACGGGAGAGATGAGAGGCTGGAGGAAAAGATACAAAACAGAAAGCTGCCTGGCCTGACGGCAGGAAAGGCTGTTCCCCAGAGGAGAGTGGACGGGCAGAACCGCTCTAAGCCGTGGAACAGTAGGTGCCAAGGTCCTGGGGCCGCAGAGCCTGGCCCGTAGCTGAGGGTTTGGGGAGAGCCGCGAGCTGAGTGTGACGGTCAGCGGGGCAGGATGCAGGCTGAAGATGTCAGTCGTAGGGTGATGGGCTGTCACGTCGGGTCAGCGGCTGCGGGGGTGACTGATAAGGACCAAGTTTCAAAACCTGGTCTGCTGCAGTGTGAACCCACAGGTGTGTGCTCTCCAACTCTGTGTGACTCCAAGGACAGTAGCCCGCCAGGCTCCTCTGTCCATGGAATTTTCCAGGCAAGAACACTGGAGTGGGTTGCCATTCCCTTCGGGGGATCTTCCTGACCGAGGGGTCAAACCCAGGTCTCTTGCCTCTCCTGCTGATTCTTTACCACTGCCCCACCTGGGAAGTGTGTACTGTGAGACCAGCTCTCAGCTTCTCTCGGGGAGACCCAGCGTCTATGGAGGGATGGAGGGATGGCCCACAGGTCTAGGGAGTAGGAGGACTCATAGAACGGTCCCTGTGGTCCTGGAGACACTGGCGTGGACACCTCCTCAAAGACGGGTCTCTTGCCAGGGACAGGCATCAAATCTGCATCAGACAGAACAGAATGCAGTTGGCTCTAGGGGGTGGGATGTGGACCTCGAGGCTTTACTGTGGCAATGAGGCCAGGGAGAAGGTCTAGGGCATCCTGCCATCAGCTGGGTCTAGTGGCTGGGCCTGGAGGCAGCCAGGACAAGGTGGTCAGCGTGGACCCTGGCACACAGTGGCTGTCCCCAAACACAAGCCCTGAGAGCCGTGGACACGCCGCCTCCCTTCCCCGAGCCTCCCTCTTGTATGGGCGTTGCCGCACATCACTGTTTAAAGCTGTTCTTTGTTAGGACCGCCCGTTCCCCCAGTGAAATGGAGCATCACAGGCGCAGCTGAGCACACCAGAGGTGTGCTGAGGACAGCGGCTGAGGCCAAGGACCCTGTGGTCTCTTGTCCCCTCCTCCACATGCTCCCCAACCGGGCGTTTGAGGCGCCGGTATTCCCTGGGGCTCCGACAGTCCAGGATGCTGTCAGGAAGCAAGTCAGTGTTGGACAGAGCACCGCCCCATCGCTGCAGCCTGGATTCCCTCCCCGCTCGCCCTGTGATGTGGGCGGGGAACTGACACCGGCTCTCCCGGTGGGTCCTGCACCAAGGCACTAACCACTGCCCAGCACCTCTTGTCGGGACAGTTCTCCATTAAAAGAACCAACGGCAGTTTTCTCTTCTCCAAACTTCTCCAAATGACATCTGCCTGATTCTGCCACCTCTGTGTGTGCGTGTGTGTGTGTTGGAAGATAGAGTGAGCATCTTTTCATGTGCTTATTAGTCATGCGATGTCTTCTTGGGAGAAATGCTCGTCCAAGTCCTCTTGCTTGTTCTTTTTGTTGCTGCTTGATAAGAGTTCTTTTTACATTCTGGATTCTTCATGACTCTGCAAGGGGCTTGCACTCTCACTTTATGCCAACAGCCCGGAAGTCAGGCAAGGTGGCAGGGCTGCGGAACGGCACATGCAGGTGGCTCAGCGGGGCCCAGGCTGGCATGGGAAGCACCAGCAAGCGACCCTGGGCCTGCCCCACCGCAGCAGGAACAACCTCTGGTTGCTTCAGTGTTCTCCTCTGCCACAAGAGGTGTGACAACAGAATCCACCTCACAGAGCTGCTTCATTGAATGAACGACTCTAAGGACATAAAGCATGGAGCGGAGAATGTAGCCCAGAGTAGGTGCTCCATTAATGTTAAACAGTATTACTATATAAATTGTACAATGCAAGAAGATCAAACCAGTCAATCCTAAAGGAAATCAACCTTGAATATTCACTGGAAGGTCTGATGCTGAAGCTGAAGCTCTGATACTTTGACCACCTGATGCAAACTGCTGACTCATTGGAAAAGAGTCAGTCTTTCCCACCTGATGCTGGGAAAGATTGAAGACAGGAGAAGAGGCTGGCAGAGAATGAGATGCTTGGAGAGCATCACTGACTCAGTGGACACGAGTTTGAGCAAACTCCAGGAGATGGTGAAGGACAGAGGGGCCTGGCATGCCGCAGTCCTCGGGGTCACAAAAAGCCGGACATGACTTATGACTTAAGAACAACAATGCTCTGTCGTCAAAGGAATGTCCACTGAAGTGTAGCCTTTGCCTCCCAGTGTTATAAACCTAAAAGCAAATCACACTACTGAGGGTTAGCTAGTCACCTGGAAAATGTTTCCTTTCATGAAGCAAAATAGACCATTTTTCCTTTTAGAAAAATCTCCTCAAAATATTTAAGTAGCTGCTTAAAGCAAAGATAATTATGGAGTATTCTGGCGGGGAGGGGTGGTGGTCGAAAAATATGTAAAAGGAAATGTATGAAAACCAGAGGACAAGAGACGGGGGAAGGATATTGTAATGAGTTTCTTACTCTGTGTGAAGCTGTGTGTGATGCGATGCTAGGTGGGGACACATAGACTTCAAAGCAAGCGCTAAACAAACAAAAAGAAGACTAAGAGGTAAAGCTAATAAGCAGATGGAGAATGAGAGAAAGGAGAGACAGAGAACAGAAGACAGAAAAAACCAAGAAGGCATCCTTCAGCCCAACCATCTCTGGGGACGTCACTGAATAGAAATGATCTAAACATCTCCCAAATAAAAGGCTGAGATGGTCAGATTGATTACACGAGTGAGACCCAACCATTCGCTGTCCACAGGTCATGCACTTTATTTTTAAACAGTTGCTATCTTCCTCTTTTAATTAATTAACTTGTCTGCGCTGAGTCTTGGTTGCAGCTTGCAAGATCCAGTTCCCTGACCAGGGATCGAACCCAGGCTCCTTGCATCAGGAGCCCAGAGTCTTAGCCCCTGGACCGCACAGGTCGTCCACTTTAAAGGTGAAGGCAGAGACGTGAAAATAGGGATGGGAGGTTAGCCGCCGGGCTCTGTCCATCTGGACCACCTGGACCCAGATCCTTGCGCACCAGGGTTGCTCTGAACACACGTAGACACGCACCACACGCCTTCCCCATCCGTGTGTCACTACACTTTGGCAAACCCTGGGGGCTTCCCAGGCGGTACAGTGGTGCAGAATCCACCTGCCACTGCAGGAGCCGCAGGAGACAAGCGCTCCATCCCTGGGTCGGGAAGGTCCCCTGGAGAAGGAAATGGCAACCTGTCTGGGTTCTTGTCTGGAGAGTCCCATGGACAGAGGAGCCTGCCGTGCTACAGTCCCTGCGGTCACAAAGAGGAGGACTCGGCTGAGCACCTTGCAGGGGAAATAACAGCACAAGGAGCAAACCCTGGTAAACCCAGGGCTTTAACCAACAACAGGGTATCAGTCTGCGTGCACCAGTTGTAACAGATGCGTCCTATTCATGCAAGATGTGAATAATAGGGGGCTCTGAGGGGTATGGAAGGCTACACACCGTCAGCTCTATTGTGCAAACTTCAAACTGTCCTGAAATTAGTCGATCAATTATTGAAAAGCACACCAATCAACTACAAAAGATGGTGGTTGGCACTGAGGAAGCGAAAAGGGGTGGGCGCCTGACCTGGGAAGTGGAGGAGCCCCGAGGCTGCTGTCGCTGGCGTTCTGATTCTCCGCCAAGTTCTCCCGGGCTACTCCTGCGCTTAACACTTATCACTTCCTGGCATTAATTACCACTGCTCCTCCCCACTTACAAGTAGCTTATCAACAAGCATCTCGTGGGCGCATTGCTGGGATGTCTGATAACATGCAGAGGTGGCTGCAGGAGCTTCCAGAAGCTTCCAGCCTTGATTGTGGCTCAGAGGGGCACAGCTCAGCGTGGCAGTGCCCGGGTGGGCTCAGAGCCCCGGCTGGACGGGCCGTGAGAGGGGTCTCTGCAAGCCAACCTGGGCGACGCCATCCCCCCTCGCCCCCGCCAGCCCAGGTGGTCAGCCGCCTCACGCCCCATCTGGCCCCGCCCTGCTCCCCGGCCACCGGCAGCAAGAGGCGAGAGAGAGGAAATAAGTCTTTGGTGCTGCGTGAGGCTGGCCAGTCACTCAGCCTCTGTGCTCAGGCCTGATGTCCAAGCTGCCCTGGATCCCAGGGTTAATGAAGAGAGGCTGTGATCAGCACATCTCAAGACCTGGCCTCCAAGCACCAAGGCCACATGGAGACCTTCACACTCAAACTTGACTCGCACAGCCTGGTGGGCCCATTTCTCAGGGCAGACAGCCGAGGCGCAGGGGTCCCGGGCTGCTGGCAACGGCGAGTGGGCTTCCTGGGTGCAGGCACCCACCGTCCACCTCGCTTGCCAGGGAGAGTCTGGAGGGGAGGGAGTTCTGCTCCCGAGGGGTCCCCTGGCGTCAGGGGTCCCCCTGTGCCCGGGGAGCAGTTCAAGGTTGACAAGCTAGCAGGCCCAAGTGCTCACTGGTCTCCACGCTGCCCATGGAGAAGCGAGCGCGTGTGTTTTCTATCGACGGAAATCCTCCTGAGCTGGACTCGGTCATTTCGCCCCCATTCCAGGGGACTCTGCGGTCCCTGCGGCTGCATCCCAGCGCCCAGGAGGGGCTTTCATCCCACGGAGGGCTCCGGCTGTGTCGCCGCCAAGCAACGGAAAGAACTTATTTTAGGAAGACGAGAATCCACCTACCACTTAGTGAGGAGTCCGGGCTAATTGCGAAGCTGTTCTCAGTTTCCTTATTTAGCTATTTATTAAACTGGCTCAAACTGGAATTAATGGCTGAGCCAGCCTCGTGGCTCCTCCTGTGTGTGTCCTGGGGCACCCCCCATAGCAATTTCGGCCTGATTAAAGGCTTCGCCAACCCACCACCTCATTCGGACCCACAGCTCAAAGCGCCAGACCCAGGAATGCGCGGCCCGTGGCTTGCAGGCCTGGCTGCCACTGGTGAGCCCATTTCTGCCTCAACAATCCACGCCCTGGCCCCCCACCCACACTGCATGCTGCCCAGCTGCTGCGTGAGTACCTGCCTTGGCCTGGGCCAGCTGACCCCAGCACCTACCCCAGGAACCTTCCAAGCCCTGGACATCCTCTGCCCATCACCTCACTGTTGCCTTTGAGGCACTCTTCGCAGTTTGAGGTGGCCCCATGTATCTATTTGCCTGCCATTCCAGAATGTACAGTCCAGGAAGCCAAGGCCTCACCTTCCCATTTGCCCTAAGTCACTAGATTTTAGAATATGGCTGGGTATACAGCTGGCTTCTCAGATGGAGCTGGTGGTGAAGAACCCGCCTGTCAGTGCAGGAGACATAAGAGATGCAGGTTCGATCCCTGAGCCGGGACAATCCCGTGGAGGAGGGCACGATGACCCACTCCAATTGTGAAGCTGTTCTCAGCTTCCTTGTTTAGCTATTTATTAAACTGGCTCAAACTGGAATTAATGGCTGAGCATGGCGTGGCAGGAGGGCATGGCAACCCACACGAGCCGGGTGGGCTAGAGTCCACAGGGTCGCACAGTCAGACGTGACTGAGCGCCTTAGCACGCACGCATGCATGCAGCTGGCGTTCAGCCAGCAGGCACTGAATGTCTCACTTTTACATGGAAGGGAAGGAGTCAGAGGCCAGCAGGGAGACTTCGGTCCTGAAGAGAAGCTCTCGGTGAAAATCAGAGGGGCCGATAGTTGCCCAAGACCTTGACTTCTCTAGGATCCACTGGACTGCACAGTCCAACAGGCGGATTGCATGAGCTGTGAATTGTGTCTCCACGAGACTAAAGAGACACAACAGGAGAGCCCTGGTCAGCCTGTGTGCTCTTGTGTATACCCAATCGAGATGCATGCACGTGCACCCCGAAAGGCATGTGCTGGAAAGTTCTCTGAAGCTTTGGTTAGAAAAGCCCCAAGCTGGACTCCACCCAAACACACATGGAGAGGAGAGTGCACAGCCTGACCCTGCCGTGGATCCTTGAGAACACCTGACCTGCAGCCTACCCAAGCGCCGATCAGACAGATGCCGAGATTAATGAAGCCAGACTCCAGAGCACAGACTTTGGACGATTCCTTCACAGAAAGCAGAAGCAGGCAGAATTCAGATATGCTGATAGGAGTCAGGAGCGGTTACCCTCGGGGCGTGGTGCAGGGTGTGGCTCTGTCTTGATCACGACGCTGGCTGTGTAGGCAAGTCACCCAGCTGGGCACATGTCTGTGTGTGCATCAAATGTCAATGCAAGTTTCTCAAAGTTAAGGTTCAGTTCAGTTCAGTTCAGTTCAGTCACTCAGTCATGTCCGAATCTGCGATCCCATGAATCGCAGCACGCCAGGCCTCCCTGTCCATCAACCAAGCATAGACAGCCACAGGGTGAGACCAGGGTGGTAGGCAGATTTGGGGGTAAGGTTCCCCCACCCACTAGCTAGACTCAAGTCTTCGCTTTTCTGGATGAATTTGGTTCCTTTTAAGTTTTCTCACCTGCACTGTGTGAGCAATGGTGGCCCCCACCTGGGAGGGCTGCTCTGAGGACCCTGGGAGCAGGGATCAGGGCAGTCCGACCCCGCACAGGCCAGGAGAGCTGCTGCCCTTCTGACTCGGTCAGCTGGGCATCCTCAGAGTTCCTGGAGAGGGTGTTAAACATCTCTCCTTCCCGTAAATGTCCACACCTTGATCCGGGGAACCTGAGAATACATTGCCTTATGTGGCAGAGGGGACTTTGTGGATGTGACAAAATACAGGTTGAAGTGAAGCTAAGGGGGTGGGCTTCCCAGGTGGCACAGTGGTAAAGAACCTGCCTGCCAATGCAGGAGACAGGAGAGATGTTGGTTCGATCCCTGGGTTGGGAAGGTCCCCTGGAGGAGGGCATGATAACCCACTCCAGAATTCTTGCCTGGAGAATCCCATGGACAGAGGAGACTGGGGGTCTACAGTCCTTAGGGTCACAAAGAGTCAGACATGACTGAAGTGACTTAGCATGCACATACACATGAAACCAAGGGGAGAAGACTCTGGATTATCCGGACGGACTCGAGTCATCACAAGGATTCTTTCAAGAGGGAAGCAGGAGATCAAAGCCAGAGACGGAGACATGATAGTGGAGGCAGAGGTTGAAGGGATGAGGTCACCAGCCAAGGGATGCTGGCATCCTCCAGGAGGTGGAAGAGGCAAGAGCACAGACCCTGTCCAGAAGCTCATTGAGGACTCCGACCTCCACAACTACAAGAGAGAATCGGTTTGTGTGGTTTGAAGCCACCCAGTTGTCTCTGCTGGTCAGAGTGGCCACGGGCCGCCTGTAGGCTGGGCCTCCCCCATCCTGCCCGTGTCCCACTTGGACATGCCCAGAGCCAGGCCCTGCACTCAGGATCCATGTGGCAGGCCTTCAAGGGGCTGTGTGAACCACACAGCCCCACTCTCGTCACACAGGCTGGGCCGGTGCCCTGGTGATGGAGGAGGGACGGGGGAGACCCTCAGGCTAGATGTGGAGCTCTGCCCAGGCAGGACCAGCAGTCTCCTGAGTGCATCAGGGTCTCCTCTCCTGGGGCCTTGGTTGCCCCAACCCAGAGCCCGTGCCTGTCATTGTGATGGGGACTGGGGGGTAGCGGGCAGATGAGGCCCCTGCAGAAGGGTCCTGGTGGGGCCCCCTCGGCTTGACAGACAGCAGCAAGCCCCCAGGGCTCACCCAGGACACCTGCGAACACCCTCCACCATCCTGTCTCCACCCAACACACATTTATGGGGGGCCCTGCTCTGCCCCAGTGCGGCCAGGAGTGGGGGGACACAGAGGTGAGCAAACACCAGTGGGGTCTCTGCCCCAGGCAGCCTGGAGTCCAGCCGGGAAGACAGATGGTGATCACATCATGCAAGCTGGGCTGTGAGGGACTTAGGAGGGGGTGACCAGCCAGGAAAATCTGGGAAGACCTACCTGGGGAGGTGATAATTGAACTGGGGGGTGGGGGGTTCAGGGATGATGGAGGAGATGGAGCCAAGGCCAAAGGAGTAGGCGCAGGCTGAATCCTCGCCTCATAGAAGGTTCTGGAAGGCTACAAGCTGGGGGTACGGTGACCCAGTCTGCTTTGGGGGAGACCACTCTGGCTGTCCCATGGGGACTGAGGGCAGAGGGCTCTGACCAGCGCTCACCCAGGGGGCCCTCCCTGCGGGAGGCCGTGCCACCATCCCCACCTGAACGCGGCGCCCAGGCCTGGGACCACTGGCTGCATCCTGGAAGCTGGCTCCGGAGAGACCTCCCCCCTGCTGGCCTGTGTGCAGGGGGGGCAGGGCCCACAGGGAGGGGCGGTCCCAGCAGGGCGGCTCCAAATGGTGCCAACTCTGCAGCCTCCAGAGCCCCCCAGCCTGCCCCGTCATAAACCCATCCCAGCTCCTCCTCCGCCGGCTCACCGACCTGCATCCAGGTGCAAATTGAGCCCCGCAGAGGACAAAGCGGCTTTGATGAACCAAACGGCGGGTTTGATGCTGTTGTTGTTAAGGGAGGCGTTGCACCGGCCTCAGGCACTCAGGCTCGGCGTCCCGGGGAGACGCTGGCCCAAGAAGGGCGGGAAGCGTTTCTTTTATGAGCCTCCCTCTCCCCACGACTGACCAGGCCTCTTTGGAGAGCAAGGGCCTCGGCCCGAGAGCCTGTCCCTGAAGGCAGGGGCTTTGAAAGAGAAGGGACAGGGGTTCTCACAGGGACTGGAAAAAGCAGAAAACGCCAAGCCAACAGTGATGGGTCCCAAGGCCTTCTCTAGGTGGGGTCTCGAGAGAAGCTGGGGCACAGAGGGTCTAGGCCCTCCCAGCCTTACCTGGCCCTGCAGCCTACCACCAAACTCAGAGAGTCCTGACCCCAACAGAGATGTCTCAGCTGTTCAGAGCTGATCAAGCCCTTTCCTGGGCATCTTAGATGCCAAGACATGGGCAGGCAGGATGGATCCTCGCCTGCTTCTTCGCAGACAGAGATGCTGAAGACAAAAAGATGGGAAAACCGGGTGCTTTCTCTTTCACCTCCCACTAGACATTGCCCCCTCCCCATATTTGGAGATTCCCATCCTTCCCTTGGACCCTGCAGAAAAGGAAGTGGGCTATTTTGGGTGCTTTTGACTCAAATTACTCCCCCCGCCCCCCACCCAATCCAGGCACATCTGGCTAACCTTAGACTCCTACTAAAAGCCTCCTTGGCTCCCCCACGATCCATTCCCCAAAGGCACCTGCTGATCTTTCCAAATGCAGGGCACCAGAGTTGTCCCACTGCCCCTCACCCTTGGCCTCTGAGGCCCACTCAACAAAGCTGCCACCCCTCTGGCTTCCAGGCAGCCAGCTTCATCCGCAGGAGCTCACGGGCCAGGGCTGCCCTGCTCTTGGCCAGTAGTCACTGGCCTGGGGTTCTGGAAAATTCTCTGGCCTCTCTCTGTAGCTGGATACGAATTTGGACCAAGTTGCTAATCTCACTGCCTCTGAAAGCTCGGGCATGAGGGCTGACCTCCTCGACCACCTTCTACTGCCCGTCTTCCACATTCCTTCAAAGACATCCCACCCCTGCCTCAGGCGTGAATGTGGACAAGAGACCCCCATCTCTGCCCCTGCCCCACTGAGGCAAGGCTGGCTAGACCAAAACTCTGGGCTCCTGAAAGGGGAGAGGAATTGCTCATCACCAATTCCTTCCAAGCTGACTTACTGAGCACTCGCTATGTGACAAGCCCCTTTCAATGTCCTGAGGATGCAGCTGCGTGTTGGACAGGGTCCCTGTGCTCCTGACCAGGCCATTCCTGAACTCCACTCAGGATAACACTCCAGGCCTGTTAGGGGGCCTGTTCATTTTACCCATTTTCATAGCCCAACAAAAGCCTCAAGAGCATGGGCTTTGTTGGCTGGCTGACCTGGTTTCAAACATGAGCTCACCACCTGCAAGCTAAGTGACTGGGCAAATTATAAAAGTCACAACCATTAATAGTGGAGTTGTTTTATTGTGTATTTTGCTGAGTTCCTGGACATCAGTTATAAATAAAACCTTCCTCACAGTTAAAAGAGAAACCATCATCGTAATGGCTGAAACGAGTAGTGCACCAG
Organism: Odocoileus virginianus; assembly: GCF_023699985.2. Classification (NCBI taxonomy): domain Eukaryota; kingdom Metazoa; phylum Chordata; class Mammalia; order Artiodactyla; family Cervidae; genus Odocoileus; species Odocoileus virginianus. The sequence goes on from NC_069701.1 coordinate 40,859,526, forward strand.
TAGATGCCAAGAGCGCTCCACGTGTTCGACGCGACGTGACCGTTTGGTCATCCGGAGATTGCGGGGCGGGCACCAGGGTCATCACGTTGTAGGGAAAAGGCAAGGGCGTGCGGGGAGAAGTCTGTTGCTCATGGCAGTGTGCTCCCTGCTCTGAGCCTCTGGTCTGGCCCCAGTGGCCTGCAGTGAACACATATCAGTGCAAGAGACTGGAGACTGGCTGGGGTAAAACGATACGGATTAATTCTCTCTCGGTGTGGGGCCCAGACATCCAAAATCAGAGTGCTGCTGGGCTGTGGTACCTCCGGAGGCTCCCGGGGAGGATCCGTCCTGCCTCTCCCATCTTCCAGGGTCCAAGGCTGCATCCCTCCAGTCTCTGTGCTCACATGGTCTGCTTCCTTCTGTGTCTGCGGGTACCTCTCTGCCTGCCCTGTCTTATAAAGACACCCATTGTCAGATTTCAGGCCCACCTGGGTGATCCTTGACGACTTCAGCTCTAGAAAGTGTTAGTCGCTCAGTCGTGTCCAACTCTTCGTGACCCTGTGGACTGTAGCCCCCCAGGCTCCTCTGTCCATGGAATTCTCCAGGTAAGAATACTGGAGTGGATTGCCATTCCCTTCTCCAGGGATCTTCTTGCCCCAGGGTCTGAACCTGGGTCTCCCCCTTGCAGGCCGACTTTTTACCATCTGAGCCACCAGGGAAGTCTCCAGCTCTGGAGCCTTATCTCAACTCCATCAGGAAAGAACTTTGTGTTAAATAAGTCCGCATTCCAGGGTCCTATGTCTTTTGGGGGGCTACCGGTCAACCGTCTCCAGAGGCCTTCTAAGGCATTGGGCCTGGGGCAAGGGCTCCTCTGTTCCAGATCTCAGGACAGTGCTCCTACGGGTTTTGAGGTTCACAGAGGAGTTTGGGCCTTTGTGCTGAAGGCAGAAAGCACATAAAAAAGCAGAGACATCACTTTGCCGACAAAAGTCCACATAGTCAAAGCTGTGGTTTTTCCAGTGGTCATGTATGGATGTGAGAGTTGGACCATAAAGAAGTCTGAGCACTGAAGAATTTATGCTTTCAAACTGTAGTACTGGAGAAGACTCTTGAGAGTCTCTTGGACAGCAAGGAGATCAAACTAGTCCATCCTAAAGGCAATCAACACTGAATATTGATTGCAAGGACTGATGCTGAAGCCGAAGCTCTAATACTTTGGCAACCTGATGTGAAGTGCTATCTCATTGGAAAACACCATGATTCTGGGGAAGATGGAGGACAGGAGGAGAAGGGGATAACAGAGGATGAGAAGGTTGGATGGCATCACAGATTCAATGGACATGAATTTGAACAAATTCTGGGAGATGATGAAGGACAGGGAAGCCTGGTATGCTACAGTCCATGGGGTCGCAAAGAGTTGGACGCGAATTAGCGACTGAGCAACAACGACATTTTTCAAGTGGGAAGCAAGTTCAGATCAGCAGCCTGGAAATATTGCAAGGACTTGGGGAATTGAGGGGTCTGATCAAGATGAGCTAGGAGCCCAGAACACTGGCTAAGATGTCATAAAGGATCCCCAGAGAGGCCCCTCTGGCTGTTCCCGGCTAAAGCCCCATATCTGGAGGGGCCCGAGCTGAACCAGGAGGCATCCTTGGTCTTCTCACCTTAGACCAACCTTTCTTGCTTCTGCCTCAAACCCTCTTGGCTCAGAGGTTCCACCTGCATGACCAAATCCGGGCTGGAAACCGCTCGCTGGCGTCTTTCCTCCCCGCTATATTCCAGATGCTCCTGCCTCCAGCCCTGGCCACACGCAGGAGCTCAGCGGTGAGAGGCCAGTGGTGCAGACGTGTCCAGAGCCTGGTGCTTCCATCCCAGGCGGCGGGGGTGGCGGGGGAGGGAGGATTAGCTGCCCTCTCCCCAGAAGGCTCTCCCCTTCCGGGTGTCCAGTCTCCCACCAAATGTTTTTGATTTTACAGGAAGTAGAACAAGGGGCTAATCTGAGTTTAATTTTTGAAGCCAGGCCTTTGATTTAATACTTATTCATCTAAGTAATTAATGCCTCTGAGTCTGGGGTCAGAATGCATCTGAGTTTAGCCCGTCTCCTCCTTTATGTCCAGAGACAGACCTCACAGCACTCGGTACCACCAAACCATTCATTTATACCAATTGGGACATTCCAAGGGCCCAGCGCAGTTACCAAATAGGACTTTGTACGGTGCTCCACCATCACCATTAAGCCCATTATCCTCCACCATCCCTGGGTCCTGGGCAGAAGGCCCTCCCACCCTGGCCCAAAACCTGCTCCCAAGCCGGGTCCTTTCTCCCAGGAGGTATTTGGAGAGAGTGTGGGATAGAGAATGTTCTGGGTTGTGAGACATTTCCCCAAACCCAGACCTCGTTCCATCCACAGGCATCTACCGAGTGCCGACTCTCTGCCAAATGCTAGTAGATTTGTACCACTGAGGTCCTGAAGCAGAATCACACAGACACACAACTCCAGCATCTCAGGGCAGGCGGGCTCCAGAGGTAGTAAGGGCACAACGCTGACCTGGGCACAGAGGTGAGAGGGCCAGCGAGGGCGGGGGCAGGACCGCACTGCCCAGGACTGAGCCTCGGAGGCCGTTTGTGGACAGATTCTGGAGGGCGTTTCATACAGGAGTTCCTAGGGGGAAATTTTTGTTTTTTTCTTTCTGTCTTTCTTTTTTTAAAAGCACAGGATGAAACCAGCTCCTTGATTGACCTTGAGTCTGCCGGCAAGTCCACCTTGTCCTCATCTTACTGTTAGCTTCACTTCCCATCATCTCACGGATGGTCAGCACCCAGGTCCCGGTTCCCAGCATCTGAGCACCCAGAGTTCACAGTGTAGGGATTACAAACCACTGTGGCTCCTGTTTTATAGACGGAGAGACAGCGCTTGATTCAGGGCAGACCTTGGACCTTGCGGGCCCCGGGATAACCACTGTTTTGGTGACTCTGGGATGGCGAGGAGAGGCTGATGTTCGTGGGAGCCGGACCGCATCAGTGCTGATCAGAGAAGAGGGGCAAGGGGACAGACCCGCAGCCCTTCCCTCGAGCTCGGGGCCGGGGTGGCCAACCCGAAGGGCCTTCAGAAGAGAGGGCCTGCCCTGGGGACCACACGTGGAGTTCAGCCACGGATAGTTCCTCCGGTGAGAAGATAAGTACTTAGTCCTATGAATCCCTTACGCCCACGTGAACCCAAGGATAATCCCAGCAAGGGGGAGAGAAGGACACCAGCTCTGGGCAAAGCTGGGGCATGCCCGTCCTTTCTGGCCTCTAGACATCTGAGGGCTCGGCGTGGACCACGCCAGACGGGGGCGGCTGCTCCCTTCCAGGGAGACGGGGGCTTCCAGCTGCTGAGTGGCCCGCTGCTGGGACCCGGGGAACCCCAGGGCGAGGATTTTCACCTTGCTTGTTCATTACTGCACAAGCCTGGCTTGTGACGGTCATGCAGAAGGCTTTGGGGAAGGAACCACCACCCGTGTTCAGTGTCGGGCGAGTGTGGACGCGATGCCTCTGGCCCTCATACAGGGCTCTGCCCTGAGCTATAGCACTGAGCGTCACAGTCAGCAAAGCCCCAGAGCTGGGGACACTTGTAGGGGCCTGTGCTACCCCAGCACGGAGTTTCCATTAGGCTTCTTTGAGTCTTCAAAGGGGTTGATCATTCCCCGAACCCCTGGCTTCCCTCTCACAGGTTTGTAAACCATCCCTGCTCCCCGGAGACACCAGGGGCACCCCTGCAGGCTGCAGGAGCAGAAGAGGAGTGTTGTCCACTCCAACAGGGCCAGAGCGGCTTCGCAGAGCAGGGGGCTTTGGAGAAGGCCTGCCCCTGCTACAACCAAGAGGCGGATGAAAAGTAGAGCCTGACCAATGAAATTGTTTGTTCATTTCACCCCATAAACTGACCCAGATCCTGGGTTGGACACCAGCCCTCCACATCTTAGCTGATACTTCGGGGTGAGTCACTGGACCTCTCTCAGCCTGTTTCCCCATCATAAGACAAGTTATTCATAGAACCTGGCCCCAAAGGCTGTCAAAAGAATTAAATGACCCTCAGAGACTGCTAGGATAATTTTCTTACCTGTGAATTAGAAGTATGGTATCAATTCCATACTATATGATTCTCAAAACATTTTATACTATTAAAAAGCAAATCATTCTTAAGACTATTAAAATGCTGTTATTAGAATATATCAAATGAAATTACTCTTCTTAAAACTGTGAAAGTAAAAGTGTTAGTCACTCAGTCATGTCCAACTCTTTGCCACCCCATGGACTGTACTTCACCAGGCCCCTCTGTCCATGAAATTTTCCAGGCAAGAATACTGGAATGGGTTTCCATTTCCTTCTCCAGGGGATCTTCCTGATCCAGGGATCAAACCCAGGTCTCCTGCATTGCAGGTAGATTATTTACCATTTGAGCCACCAGGTAAGCCTCTTATAGCTGTAAATCCTAAAATAAAGCTTAATGGCATTCGCCCTAAGACCCCACCTCACTCCCGCCCCCACAAAAAGAGAAATTGCTAGGACAGGAAGGGACTGATGGGAAGAATCACTCAGTACTCACCGTCTGCTGGTCACGAAGTCAAAACACCTAGTAGAGGCCAGGTTCTGGGCCCAAATCTGGGAGCCCATTGAACACCAAGAACCTGACCTCAGGGAGCTCAGAGTGTAGTCAAGAGAGGTCAGCACAGGATACCTGCCCCGCCCCTCCTCGGGCAATCTCTCGTCCAGGGGCCTGGTCTCTGAGCAAAGTCCTAAAGAATAAGGTACCAGCTGGAGGATGGGGGAAGGGCAACTAAGGAGAGGATGCAGGGCTCCCTGCTTCCCCCCACCCCCCACACACAGACACAAGCACATACCACACACACACATGCACGCTCATATGTGCGCAGGTATGCACAAGCAAGCATGCGCCAAGCATATACATGTGCACACAGAAGCCCAAGGCAAACACGTGTGTGCACAGGACCAGAACGAGCACTGCCCACACAAACACACGTCTATGTAGGCAGGTGCACACGTATCTTACACGCACATGAAGGCACCACACACACGTGTGCGCAGGTACTCAGGTGAGCCTACACCAAGCATGCTAGCGTGCACACACACACAGGCGCAGGCTGGACCACACATATGCGTGTTTGTGCAGACACTCACATGTCCACACGCAGCGAGCAGAGACGCACAGACACCCGAGAGCGTACGCCGTCACGCAGAGACCCACAAGTGCAGGCACGCACACGCCCGCACACTCACACGGGGCGCTCCGCACGGGAGGCCATCTCCTGCCCGCTGCACCCAGACGACAGACTTCCCTTGGCCCCATAAGGAGATCCCTGCGGTCCCTCCTCTTAGGTTGCAAATAAACACAGCAAACCCCCGAGCCCCACAGAACAGTGCCATCTTGTGGTGGCAGCAGGACCACGTGGCCTTCTTTCCTTTGGGGACGGCTTTTCCTAGAGCCGCTTCCAAGATGGGCTGACAGCTGGGGCAGGCACTCAGCCACCCTTTTGTTTGAGAGCAGTGGGGTGTTCTGGTCTGCTCTGGGGCACCCTCCCTCTCCTGCCGGACCTGGGATCACCTGGGCACTGAGTCTAGCCCTGCTGTGGGTTTTAGGAAGCCCCCTTCCCTCCCTGGGCTTCATTTGCCTCATCCGGAAAATGGGGCCTTTACCCTGATGCTTGCCTGTGTCTAGAGCTGCTGCTGACCTGCCCTGGGACTTCCCCAGAATAGGCTGTGCTGCCCCTAAGACAGGCTTGAAGCGGGAGCTACCCAGGCATCTCCTCTTGACCCTTTAGACATTGATTAGCTAGGGATCAGACCCAGGGCCTCCTTGCTCTTCGGCAGACCACCAGACACTGCATCTACCAGGCAGTCATGGGAAATACAGGAACGCGGGCCCCGCGGAGAACTTCTGAGCCCAGGGGGCTGGGACCGCGCCCTCCGGAATATCCTTCCCTGGGCACCCATCGGAGTAACCACCTCTGTGCCTCTGTGTCCTCATCCAGGAAACGGGGCCAAGATCAGAACCTGTCCGGCAGCGTTCTGGGTCGGGTTAAAGGAAACCTATTCCATGCAAAGTGCTGAGCCCAGCCCCTAGTCTACAGAATTGCACAATAAATGTCAGTGGATAGGGGCAGGAGCGGCTTTGCCCCATCACATGAGCCCCTCCCCTGTCCTAAGCATGGTTAATTTTGAGCTTCACCTCCAGAGTTTGGGGAGAGCCTCTCGGAGACAGGAGGAGGAGGCCGTGACTCCTGCAGCCCCACCGTGGACCTGGAAGGTAAGGGACGGCACTGCGGCTAGAGACCCCGGTTTCAAAGGCATCGGAGGTGGGCCCGGCTTCTCGCGCTTCCATAATTCGCTGTGCACCAATTAATCTTTCGCTGTTGATATGAGCATGAGCCCTGCGGCGGCTCCATACCCTCCCGGGAGGATGCGTCCGCTCAGGCTCCGATGGGGCTTTCCTTCATTTGGCACGATGTTAATTTCCCCCGAGTCTCCTGGAAAGACGTTTTAGCATAAGATGGGAAGCTTGGCAGGAATCTGACACCTGAAACAGCCGCGGAGACGAGAGGAGGGTTTGCGACATTTGCTAACTGCCAGTCGAGCTCTAACGTGATGGGCTGAGGGTCTTGGAGGAAAGTCTCCACCGCCAGGCTGTGCTGGTTCCCAGGCTGGGACACCCCCGTGGGCGCACCATCCTTCTAGGATCTAAGAGAAACAACAGGGACATTTCCTCTTGGAAAACCAGAGAATGCTGGGAGGCTTGCGGTCCGGAGCATCTCTGCTGAAATCCAGCTGGGTGGACGAGGGCAGGACCCTTCTCCTCCCCGATCATCTCTCAGGTGAGGGCCACGGCCTTCCCGGACCACTACCAGAGCCCTACCTCCAAACCTCCCCAATGAGGATCCCCAAAGGTGGCCTGTGTGCCTTGGCCCCGCCCCGTGGTCTGCCTACAGCAGATCCAGAGCCAGGACAGAAACTTCAAACTCAAGCTCTGAGGTCCTGTGCAAACTTGGCTTTTGAAAGCACCAGGTGTGATCAGCGTTTGGGGTAGGAAAGCTGGAGCCGCCGCCGCATCGCCTCCTGCCAGCGGGAGCTCTTTCTGGAGGCCGGGTCTGGCAGAGCATGGAGCCACCGACACTCCCCGCTGCTCAGCTTCGAACCCTTTCAGCAGCTTCCAGTAAGCACCAGGGTAAAATGCCCCACAGTGCAAACCAGATCAAATGGCGTGCCCCGGCGCTTGCATTTCTGTTGCAGACGTGTGTGTGTGCACACAGGACGGACCGCCAGCCCGCCAGGGCTCTCCGGTGCCCACGAGGGTGGCCTTTGCCCTGCCGGTCCCCACCAGCAGCTCCAAACAAACACACCATCTGAGTGAAGCGAGCTCAACTCTGCTTTGCAGCAGTTTGCTGACCTGGGGCCCTTGTGCTCAGTCTGCTGTCCCGAAGCCCTCCCCACAAGTAGAAATGCCCCCTGAGGTGAGCTGGACGCAAAACAGCACCTGTTACCTGCAGATCTGGGGGTGCGCTGAAAGGGAGCTGACCCCGGGACCCCCTCAGCCCGTGCAGCTCAGCTGTCACCCCACAGGCCCTGGCCGAGCCTGACTTCGTAGGCCCATGTCCTGCTCCAAGGGGGGTCCAGGGCCCCCTTCCAGGCCCTGGTGGCCCCTGCGCTCTGGCTCCAGAGAGCCGGGGTCCCTGGGGAGGGAGCGTGTGCCTAATTGCCGTTCCAGCTCGTTAGACAGACTAATGAGAGGAAAAGCCGGAGAGACAAAGAGAGAGCGGACCCTCGGCTCCCCCCCAGCCGGCGACCAGTCTTTGTGCTCTGTCCTGATTTCCTGTCCCCCAACCTCAGGACTAGGGGGACCAGCCCAACAACAGCCACGCCAATAACAGACCCAAGTGGGGTCATATGTGCCTCCCATGAGCCAGATTCTGTGCTAAGCACATTGTCCTCCAGAATCTTCTGGAACCTTCTCAACAGCCCAGAAGCAATCTCTGCTATTGCCCCTGTTTTTTTGTTTGTTTGTTTGTTTGTTTAACTTTTTAATTTTGCATTGGGATATAGATAATTAACAACATTGTGATAGTTTCACATGAACGGCAGAGAGACTTAGCCATAGCATGTATACAAGTATCCATTCTCCCCCAAGGGGCTCCCCAAGTGGCTTAGCGGTAAAAGGGTCTGCCTGCCAGTGCAGGAGATGCAAGAGACATGGGTTTGGATCTCTGGGTCAGGAAGATCCTCTAGAGCAGGAAATGGCAACCCACTCCAGTATTCCTGCCTGGAAAATTCCATGGACAGAGGGACCTGGGGGGCTACAGTCCACGGGGTCACAAGGAGTCGGACACGGCTGAGCACAGCAACGGTTCTCCCCCGAACTCCTCTCCCAGCCAGGCCGCCACAGGACCCTCAGCAGAGTTCCATGATATACCACGCTGAGGCTCCGGAAGCTCTGACAGCATTTCCAAGGTTATTGAAGACCCACGGTGGAATAATAACCGGTGAATTTATTTGGGGTTGAAATCCTGATCTCAAAGGCAGAGATGGTCGCCCTGCCCCCGTGGCCCTGACCACCCAGGTCCTGGGAGTTGAGGCCGATCCCCGAACAGCCGCTCCGGAGCTGCTCAGCCTGGTGCAGACCATAAACTGCCCCGGGGGCACAGGCGGCCGTCTTGGCTCAGTACCCGACTCCCAGGTCACGGCCCTGGGGCCCTTTCCAGGAAGGCAGGCAGGAGGCACCGGGCCCCGGCAAGGTGCAGGCGGCCGAGGTTAACGACTCGCCGCAGCTCCTGGCGCCCTCAGCCAGCAGAACACTCTGCCTGCCTTTATCTTTGGCACCGAGTTCTTTGGGCAACGAGCCCAAATTTGAGGCCATAAATGACTGGCCTTTGTGCCCCCAGAATTGCTTTCTCAAGGGCTGCTGATCCCTGACCCGGTTTGTTTGTTTATTGGGAGCATTTTTAGCTCGTACTCTTGCTCCCGGGATCACCAACTTTCCTTTTCAGTCCTCCATGTGAGTAGAAAGGAAACAGGGAGTGACACGCACATCCCTCGAAGGCCGGGGTAACTTTCGGGCAGTGTTTTATAGGCCACCGGGGTCAAGCTTCTGCCAACGACAACCCCGCCATGGCTGGCAGATGGTATATGAGCCATATGGGGCCTGGCCAGAGGCAAGGATCCGGGTGTCCAGGGCCCACCACCAAGGCTCCAGAGCCGGGATGGTCAGTGCCATCATCTCTCTGAGCCCAGAGCCTTGGGCCCTGACGGGACACCTGTGTGTGATGTTCTGTGCAAGGCTGGGCGTGCTCCCAACTCCACCCCCCCAGCTTCAGAGCAGCCCTGCCCCAGCCTCCTGCTCGTCTTAGAGCCCTTGGCTCCTGACCCTGCTCCTCTGCTTCCCCCCTCCACTGTGCCTCACTTTCCACCTCTGTGAAATGGGGGTTAGCGAGAGTATCAAATCTGTCAGTTGGCCAAAGGATGAAATAAAGGGGCCCATGGTAAGCACCCTGCAGGGGATGACAGTTCTTATTGTTGTTGTCGTTGCCAGTGTTGCTTACAGCAACACGTGTGTCCCCTGAACAGAAGCAGACACCCTAGGTGTCTAACCCCAACCGTGACCCCTGGGTAGTGGGTGGGGAGTGGGAACAGGGTGGAAGATGCTGAAGCACCTGGGTTCTGCCCTGGGGCCAGGATGGAGCAGTTACAGAGCCCAGAGAAGGGGCTGTGGGAGGGGGTTGCATAGGAGCCGTGGCCCTGGGGAAACGTGGGTCCCTGTCACCCGCCCGGGGCCCAGCAGGAAGAACACCAGCCCCTCTCTCCTTCCTCACCCTCATCTGTCGTTGGCATCTCCCACTGGCTGAGCTCAGCTGTCACCCAGAGGCAGGAAGCCGGTAGCCATGGCCTCCTGGGGCAGAGAAACAGGTTGGGGACGGAGGATGGCTGGATCTGGGGGGTGGGAGGCAGGTAGACAGCGGTCAGCACCGCTGCAGGGACCCTCATGTGCCTGGCCACCCCAGGTTCTGCAGCCTCAGAGGACCCCAGGCCTGGGTCTGAGGAAGCTGGAGTCTGTGGACCCGGGGGTTCCAGGCCTGGCCTCTCCTTCCCCCAGGCAGGCCGCTCCCTGCCCCCGGGGCATGTGTGGATGGGCTGGGTCATCAGCCTTGGAATGGACTCCAGTGGAAGTTGACCTTTTGAAGCAGGGCTTTGTGCTCTGAGTCAACACCTCCTGAGCAAGAATGTGACAGTCAGCAAGTAGCAGGAGCTGCCGTCTGGCCAAGGCACCCAGACAGCTTCCCTGGGATCCCCAAGGAAGATGGGCCCAGGCCAGAGGGCTCATCCTGTACACCCCAGGCCAGAGGGGTGATCATCTCTAGCCCCATGTTTCTCTTTGGTGCTGAATTGTTGTTCAGTCGCTAAGTTGTGTCTGACTATGACCCCATGGACTGCAGCTCAAACTCATGTCCACTGAGTCACTGATGCCATCCAACCATTTCAGCCTCTGTCTGCCCTTCTCCTCCTGCCCTCAATCTTTCCCAGCATCAGCGTCTGTTCCAATGAGTCGGCTTATTGTAGCAGATGGTCAGATATCAGTGTTTCAGCTTCAGCATCAGTCCTTCCAACGAATACTGAGGGTTGACTTCCTTCAGGATTGACTGGTTGGTTCTGCTTGCAGTCCAGGGGACTCTCAAGCGTCTTCTCCAGCACCACAGTTCAAAAGCATCAATTCTTCAGTGCTCAGCTTTCTTCATGGCCCCACTCCCACATCTGTAAACGTGACTTCCGAAGAAACCATGGCTGAGAAGCGGTTAGAAATCAGACTCTGAGCAGCTCCTGCTGTCACTTTGCCAGTGGAAGAGCCACGGTGGAACCGTTTTTGCAAGACCGAGAATTTTGTCCCGGCCTTTTGTACTAATGATTGGGGGCCGTCAAAGCTGTGCAAATTGGATTTTGAACAATTGCAGAACTGCTTCCCCAAGATGGCCAGAGGCACTGCAGAGATGCACAAATGGGTCTCAAAGCTGGAGATTGTGACAGCCACCCCACCCAGGAGGTCATGACCTGGTTCAGGTAACCCCCCTTCCCCAGAGGCTGTGGTCCTTACCCTTTAGGGGTCATAGATCCTTTTGAGAATCTGATGAAAGCTACAAAACCTCTACTCAAAATAGGCAATAGGCTTGTGCTTAGACACAGCGCTTTTATGTGAGTTCAAGGGTCCCAGACTCTAGCCTTCACATCTGTGCCCTGCGTGGGGAACAAGCACCTCATGGAGTCGGTCTATGAGAGTGAGACCCCCCCCAGGATGCCATCCTCGGCCCCACAAAGGGCTCACTTCCTGTGATGGTTCATTTCGTGTGTCCGTAAAATTTGGTATAGGGTGTCTTCCTTCTCATTCAGGTCAAAATACTTTCTATTTTCATTGATGATTTCTTTGTTGACTCATCATTACTTGAAAGCGTCTTATCTATTTACAAATATGGGAGGATTTTCCGGGTTAATCTTTCCATTACTGATTTCTAATTTAATTTAATGTCAAGAGACATACCTGGTGTGACAAATTTTTTTAATGTATTGAGATATGTTTTATGGGGCCGCATATGGTCTACTTGGCAAGTGTTCAATGTACAGTAGAAAACGATCTATATTTCATTTGAGGGGGGTGGAGCATTGTACAAATGTAAATTAAATCTAGTTGGTTACCCAGTGTTTTACACATCTTCTATATGTATCTGTTCTGATATTAATATAACAGCTTCAGCTTTCTGATGATTAATGTAAGCATGATATATCTTTTCCCACCATTTTACATTTAATCTAACAATGTCTCTACATTTAAAGTAAGTTTCTTCATATGCCACATAGTTGGGCTTGGGGTTTTTATTCAGATTGGCAATCTCTTCCGTTGAACTGGAGTATTTTAGATCATTTACATTTAATGTGATCTTTGATGTAGTTATGTTTACACCCATTATCTTGCTATGATTTTCTGTTTGTCCCATCTACTTTTTGTTCCTGTTTCCCTAGTTTTATGCTCTCCTTTTGATTAATTTAGTACTTTTCATGATGTGTTTTTATCTCCTTTGCTGCCTTTTCAGCAATAACTCTTTGTTCTGTTATTTTGGTGGTTTCTTTGCAGTTTACTGTGTATATCTTAAGCTTACCACAATCTACTTTCAATGGCTACCATATTATTTCATGTGTAGTATTAATATAAAACTCTGACAATATTTCTATTGTCAGAATATATTTTGTCAAAACATACTTCTGTATTTCTATTTTACCTCTCCTCTTTATGCTCCTGAGACATCTTACTTCTACATCTACAAACCCCACACTGCATTGTTATTACTTTTGCTATATCATTAGTCATCTTTTAAAAGCATTTAAATATCAAGAAACAAGTCATACATTTTCTCACGTAGTTATCTTTTCTGGCGCTTATCATTCCTTTATCTAGATCCTGAATTCTACCAGGTATCACTTTCTTTCTGCCTCAAGAACTTCCTTTAACATTTATTGGAAGGTGGATCTGCCTGTGATGAATTCTTTCTGCTTGCCTGTATCTGAAAAAACAAACAAACATATTCCACCTTTGTTTTTGAAAAGCATCTCACGAAGTAGAGACTTCTAGGTTGGTGGATTTTTCTTCCCATGCTTCCAACATATGGCTGCACTGTCTCCTTGCTCACTTGCTTCTGACAAGAAATCTGCTGTCACCCTTATCTTTGCTCTCCTGCACATGACATCTTTTTCTCTCTGCTTTTAAGATGTTCTCTGTATCACTGAAAATGAAAGTGAAAGTTGCTCACTCATGTCTGACTCTGTAAGACCCCATGGATTATACAGTCCATGGAATTCTCCAGGCCAGAATACTGGAGTGGGTAGCCCTTCCCTTCTCCAGGGGATCTTCCCGACCCAGGAATTGAACCAGGGTCTCCTGCATTGCAGGCAGATTCTTTACCAGCTGAGCTACCAGGGAAGTGTCTGTATCACTAGTTTTGACCTATCTGATAATAAAGTGCTTTGGAATAATTTTCTCCATGTTTCTTATGCTTGGGATTCATTGAGCTTCTTGGATCTGTGTGTTTATACTTTTTATTAGCTTTGGGAAAAATTCACTCATTGTTTCTTCAAATAGTCCTCCTTTATTTCCCCTCTTTCTTTGCCTTTGGGGACTCCAATTACATATATATCATACTTGAGTATCATCCATACAAGAACCAATACTGGTTTCACACCTAACAAAGCAGACATGCCCTTGACTTCTAGCTGACGAGAGCGTTGGAAGAGGAGGCCTAGATCTACCCTTCTGTTATAAACATGTTCCATTGCTGGGACTGGCTCCACCTGTGTGGTCCATGATGGTGGCCACTCATCCACCAGTGGCCATGGAGCTCTGAACTGTGGCAAGTTGCCTGAGTGTAAGACACACATCAGATCCTGAAGCCGCACACAGAAAATAAGAATGCAAAATGCCTTGTTAACAATGCTGTAGTATAGATTGCATGTCTAGTGACAACATTTTGGATATGTTGGATTCAATAGAATATGTTACTAAAATTAACTCCACCTGTTTAGCTTTACTTTTAAAAATTATATTTCTATTATTATTTTAAAAATATTTACTTGTATGTTTATTTCTATCTGGCTGCACCAGGCCTTAGTTGCAGCACATGGGATCTCTGATGCAGCCTGTGAATTCAGCTGCAGCATGTGGGATCTAGTTCCTGGACCAGGGATCAAACCCAGGCCCCTTGCCCTGGGAGCATGGAGCCTTAGCCACTAGATCACCAGTGAAGCCCCTCATTTTCTTTTCTTTTTAATGTAGCTGTAAATAATTTAATATTGCCTATATGACTCCCAAGTCATTTCTACAGAAATGTCCTTCCACCCCAGTCTGGAAACCAGCCAACCTCTGCCATGCTGCCTGGGCCTGGGCCAACCCCCTACCGCCTGCCACCCCCGGCCAGATGTTAAAAACCACAAGAACACCACAGCGGTTGTGGGGATCTGGATTCAACTCATAACTGGCTCTGAGGGGCCTGGGAGAGTAGAATGAACTCCTGGGTGCTGGCCAGGGTCAGTAACCAGCTGGGCACATTCCCTGGCCAGGACTGAGGTGCCTAGAACCTGCTGCTGAGTCATAGGAGTGAGATATTCCTGGGCCAAACTACAAGGAAACTCCTTCTCTGGGACTCCCTGTTTTGGCAGTCTGGTTAATAAGTCTCCTGCCGGTGGCGTGCCTAGGGAACCCAGCTTGGGGCTTCCTCACATGCCAGGGTTACCTCCGTGCCAGAGAAGGTGGGCAGGGAGTTTTTTCCTACTACTTTAGAACCTGACTTCCTCAGAAAGGAACGAAGTAAAACATAGCAATCATTTGTATTTCCCAGCCAGAATTAATCACTTTTAACATACTTATTTACCTATAGTCTTTTGAAAAATGTATTTACTTTCCATAAAGCATAAAATGAACATATATTTATTACTTATAAAGAAGAGAGAGCAAAAGACTATATTATCAATGAAGCTAAAGCACCTTCACTTTCATTCAAATTTCCTCTCTCTTCCCAGAGGGATCACCATTACATATTCTGGTAATCTCTCCATTCTTTTGAAAATACCGATTGCCAACCTACACCACTATTTGGGGTGGATTTTCCCCTCATTTTCCCCCAAAGGCGTCACACGGTGTGTAGTGTCCCTCCCAGAACAGCCCCTACTGTGCCTCTCTGCTGGGGCTGGGGAGCAGCCAGAATCTTCCTTCCCCGCTGGGACAATGTGGCTGAGTCCACCTACCTGGAAAAGGACCCACACGCTCTCCGTGGGTCTAGGAATTCATCTTCCTTCCAGCACACCCAGGCTGAGGTTCCAGGCTGCTGCCACTGCCTGGTTCACAGAAAACAATATCTCCATGAATTATGACAATGCAGGGGTGGAATACTATGCAACCATCAACAAGAATGAGCCAGCTCTATCTGAGCAGATGCAGAGAGCTCTCTGTGAGTCAAGTGGCTCCAAGGAGCTGCAGGGCCCTGCGTGGCTCAACACTTCTGATGGGCCGCAGGAAGCGAACAGAGCTTGACTCTCGAAGACAGGTCTCAGGTCAGGGCGTGAGGAGAAGACAGAATTTTTTACTTTACATTTTCTGATCATTTGATTATTTTTTCCTAACTATCCAGGCATGACTGACTTTTATTTCAGGACGATGAAATACACATCTGAAAACAGCAGCTAGCCCTCATCCGGAGGATCTGGGGGGGGGCCTTCACCTCCAGGAGGCTTTCCCCCTCAATGCTGCCTTGGGGATGAGGGGTCCCCTGTGGAGAGCCCGACTTCCAACAATGCTGTTCCCTCAACCTCCTCTAGGGGGAGCGCCTGAGCACCGCGCGCGGGTGAGCTCACCTGGGGACAGTGAAGCAGGTTAAGGGGGCTGGTCAGCCCCGTGAAAGGCTTTCCTGTGGAGGCAGTGGAGGGGGTGGGCAGAGGGTCGGGGTCGGCACGGTCAGAGCCCGGGCAGGTTCCCAAACGGCCTGGGGAGCAGCCCCGGGGTCCCCGTACCAACGGGGAGTGGGGGAGCGGTGCCTTGGCAAGTCAGGCTGCCTTCGAGGCCTCAGTTTCCTCCCCTGAAAAATGGGGGCAGTGAGTCTGCCTCCCGGGATGTTGGGAGGAGGACAGAGGACCGGCCACGTGGCGGGGGTGACTCGCTGGCTCTCCTGGGCTTCGCGGGGCCAGAGCCGGCGCCCACCCCACCCCGGCCGTCAGGTACTGCGGTCCTGTGTCCGCGCTCACCGCAGACGCGCCCACAAGCGGTGGCGGGGGCTTCCGCCCTGACAACTCACTCTCCCTTACCTTCTCCACCTCCCCTTTTAGGAAGAAAGAAAATGCAAAGATGCTCACAGGTAGTTCAAAGGCACCCTCCCCCGGGGGGGCTGCTAGCTCAGAGGCCTCACCGCACCCCACTTCATGGGGAACCCTCCTTCCTAAAGAGGGAACCCAGAGACCTGCAGCTCAATGAGAGCATGGGGGTTCCAAGGCACACCAGCCTGAGAACCACCCCAGGTTCTAAGACAAACCGTACTGCAAGTGACGAATCCGGGTCACACAAGGCCACCACCCTTGCCCAGTGCTGCCCGGCAGCACAGTGACCCACAAGCTCCTCAAACTCTGGGCCGGGGTCCACTAGGTGCTCCAGCCTCCAACGTCCGTGGGGTGTGTCTATGTCGGCCGCTGCGGCCTGAGGTCAACACACTCAGAATCCAGAGGGGCTGGCCCCTCCTGTGCCCAGACTGTTCCCCAGGGAGTCACCCCTCCCCCTTACAGGTCCCCGGGAGCACCGGGGTGGCCCCACTTGTCCTGGCCCTGGCTCATCGGACACATGGTCCAGGTGTGTCTTGGGTAGGGTGCATTCCTGACCTTCAGGTCAGTGGGGCGCCCTGTTTCCTGCAGAAATGTGGAAGGGGGACCCTCTTTCCTTCCCAGGACTCAGGCTGGAGAAGCTAGCTCGGACCTGCCGGGGCGTTATACGGGGTGACGGGGGCGGGGTGCCTGCCACTGTCCAGAGGGACACAGAGACCAGATATGAGAACCACAGGGACCAGAGTCACACGCTCGAGCTGCAGGGCCTGGATGCCCTTTAATGCCCCCTTTGAAGGGGTTTCTTCCCCTGCAACCAAGGGAAAAAAAAACACGAGAACAAGACACAACCCGCTTCAGTGGCCCCTTCCCCAGCCAGCCCAGCCCAGAGGCCTGCGGAGGCACCCCTCTGTCCCCCCTCCCAGGGCCAGGCCAGGAAGCCCAGCGCGCTCTCCCCTTATCTTCTGCAAGCCCAGCTGGGCATCCGCTCCGCCGGGCCTGGTGCTGCAGCAAATTCACAGGGCCGGACGCTGTTGTCGGCTATCTGGTTGTAAAGGTCTGCCTTATCTCCAGCCGCCTCTCACTGCCAGTCACTGGTTTATGCTTTTACGAGGGCAGTTTGCTTCTCCTGGAGAAAGAGGTGCAGTCTCCGGAGGCGCCTGGCAGTGGGGGTGGTGGGGGCCGCGGTTTCTTCCTTGTAAAGTGACGGCCCCGTGCCAGCCCTGGCTCAGCAGCTGCGTGGGCCCCCTGGGAACCCAGGGTGGGGGCAGAGGTGAAGACCCTGGAGGGCAGGGAGGACCCAGGTCAGCAGCCCCACCGCGAGGAGCAGAGCCGGGGGAGGTGACGGAAGGGGACCCTCCGGGAGGGGGAACTCTGGAGTGCCCTTCCTGTTCCCCCTTCCATCCTCTGGTTCTCTTGACACACCTGCATCCCACCAGCCCACCCCCCACTGTCCTGCCTGCGGGGGCTGGGGGACGGTGGGCCAAGTCCTGGGCCTGGAGGCTGGGGTTACACCCTTGCACGGTGCCTCCATCATCCTCCCAGCCTCGGTTTCCTCCCCTCCACAGTGGGCGTAAGATGCTGGGCCCCCCACCTTGCAGGGTGGCCGTAAGGACCCACAGAACAGAGCAGCGTTGAGAGTTCTATCAACCAGCCTGTGAGGTCTGACTCACGCAGCATCCATCATAGAAAGTTCTAGGAGACTGATCCGTTGGTTCCTCCCTGCACGATGTTTGCACTCTTGAGGCCATCAGCATGGGTCAGGCTGAGCCCCAAGGACTGTGTGTTCATCAGGTGAGAAGTTTCTAACTCCAGGACCCTGGATTCAATCTTTCAACAAATCATGTGCTGTGCATCTACTATGGGGCACACCCAGACAGGCTAAGGACCCAATGGAGGCCAAAGCAGACAGCACCTCTAGGCTCAGGTGGGAGTGAACAGACCCTAAATGTGACAAATATAGAGACCATATGGTCCATTGTGTGGTGCTGAGAGCTAACCGGGAAACCTCCAGAGGACAGGCATGCCCTGAGTGGGGGTGGTTGTTCTTGTTCAATCACTAAGTCGTGTCTGACTCTCCACGACCCCATGGACCACAGCACATCAGGCTTCCCTGTCCATCACCAACTCCCGGAGCCTGCTCAAACTCATGTCCATTGAGGCGGTGATGCCATCCAACCATCTCATCCTCTGTCGTCCCCTTCTCTTCCCACCTTCAGTCTTCCCCAGCATCAGGGTCTTTTCCAATGCGTCAGTTCTTTTCATCAGGTGACCAAAGCATTGGAGCTTCAGCTTCAGCATCAGTCCTGCCAATGAATATTCAGGGTTGATCTCCTTTAGAATTAACTGGTTGGATCTCCTTGCAGTCCAAGGGACTCTCAAGAGTCTTCTTCAGTTGTGTGGTGTTGAGCACTAAACAGGGAACTTCCAGAAGATGGGCCTGCCTGTGACGGGAATGGAGCCTCAGTTTTCTTTCAGGTGGCCAGGGAAAGCCTCCCCAGGTGTGTGACACCCGAGTCAAGACCGAAGGAGACGAGGAAATGAGATGTGGAGAGATTGGGAAGAGCGGTTGGCTCATGCAAAGGCCCTGAGGCAGGAGCCCTGTGTATTCAGGGAACAGCCAGAGGGCTGGAGGTCGGGGGTCAATGAGAAGGTCAGAAGAGGAGATGAGAGAGGTAAACGGCCAGCCTATCGACTTGGCTTTGACTCTGAGCGAGAAGGGGTGTGGGGGATTTTGCGCCCAGGAGAACTAATAGTCTACTTGCTTTTTGAAAGACCCCGCTGGCCACTGAGAGAGCAGCAGATGGAAGGGGCAGGACAGAAGTAGGGAGACCAGGTAGGAGGTTCTTGCAACATCTGAGCAAGAGTGGGTGACAGGGGGACCAGTGATAACAGAGGGGCTGCAGGCTGGGACTTTGTAGGGGATGGAGCGGGGTTTGCCGGGGGATGCGCCTGGTGGGTGAGACAGGAAGGGGAGCACTGCCCCGAGCCCTCACAGGGCCCATCACGTGCCCTTGACTCCTGGGATCCTCTCTGCCACGGAGGTGCGGTCGTCCGCACTTTCAGGATGGAGGGGCTGAGACGCATCGTGTCCACAGAGTCAAGACTCAATCCAGAGCCTGGGGGCTTGACCGCAAACCCACCGGCTGTGTGCGGGGTGAGCCTATCTCCTCCCGGGATGGGCAAACATCGCCTAGCAAAGCTGTGTCTGTCCACGCCCCGTGTTTAGACGCCAGGGATCCTACCACCGTCGAGACGGCACTCTCTCCACTTACCCACGTGGAAGGCCAGGCCCTGCCCAGCACTTGCGAGGTCAGGGCTCAGTGGACCTTCTGTGAAGGGCTGGAGAGGGGACAGTTTTGGCTGCACGATCCTGTCTCATCTCTGTTTCCCACCACTTACAAGGGAAGCAGCCTCGACAAGTCAGGGAAGGGGAAGCCAGGCGCCAACAAGCCTCGCTGATGGACACCGACTTGGAAGGCCGTGTTGCTTTCATGGGCTGTGAAATGTTCTACCTTTGATTTTTTTCGCCCGTTAGAAAATGTAAAAGTCACTCTTAGCTCACGGGCTCTACGAAAAAGGTGGAAGAGGATTTGACCTGAGGCCGGGTTGGCAGCCCCTGACGGAAGTTATCACCCAAACTGGGACATTGGAGGAGGGGAGAGTCTGGTGTTAATTAGTGATGCAGATGGTGTGGGTCAGGCCCTCGGGGAAGCAGTAGGCGGTGGGCAGGGGGTAGGGGGTCATTGGTAGGCAGGGGCCAGCAACCAGCCAGACACTGCAAAGGACCTGAGGTCAGGCCCAGTCCCGGCCCCTTCTGCCCACCTTCCTTCAGCCGCCCTCAGCCCCTCGTTGCCCCCACAGCAGATGATGAACTCCTGGGGTCGTCAGTTTCTCATAGAACATCATCCATCCCGTACCACTCACCAGGTACCACGCTGGGTCCCGCTGGCCCTTCCTCACTTCGTCCTCACCCCACTCTGTGACCCCCCCCGGGATGAAGGAGAAGCACTTTCTTTGATCTGCCCTCCGGCCGGGGGTGGGATGGAGACAAGCTGGGATGGCCTGGGGGTGCAGCGCCCACTGCAGACGCCCCTCTGCCAGGGTCCCTGCCCTCCTTTGCTTTCTCCTTCCTCCCACCGACCCCATGGCACTCCCCGCCGCCGCCCTGCACCAGGAGGACAACTTCCCACGAGGGGGTGGGAGGGGTGGGAAGTCCTCCTTGAAGATGAGGAGATGCTGGTGCCTGGCCTAGGGCTGCCTCAAGGACTGTGAGCAGCGGACAGTCTTAAGATCTCTCCTGGCTGGAGAAAAGAGGTGGATGGGGGTCTTCTGCTGGGGAGCGGACCTGGAAGAAGCGGGTTTGGAGGGAGGTTGCTGGGTTCTGCTTTGCCCGTTCCAGCCAGGCTGGGGGCAGGCTCCACGCGGAGCCGCCAGCGGGCAGGTGGGTAGTGGGCCCAGAGCAGGGGAGGCCTGTGTGTCCACCCTCCTTGCTGTCAGGCCTCCACCTCTGACTCTCCTTTCCCGGCACCTGGACTCTGTCCTTCCTGCCCCGCCTCCAGCAGCCGCGCTGGGACTCCGTGGGGGGCTGCCCACAGAGCCCACACCTTGGACACTCTCTGGGATGCTGGGCATACAACTGGTGCTCAATACACATCTAATGAAGGAGAGTCCAGCCACGGAGACCCAGTGGACACAGCAGGCTTCTGGGCAGCCTTCTGGCCAGTGGAGACTGGCCTGGTGTCCACTCTGTCACTCCCCTGACCTGACCAAGAGCTGAAAACAGCTGCTGTCCCCTCTCCCCACCCCGAGTCACTGCCCCCAAGCGGCCTCCGTGAGGGGGGAGGGTGAGGGTGAGGGATGCCCTCCAGGGACTCTGGTCCCCAGGCAGGCGCTGCCCCCTGGTGGACAGTCTCTGGAACCGCAGGGTGGGCCTCCACTTCTAGGGCCCCAGTCTCTAATCCAGACAGACCACCCAGGGGCTGGGGGGAGGGGGCCCTTGTCTAAGCAGGGACCCTGCTGGAATCTGTCTACTGGGGCCGGAGGGTGTCAGCGGCTGCCCTAAGGGATCCCAGGTGAGCACTGGAGGCCCATTCAGCTGTCAGTGGCCCTCAGAGTCCAAGAGCCCCTCTCTGGGGCAGGGCCTTAGGGCGTCCAGCAGTGTCCTGCACTCACAGCCAAGCAGAGGCTACTCGCCTGCCCCAGCTGCTCAGCGCTGGGCCATGTGCCGGGGGCAGACCCCTTTCTGAACTCCACCCCCCCACACACACAGCCTGCACCCGGGGCCCTGCTCAGGTGTGGGAACGTGGGCTAGACTCACACCTGTGCCGGCAGGTGAAGCAGCTGTGGCCCTGACCCAGGCCGAGGACCCGAGGCTCCCCGTCTCCCATCGGGACGGGCACCGGGAAAGCCCAGCCGGTGAGGGAGAAAGCCCTTCCGGGCTCCGGCCTCGGGGACAGGCGAAACGAAGAGCCTCCCACACTCGAGAGGGCGGGAGCCCGCCCGCGGCCTGAGCCCCGGTCCCCGGAACCCTCAGCCTCGCCTCCTGCCCGGCTCCAGAAGGGGACAGCGGTGTCCAGAGCCTCCCCTCCCAGGGAACAAGTCTCTGAGGACAGGCGAGCCCCCCAGTGCAGCCAGGAGCCCCTTGCCTCAGCACATGGGCTCCCTGTCGGCCCGAGCGCAGGCAGTGGGCAGCCTGGACGGGGTGAGCCACTCAGGGAGGCTGCTGTGAGCAGAGGGTCCTCAGAGAGAGCAAGCCTGGGGCCTGCGGTGGGGCTCCACACCCTACAGTTTATGAGGGGCTCCTCCCGGGGGCCGTGTCCTCCAAGCCTCGCACCCACCGGAGGGGGTGGGGGAAGGGGTGGGCTTGTTGCAGCTCCATTTTTCAGATGCGGAAACTGAGGCCGAGGGTAGCCAGGCAGCTGTGTAAGAACTGGGCGGGGCGGGCACGTGCAGGCCCCTGCGGGTGGGGCCAGGCTTGGAATTTCCTGTCGCTCCTCACCCTGGAGTGGTGTCTGAGGCCAGGCGGTGCCAGGCTGGGAAGTCTCTCGGGAACCTCCACGCCCGCCACACCTGGTATTTTTATTCCCGTGTAAGTCTGATGCCAGGAGAACGTGGTTAAGGCCTTTCGGTTGCTTTCCATGCCCAGGTCAAGGGACCCTTATCTGGCGAGATTTTATCTGCATGTCCTCCGGGTCCTGGAGCTGGCTCCTGGAGGTACAGGAGGCCCCGCGCGGGCGATCAAGGTGCCAAGGACTGTCTGCAGGGTGGGGCCTCTGTCCCTGCCCCCCAGGAGGCCGCCCCACGAGGCCGTTCCACCTAGTTCCGTGTGTCATCTGCCTGCACCCCACGGCACTGGAGGTGTCAGGCCATAAAAAGGAGTCAGGAAGGAGAGCAGAGAGGGGAGGCTGGGGGAGGAAGGCAAGGTTTTCCAGGGCTCCGGGGAGCTGCTTCCATGCCGGCTCCCACAAGCTGGCTCTGAGCTTCCTGGCAGCCAAGGCAAATGGGAGAAGCATCGAAGGAAGGTGGAGGAGAATAGGAGATGGGTCTCATGGACAGAGCCTAGAACATTCCCCAGATGGTGTCTTTTCACTAATCAGTCAGCCTTCCCTGACATGAATCATCTTCCCAAAGAACGAGACAGAGCAAATGTCACGTTTCAGGGCGAGGCAGGCGTGTGCACCCCCACGTAGCTATTCACACATCCTTTTGTCCAGCAGACACCAGCTGGGACCTATGGTGTCCAGGCCTGCGGTGGGGGCCGGAGAGATGGCATCAGTAAGGCAGGCATGGTCCTAAACCTTGAAGCCGCAGTCCCGACCCTGGGGACCCCCCATCTCAGAGGAAGATGACGGCCAACAAATGATGCAGAGAAGCGATCACGTGTCATCAAGCATTTGCCACCTCATCCTCAGACCTGGAGGAGCCGAGGTCCGGGCACCGGGGAAATGAGAGGACAGGGTGAAGAAGGGCCAGGCCGGGCCTGCATCAGAGTCGGGGGCCTGGGCAGCTGGGGACTGGGGCTGGGGCCCAGAGAGGTGTGCCCAGGGAAGGGGTGCACTGGGTCCCAAAGGTCCGATCCCCCTACAGACTGAGGGCCCCACCCGCTGCCAGACGCCTGCCCATCGTTCCATCTCTTTGAGCCTCAGTTTCCTCGTCTGTATGAAGAGCATGTGTTAATACTGACTGGGGTTCTTGGCCTCCCTTAATCAATAGAAATTGATCAGAGGCTGGACAAGAAATTCCGGCAAGGCTTTATTGGGGTCCCTGCTGCAGTAGGGGGAGCGAGAACAAGCAACAGGTTCCCCGCTGTTTCCCGGGGTGTCAGGGGGATGAGCTAGCTCCTTATATGGGGGCGAGGGTAGGGCTGTACCTAGGGGTCGGGCTGGAGGGGTGGCGTAGGTGGTCTGCCCACCCCTTTGGGGGTGGTCCTGTGTGGGGGGTGGTGCGTTGGTAGGGGGGCGGGCCTGCTTTTGCTTCCTGCTTTTCAGAAGTGGCATTTGCCTTCTTTGGTCTTTTTGTACCTTTTGTCCAGAATTTGCCCCAGCTGCGCATGCACACAGCAGTGTTTCATCCCCGATAGTTTCTTTGTATTTTGTTGCGCCAGGAAAGGTGTGTCCAGGTGCAAGTATCGTAGCAAAGGGTCCCAGATCCCAGCCCATCTCAGCGAGAATTCCGCAGTTAATACAGGCCAGTTAATACAGAGCTTGGGGTTTGGGGTGCGCCGCGGGTACAGAAAGCACGAGCTAAGGCTGTTTCTGGGGACCCCCCCGCCGCCGTGTCTGACATGGGGCATGAAGTGTCTTCTGCTCTGTTCCCTCCCAAAATTCAAGCCCAGCGCAGGCTCACAGCCCTGTGTCAGGATGGTTTGGGGGATGAAAATGGAGACCTGTGGGTCGGAGGGTGTCGTGTGGGTGAGGACTCTGCTCCACGGCCCGGGGCACCTAGGAGACATCCCTGCAGGTGGAGGGGCTCCTGCTGGGGTGGGGGAGGGAAGACATCAGGAACTGTCAAGAATTATCAGCACTAGTTCTGCGGGAGCAAAACTGCATCTTCCCAGAATCCTGTGTTATCCAGCATTGCATTATGTGAAACACTGGTTTCAATGTGGGAAAAGGAGGCATGTGGCTGGAGAAGGTCAGTTTGAAAAGCAAGTCGCGTTCTTTGGTGGGAATTTCAATATTGCAGGCGGGTTTTGCAGCAGTAAACCTACTTTCTCAAGGTCGAAGGAAAAGACTGCATTCACCAGAGCTGCCCCACCCAAATCTGAATACCCCATTTGTTACTGTGGTTCAGTCGCTCAGCCGTGTCCGACTCTTTTCAATCCCATGGACGGCAGCACGCCAGGCTTCCCTGTCCTTCACCATCTCCCAGAGCCTGCTCAAACTCATGTCCATTGAGTCAGTGATGCCATCCAAAATCATCTCATCCTCTGTCGTCCCCTTCTCCTGCCTTCAATCTTTCCCAGCATCAGGGTCTTTTCCAATGAGTCAGTTCTTCACATCAGGTGGCCTAAGTTTTGGAGTTTCAGATTCAGCATCAGTCCTTCCAATAAACACCCAGGACTGATCTCCTTTAGGATGGACTAGTTGGATCTCTTTGCAGTCCAAGGGACTCTTAAGAGTCTTCTTCAACATCAAAGTTCAAAAGCATCAATTCTTCGGTGCTCAGCCTTCTTTAAGGTCCAACTCTCACATCCATACATGATTAGTGGAAAAACCATAGCTCTGACTAGATAGACCTCTGTCGGCAAATTGATGTCTCTGCTTTTTAATATGCTGTCTAGGTTGGTCATAGCTTTTCTTCCAGTGTGATTCCAGCCACCTTCTGGACGACATGGACACAGCCTGTAAACCACAACCCCCACCCCGCAGGCTCCCAACTCTTCACCATGGCCTCCAAGTCCGCCCCACTCCAGCTGGCCCCTGCCGACCCCTGCCGACCCCTGCATCACTTCACATTCCCTCAGCATGCCTCCATCCGGCACCAGCTGCGCTGACTTGGTGCGTCAAGCATGGTGGGCTAGTTCCAGCCTCAGGACATTTGCACTTACTGTTCGGTCTGGGAAAGTCACCCTCCTACTTCTCAACCTTTACATCACTGCCTCTGCAGTGCCTGCGAGGCCTTTCTAGCTCCATACCCAGTGCATAGTAGGACTTGTGCATTTTCATAGAACAAAGACGCAAACACTCATTGTTTTGGGGTCTTTTAAGGCCCCAAATGGAACGAAACTGCAACCCAGCTCCTAGACTCCTGGGCTTTCCCCTGCTCCAGCCGCTCATCCCCAACATGGGGGAACCTCCTGGTTGCCCCATAGTGTGCTCCAAGCAACGCAAACCACATTTCCTGATGGAGCCCTGTCTCCAGCTCCGGATCTGACTGAGGGAGCCCCAGCCAGCTTGTGTGAGCACGCTCAGTCGCTCAGTCATGTCCAGCTCTCTGCGACACCATGGACCGTGGCCGCCAGGCTCCTCTGTCCATGGGACTCTCTAGGCAAGAACACTGGAGTGGGTTGCCATGCCCTCCTCCAGGGGAATCTTCCCAGCCAGCTTAGCACGCCTGAGAAAACCAGACCTACCGCAGGGGGGCAGCATGGTGTCGTGGGAAAAAGCCGGAAGCTTTGGGTGACCTTGGTCTGGATCTAGCCCCTGCCCCTTCACAAGCTGGTGGCACTGGCCCAGTCACTTCCACTCCCGAGCCTCAGTGTTCCCTTCCATAAAGTGGCTCGCCTGCCGGGAGAGAGAGTGAACATAAAGGGCTAGCACCCTGTGACCCTTGAGAAAATTTCAGACGGACTGGGCACCATTGCTCCCAGCTCCTTTTCAACTTCCAAAGAGTTATGGGTGGGGGGGGGGTGGGGAGGGGAGCAACAGTTTAAAAATAGGAGGACACATGTCCAAAAGGACATTCTATCATTTCCCCCTGGGTTGCTCTTGGCAGGCTCCAGCTGGGAGGAATGGGGCAGGGCTGTGCTGAGGCCATCACACTATCTGGGTCTCTTTGGGGGTTCTGAGCCTAAGCCCCCTCCTTGGGCAGCCAGGGAGAACAGAGTCTGCTTCCGCGTCCCCACAAGGTCCTTCCGGCCAGCTCTGGGGTCTGGGCAGATTTTGGGATGGAGTCCCTCCCAACGGGCGCTGGGTGATGTAAGCTCTTCGGGAAATACACCCACGTGATCCCGGCCATTTAGAGGACAGTGAACCACTTCCTTTCGAACTGTGGTGCTGGAGAAGACTCTTGAGAGTCCCTTGGACTGCAAGGAGATCAAACCAGTCAATCCTAAAGGAGATCAATCCTGAACAATCACTGGAAGGACTGATGTTGAAGCTTTAGTACTTTGCCCACCTGATGCGAAGAGCTGACTCATTGGAAAAGACCCTGATGCTGGGGAAGATTGAGGACAGGAGGAGAAGGGGATGACACAGGATGAGATGGTTGGATGGCATCACCGACTCAGTGGACGTGAGTTTGAGCAAACTCCAGGAGACAGTGAAGAACAGGGAAGCCTGGCATGCTGCAGTCCCTGGGGTATCAAAGCATTGGACATGACTGAGCGACTGAACAAAAGCCATTTCCCAGAACAGGACCTGCATTTCCTACCCTGCTGTCATAAGTGGCCACAGACTTACTGACTTGAAACCACACAGATTTATTCTCTTGTGCTTCTAGAGGTCAGAAGGTTCACTGGGCTAAAACCAAGGCATCAGTAGGGCTGGTCCTTTGAGGGGATCTCTGAGGACAACACGTTCCTCACCTTTTCCAGCTTTTCGAGCGCCACCCGCATTCCCCGGCTCCTGGCCCCTTCCTCGATCTGCAGATCCAGCGGGGCAGCATCTTCCGGTCTCTCACCCTCTCTCCTGCCTCTCTTCAGCAGCACATCTTCTCTGACTGTCCCTCCTGCCTCCCTGCTGTAAGGACCCTCGTGATGGCATGGGGCCCACCCGGATAATCCAAGAAAATCTCCCCCGTCTGTCCCTCAAGTTCACCACATCTGAAAAGTCCCTGTTGCCCCATAAGTTCACATATTTTTTATTCTATCACATCATTTAGGTCTATTTTTTATAGTCTATAACAGACCTTGCACACCATTGGTGCCCAGGGTACTTATTTACAGTAATAAGCACCGACTGTATGTTGGGGGTCTCGCCCTGATGAGGACATATTTCGACACCAGTTTCTCGGAGCAGGTGGTATTATTTTGGGTCCTAGGGCACTGCCCCCCGCAACACAGATACTCAGCGAGCCAGGCCCTCTGCCGGCTCTCCTGGGGGCCCACCACTGCACACCCCCACCCCATGAGACACCCCCCAGGAGACGTCTCGGGTCCCCCAGGGCCCTGGACCATTGCGGTGAACTCTTAGGGGGAAGGAGACACTCCAAGCTTTCTCTACCATGCGAACCTCACTTTGCCCATTTGCAAATGTGAGGAGTGGGCAAGGGGGCCGCGTGGGAGGTGGGTTGGGTCTGGAGCCTGTTAACGATCAGCCCTGCCTTGGCGGCCTTGTAACAATGTCCCCCCCCCCCGTTCCCCCCCGACCCCAAACACACGCCCAGTGGGGGCACTCAGCCTCACTTGGGAGGTCTCATGTAAACCCATCTTCTTTCTCAGCCTCCAAGGGCCCTGATGCAAAGCTATGCCACGGAAGGCTTCCCTGGTGGTTCAGGGATAAAGAATCTGCCTGCCAATGCAGGAGACACAGGTTCAATCCCTGGTCCAGGAAGGTCCCACACGTCTCAAAACAACTCGGCCCAAGTGCCACGGCCATTGATCCGGCGCTCTAGAGCGCAGGGGGCCGCAACTACTGAGGTCCTAGAGCCCGTGCCCCGCAACAAGAGAAGTCATCGCAATGAGAAGCCCTTGCGCCACAAGTGGAGAAAAAACCCGCCCAGCAGCAGAGACCCAGCACAGCCAAAAATCAATACATCGTTTAAAAGGTACAAAGTTGTCGACGGAGAAGGTAGTATTACAGACCGACGATGGCGTTCTCTCCACCACCAGGGGGCAGCATTGGCCCTCACCTCTGAGCCTTCCTTGGAGACCCAGCTTCACCCCAGACCCCCAAGGGCAGAGGCCTCTGGGTTCATGGCCTGGGGGCCTGAGAGCCTGCCTGGACCGGCTCCCCAGACCTCACCTCCTTGTTCCCTCCGAAGCAGTGGCCACCAAGCCTGATCAAACCTTGAAAGGCCACGATGGGCAGGCCTCCCGGCTGGGGCTCCTGCTATTATATCCCGCTCATGCTCCTTGGCCTTTACACTCCCCAACCCCGTGGCAACCTCCTTCCGGAGCCCCTTCCCTGACCCAGCCTGGTGTCCCCCTCCCCAGGCTGCTGCCCCTGGTTCCCTCCCATCCTCGCCCAGAGAGCCCTGGGCTCTCAGATGGTGGAGCCGCCAAGCGTGATGGCCCTCCTGAGCCACTTGGGGCTCACAGCCCCTTCACTCCCGCCAGCGTGGCTGCCTGGTGCTCACACACACGCACACGCATGTCTATGCATTCACACATGCACAGAGAACACTCATACATGTGCACGCACGCACTCTCACACACAGCACTCTCATACATGTGCACGCATGCACTCTCACACAGCACACTCATACTTGTGTACATGCACACAGCACGCTCATACATGTGCATGCACGCACTCACACACAGCACACTCATACATATGCACGCACGCACTCTCACACACAGCACACTCATACATGTGTACATGTACACAGCACACTCATGCATGTGCATGCATGCACTCTCACACACCGCACACTCATACATGTGTGCACACCCACTGACACACACACGCCACCCTGCTGTTCTAGGGTCCCCTCTGCACTGTCACCCCGGGGGGTTCCTCATCTCCATCAATACCCAGAGGCTCCCTGTGTCCTGAGCTCCCCTGAAGGGTGAAGCCCCCTTCTGGGCATGAGCCCTCCTCCCTGGGGGTCCTCCCCTACTCAGCCTCCGCGGAGCCTCCCCAGAGCTCTCAGTAAGCCGGCATGTCCAAACCCCACAGGAGGGCCTGTTTGGACCCTCCGCTTCCTCTTGGGCTGTCTCCTCAGCGGCCTTGGAGCAGGGGTGCAGCGGGGCAGGGGAGGGGTTGCCCTCCACAACCCCTGGAAATGTGATGCACAAATCCTGCCCCACGAAGTGCGTCTGCAAAGAGCCCACAGCCAGCAAACCTCCCAGACCCTGCGCTTCAGTGGAGAAGGCAGGGAGCTGTCCAGGGGTGTCCGGGGGGCTGTCCGGGGGTGTCTAGGGGGCTGTCCAGGGGGCTGTCCAGGGAACGTCCTAGGCTCTCTCAGATGGACCGTCTCTTTGCTGTACCCGCAGTGCACCACAGTGGGGAGGTCAGGAGGGGCTCAGCCAGGCCCACTGCCTGGCCTGGGGGGCGCTGTGCTGTCTTTGAACTTGGCCTCCTCCCAGAAGAGGGGCAGAGCTCCCCCCACTAGGGGCCCAAGAAGGCTGGCTCACGGCTGACCTCCCGTTAGGAGATATGTGTCAGGTGGGATCTGCCCCGAGACCCTGACCCCTCTCCACTTGCCACAGGTGGGGAAGGGGCACTGGTTTCCTGGGTCACCCGCAGCCTCCTGGCTTCTCTGGACCTCAGAAGATAAGTGTCTTTCCCACAAGAAATAAAGGGGGTGTCCCGGAGCAGGAGGGGAGGGAGGCAGGCTAAGGCCGGGGTGCAGTGAGCGCCCCAGAGGCCTGCGGGCCTGGCCCTCCCACTGCGTCTCTGGTCTTGGTCCTGCTGCCCACCCAGGGCAGGCCTCCCCATCTCCAGGACCACCGGAGCCCTTGACCAGGCCTTCGAACACCTCTCTCGGCTGTGGGCCCCCACCCGGGGGTTGGGGGAGGCCAGGGGAGGTAAGCCAGGCCCCTGGCCCTCTGCTGGGAGATGAGACGGATGAGAGTGTCATCAGAGGCCCCCAGGCGGGGCTTCCTCACAGGTGGGTGGGTGGCTTCAAACATGGACAGGCCAGGACAGCACACGCCCAGGGAGGGCAGGGCACCGCGCGGACCAGGGCCCAGGAGCGGTCAGTCCCAGGCGGGCCCAGGGGTCAGGGAGCGGGAGTGGGGCCAGAAGCAGGTGTCTGCATCACCATACCCGCCGGAGCGTGAACCAGGCTGAGCAATCCTTTCCAGACAATGGGCGTGTGCAAAGCCGGTCTTAATTTCCACGGGCTCGGTTTGGGCCGGTTTGGGCTCAGGGCCTACTGGGGAGATGGAGAGCAAAGCCGCAGCAGCACCTCTGACTGTCCCCTGCCCCAGCGTCCGCTGCGTGGCCTCATCGCGGCCACCACCCCCAACTCCTTCTCCAAGAACCCGAGGGGTCTCAGGGCAGCGGCCGGCTCCGGGCACAGCTCCCAGGCCCCAGGGCACCCAGAGCCGCACGGCCTCCAGGCAGGAGAGGTGGACCCGAGACACAAGACCAGGCAGAGCGTGCCCCGAAAACCCTGCTCCAGCCACAGAGTTCTCGGGTTGGTGCTGGGACCTCGGGACCCCAGAAGGTCCGGGGAACCCGAGGCTGCTGGGTGACCTGACCTTGGCCTGGCACCGTTCCTGCGAGAAGCCTCTGGACTTAGCAGGGCACCTGGACTGAGGTCCCACAGGGGATCCGGGCACCCGGACCCCGACCTTGAACCTCAGCAGGGTTGTGTGGTTCCTGGTGACCATCCCCTCGGGGCCCATGTGAGGGGACATCAGAGGGCAACAGAGGGTCAAGGTTCTCAGCAGCCGCTTTCCACGCCAAGAGGGATTTTAGCTTCCGTAGGTGACATGGCTGAATTGTGTTCCCCTCACCCCAGATTCATACTCTAAAGTCCTAAGTCCCATCACCTCTCAATATGGACTTATTTAGAAACTAGGTCATTACAGACATAATTAGTTAAGGTCCAACTGGGATGGGGTGGCCCCCAGTCCACTGTGACTGGCATCCTGATAACAAGGGGAAGCGGAGACAGACACGCACACAGGGAGAACCCGTGTGAAGACCGACGTGATGCAGCCCAAGCCAGACACCCAGCCGCAGCCAGGGCGGCAGCCTGGACAGGCCACGCCTGTGTTTTAGGGAAGAATCAGCACTGCCCACGCCTCGACCTCAGCCTTCCAGCCCCTAGGACTGTGGGAGAAGACGTTTCGGTGGGTTAAGCCCCGCCATCTGTGGTTCCTTGCTCCAGGAGTCCCAGGACACTAATTTGGGATGGGGATGGGGATCCTGCCTTTAACTCTGGTCACCCCAGACTGTGAGACAGCAGGCGATGGGAGGGGGCAGAAACGGGATTCGTTCTCTGAACCCTGCCCTCTTCTAAGAACTACAGCAGAAGGGGCTTCTTCGTCCTTCTAGAGGCTACCCCCAACTACCCAAGACCCCCAGTAACCCCCAAACCAAAGTCCCCGCTTCCCACAGCCAAGGAGATCCCTGGGGCATTGTCCTCTTGGGACTGCATGATGTCCAGCCCACAGGGACATGTGAATGACAGTGCCTCAGTGGATGATGGAGGGATGGATGAATGGATATTTGGTAGATGGATGGATGGATGTTTGACAGATGGATGGATGGTAGATGAATGGATGAATAAATGTTTGATGGATGGATGGATGTTTGATGGACAGATGGATGGATGGATGAATGTTTGGCAGATGAATAGGTATTTGTTGGATGGACATATAGATGGATGGATGGATGTTTGGTGGAAGGGTGGATACTTGGTGAATGGGTGGATATTTGGTAGATGGATGGATGGATGTTTGTTAGTAGGGTAGACTGATGTTTGGTAGATGGATGAATGTGTGGTGGATAAATGGATGAATGGATGCTTGATAGATGTATCCATGGCAGATGGATGGATGGATGTTTGATGATGGATTCTTAGTGGATGGATAGATGGATGTTTGGTAGATGAATGAATGGATAGATGTTTGATAGATGGATAGATGGATGTTTGGTGGATAGATGGATGGATGGATGTTTGATGGATGGATTCTTGGTGGATGGATGGGTGGATATTTGGTAGATGAGTGGTGTTTGGTAGATGAATGGTGTTTGGTGGATGGATGGATGGATGGTAGATGAATGGATGGATAGATGTTTGATGATGGATGGATGCTTGGTAGTAGGATAGATAGAGGTTTGGTGGATGGATGGATGGATGAATGTTTGGTAGATGGATGCACGTTTGGAGGATGAATGCATAGATGGACAGATGAATGTTTGGATGGGAGATGCTAGTCTTATGGGCTCACTCCTGCATCACTTCCCCTGGGGTGCAAACACCATGGGAGGCCCTCTCAGCCCAACAACGCTGCTGGCCATGAGTATGCAGACTGGCACCACCTGCCCTCCAGCAATTTCCACGCCAGTTGCCAGGTGAGATTTTTCACTACTTTCTCGCTGGCTTGGAGACGTGGAGACACAAACCGTAGCTTCCCTGAGGCTGCAAGCCTCTCCTGGCACAGCAGGCACCCCGGCCAGCACCCCACACCCCGCCAGGTGTCCCGGGCTGGATGCTCTGGAAGGCAGCCCCAGGAGAGAACCCCGCCACGCCGGGCCATGTTGCTGGGCCAGGCTTCTAAATGTGGCTCTGACAAGCATTAAATTTATGGCCGAGTTTATTTAAAGGAGGAAGCGACAGTCAAGTACGACACCCAGGAAGTGATGAGCTGAGAGCCCCGCGGCAGACACAAAGCAGGTACTGACAAGCACAGGACGCGTTATTTACAACTCCCCCGGCTGAAGGATCGGATGGCCAGCGGGCCAGACGCCGCTCAAAGGGAATGAAAGAGCTTATTTCCTTCCTCCCGATAAACATGCCGGCAGCCAGATCCTTCCGGGATGATAAACGGTTTCTTCCTGCCATCCGTGCGGGGGGTCACGCCTCTCGACTGGCCAGACCCTGTGGTCCAACAGAGGCCCCGGAAAGGGCAGCGGCGGGAAGACACTCCTGCATCAGAATTCCCGGAAGCTCGGCCTGTCTCCAGGCACGCGGGTGCCACCCCTTTCTGTCCAGAGCCCCCACAATTCTCAAAGCGCCAGAAGATGCAGGGGCATGGCGGGGGGTGGGGGTTTGGGAGGTGAGATTGCAGCTCTGACATCCTGCTCGGGGCCAGGACTGTGGGATCGAAGGGCCTCCCAGCACAAGATTCTAGAAGGCAAGGCACTGTGGGGCAGGGGCCACCTCCCTCGCTCCACAGATAGGGGGGCGTTCTGGGCCGTTCTTTGGGAAGCGAGAAGCCAGCTATCATTCCCCAGGGCCAGGGACCTGCTTTGGCTGCAGTCTGAGTGCCCTGTGTGAGGGGTCGGGAAGCAGATGAGGCCATCACCCTGCGGTAGACGGGCATCGCGGCCCTGGCCAGGGCTGTTTCAGGAGGAAACTAGCTCGAAGGCTAAGCAGAGCCTGGAGCAACCCCACCTCCCCACCCCACATGGTGCTTTCAAACAAAGTCCAACAAGGTTGTTTATAAAAGGCCAAATTGCTGGCAGATGGACTGCCTCCTGGGGCTGGAGGAGAGGAAGGAGGTAGGGCCTGGCTCGAGGCGTCATCCTCCTGGACACCAGAGAAGCATCTGTGCTTTCCGGTTCCCTGGGCTCACCGGGGGGTGGGCAGGAGGCAGGATGGACCCCTGGGTCTTAAGAACATTCCCTTCCCTGGGGACGGTGCCCTGCCTGCCAAGCCCTTTTCCCCAGGACAGCTTCTTGCTCTGCGGTGGGAGGAGGCAGGAGCATGTGTGGGAAGGGTAGAAACACTGACCCCACGACGGCATGGTTGACCCTGGACACCAGTCCACTTGGCGGAAGCTGGCCTCCAAGGGCCTCACACTGCTCGATCCCGCTTATATGAAATTTCCAGAATCCACAGATCTATAGAGAGAGAATGCCAAGTGATGGTTGTCCCCAGAGTTTGGGGTCAGAGAAAGTGGGGAGGGGTTACTCAGTGGGTGCAGGGCTCCCTTTTGGGATGATAAAAATATTTTGAACTTGATAGAGGTGGTGGTCATACCACGCTGGAAACAGATGAAATGCCACTGAATTGTTCACCTGAAAATGATTACTTTTATGTTATGTGAATTTGACCTCCGTTTTGTTTTTTTATGTTTTTAAATGCAGGTGCGGGTCAGTGCGGCCTTTGCAGGGACCTGCATGGGTCCCGGACAGGGAGCCTCGGGTTCAGCCCTGGAGCAGAGGACACAGAGACACCACCTCTCCTGGCAGCCCCTCACTCGTCGGACGGTCCGAGTTCTTGGCCCGAGAGACGGTGGCACTTCTGTACTCAAAGCCAGCTCCGCTGCTGCCGGGAAACCGGGCCAGATGACTGGACTTCCGGAATTCCGTCTTCACGTCTGTAAAGTAGAATCTGCAAAGACGCAACGCCAGAAAGCCCAGGGCCCCGGATCCGGTGTGAAGCTGGCTTCCGCTCACAGCTGTCAGTGAGGCCCTTGCTGTTAGTTAGCGTCTCCCCCAGGTGGTGCTTCTGGCTGGGGCTTGGACGAAGAGGGCCGCCTGCCACATCCGTAAACAAAGGACGCTGCAGCCAGCAAGCCGGCAGCCCCTGTGGTCACCCCACACACACACCGTGCACCCCGAAAGGACTCGGCATGGAGGAAAGCAGGCTCCTGGCCCCGACAGTGAGGTGCACATCAGAGGGGCGGTGTCAGTGAGCCCAGGCTCTCGCCTCTTCCCGTACATAGACAAGCGCTAAGTCCTTAACGTGAGATGTCTGCTTTCTCTTTAATTTACCGTAATCTTCTGATGCATCGACTACCTGGGTTTTGTCGTAAAACCCCCTATATATCCCAGCTCCTCTCTTGTCTCTTCGCAGCAGTCCCTCTGAGCTGAGAGGCTGCCTTGAGTTCTGTCTGAATAAAACATAAACAACTTTTAGGTTGTGCTATTTTTTTTTTTTAAGTCGGCAAGGGTCCTGTCTTACCTTCCTTGCCAGACAGCCACAGTCTCAGAGACGGGGCGGTGTCTGGTTCATCTCACTGTCCCCCACAGCCTGGCTTCCCAAATTCCAGGCTACGGACAAGCAGACCATGTCAGCACTCCCCAGACTCCTGCTGAAAATTCAGATTCTTCTCCTGCTTGACGGTTAGCATCAGGGCTGCTGGGGTGGGGCCTGCGATCTACAGGTGAGCAAGTGTCTCTGCACAACCAGGTTCAGGAACCTTCCGTAATCAGGTGGGAAGCGGGGATGGAGGGTGCACGGCGTCCCCTAGGACTTCAGCTGTGTGGACAGCTCTGTCCCCTGGGCCGGCAGCAAGTGGCCCAGAAGAGGCCTCCAGGAACCCTGTTTGAGAATCGCTGTCACTCGCTTGACCCTCAGCAGGACCCCATCCTTGGTCCCAACAGGAAACGATCCTCCCGGAGATTGAGGGTTAAAAAAAAGAAGAAGAAGAATTCTGTTTAAGAAACCTGTCAGGCAATTTTTAAAAAAAAATACAAAAGGAATGTTCAGAGCCTTCCCACCAAGGAATAATAAGATTAAGGGATTTAAGAGGTGGCTGGTGACACATACACACTCCTCGTGGGAGGAGCCGCCGGGGGCCCCTGGGAGGGCCCCGCTCCCCCTTGCAGCCTCTCTCGGGGGTGGCAAAGCCGGCTGGGATGGAACCGGAAGGGTGATTAACATGGCCGTCTGCCAGGCCCTTGCAGGCCCTTCCTACCCCTTCACCTTTCTCGGCGCTCCAGCTGTTGCAGGAGGAGGTAAGAACAGTAACAGCGAAGACAGAATGAGCCCCGTCCTCCCGGACGCAGAGCCAGTCCCCGGGTCCCGGCCTCCCTGTGGTTAGCGTGGCCTCAGCCTGTGCGTGCAGATGGCCCAGGCCCGGCCCAGAGGGACCTCCCGGGAGCCCCCATCTGCAGACCATCCTAGAGCAAGACTGAAGCCCCAAGAGGACCACAGGCTGGAAGGAGCCTGGGTCCCCGAGTGCCTTCATGGGACAGGCCCCTCCCCTCCCCCTTCCTGCGCTGGATTGTGACTTGAGAGAGAGAGAGAGACGCCGTCATTGGATTAAGCCCTCCACATCTGGGCTTGGGGTGTCAGAGGCAGTGGCTTTCTCACCCTGGGAACTGGTGCTCACAGCTACAAGCGGTCAAGCTCTCACCACCAAACGCAGTTCCGAGCACTTCTGGTGTATATTAATGCAAACTTGAAAAGATTCCTTTCCATCGTGGTTTTGCACAGGATGTTGAAGACAGTTCCCTGTGCTACACATTATGACCTTGTCTATCCATTCCACATATAATGGTTTATATCTCCTATTCCAAATGCCCACGCCAACCTTCCCCCACCCCCACCCCTTATCCCCTGCCCCCTGCAACCACAAGTGTGTTTCTATGTCTGTGAGTCCGCTTCATGGGTAAGTTCATCTATGCCATATTTTAGATGCCACTCACAAGTGGTATTATACGGTATTTTGCCTTTCTCTTTCTGATTTACTTCACTAAGTGTGATCATCTCTAGGTTCATCTCTGCTGATGCAAATGGCATTATTTCACTCTTTTTTCTTGCTGAGTAATATTCCGCTGCATGTATGTATATATATATGTGTCTGTGTGTGTATCTCATCTTTTTTATCCACTCATCTGTTGATGGACGTTTAGGTTGCTTCCATGTCTGGGCTATTGTTAATAGTGCTGCTATGAACAAGGTGGTCAGTGCTTTTGGTATATTGATGCATTCAATGTCCACCCAAGAAAACAAAGCCCTGGAAGTTGGGAAGAGATGAGAGGTTTTATAAATGGCCCAAAGTCACAAAGCTGGGAGCCGGGGAGGCTAGCCTCTGAGCTCCACCATTGACCCCTCAGCTTCCCCAGTAGGAAGAGAAGCAAGACTCAGCAGGATCGAAGGAGCTCACCCCAGGTTGCCAGCTGGTCTTTCCTGGGGAACGGGGAGCAGAGCCCATGGCCCTGACCACTTGCTGCCCTGCTGAGGGAGAGGGGAGCTGCGGCCTGAGCCCCCCACTTCTGTGCAACCTGGGGAGGGGTCTCAGAGCCGGAGGCACCAGTCCCCACCTTGCCACGGCCAGCTAAGGGTGTCTTTAGGGATGATCGCACTCCCAGTGGGGACGGGGTCCCAGAGAGCCAGGACCCTTCCCACAGCAGCTTCGGCTCCACGGGAGCCCTCCCCGCTTTGCCCACAGAGCCCCACACTGAGGGCACAGCCAGCTGCTTCCTGAGTCCACGGCCTGCCGGGGAAAGGGCTCACCGCTGGCCCATCTGGGCCACCAAACTCTCGGGGAGCGCCGCCCCTCCTGTCCCCCTGCCCCAGTCCGGCCCATCTCAGCTCAGACAACAGTGGGGCCACCTTAAGAAAAAGGGACTTTTGCAGGATGGAGGCTCAGCCTCCTCTGGGCCCCCTGTCAGGGGCCAGGCCTGGCCGCTCTCTCCGCTTCCCTTGCATGCCGCCCACCTCACCTCCCTCCACGTGGTGGCCACTGGCAACGCGCCCAAACCTCATAGCATCCCTGCCTGGAATGCTCTGACGGTCCCCCCAGATGCCACAGACCCCTGCTCTGTCACCTGCGAGAGGCCTCCTGACCCCCGCCCAGGGATACCGTCAGCTCTCGCCCCCAGGCCCGCTCAATCCCAGTGGGTTCTCCAGTCATTTGTCTACCATCCCCGTTACGTGAGCCCCTCAACGCCGGGAACTTCGTGTGTCTCTCGCTGTGATGTGGCCACGGGACCCGATCCCTGGAACAACAACTCGATCCCCTGTCTAAGAAACTGTTAAAATCGCCGCGGTTTTCATTCCTCTGTCGACGTTGCCCTCTGCGGTGCCAGGACCGAGGACCAGGGCTCTGGACACACCTCGTACGCAGAGGGCTCCGGCCGTGCCTGGCAGGATGGCCCGACGGTTAGGGGCCAAAGGAACAGGGAGCACCCTGGCCAAGCTCCAGCCCCCCCAGGTGTGGCCTGCAACCCAGCAGAGGTCCCCTCGAGGCTGCGTCTTGAGCCACACGGAGCAGGCGGCCATGCCTCTCATGATGGTTTCTGATGCCTTAAAAGCTTCATCAAACACCCCATAAAGCTGCCTGGCTTCATGCATTGCTTTATGCAACTCTCATCAGAGTTCCAGGCAGCTGGAGGGGGGCCCTGCCTGACCCTCCCAGGACACCTGACTCCCCTAGTCCCCACCTCTAGCAGGGACAAGGCCCGGTGATCAGACCTAGGGAGGGGGTGCGTATCCAGGGTTACAAGGCAGCAGGCAGACCACTCAGCACAGGATTTCATCCCCGGAAACGCCCCTCCCGGCCTCCCAGTGCCTGGTGACCTGCTGCTTCCTCTGCAGGATGGTCTGGACTGGCCAGGCCACGGCCTTCCCCGCCGTCCATGCCCTGCCTGCTTCCTCTCCCCGCCCCACCACCCTCCAGGCTCACGTGCCCTCAGCTCTCACACGCCAGGGCCCCTCTGCTTCCCTGTCTCATCTCCACGGGTGGGCCCTTCTCAGCCGTCCAGTCCGGGCTTAAATGTCACCCTCATGGGTGTCACCCCAACATCCTCTCGCTCTGAACCCCCCTGTCCTCCTCCATCCCTGCCTCTCACAGCTCATCTCACCCGCTGCACACTTGGCTCCTGGTTCACTTGCAGAAAAGACTCTGAATATGACCATACGGGGCTGAAAACAGTGACCCCGCAAGATCTGTCCACAGCCTCATCCCCAGAGCCTGTGAAGGTGACCTCATTTGTAAAAGGATCTTTGAGAACATAATTAAGTTAGGGATCTTGAAATCATGGCGGATTTAAGGTGAGCCCAAATCCAAGGGCTGGGGTCCTTATAAGAGAAGGTGGGGGGGGGGGTTGAGACACAGGCTGGGTGCTGAAAAGGCAAGACTGAAGGGATCCAGGCAAAAGCCAGGGGTCACCTGGAGGCCTCAGAGGCTGGAAGAGGCAGGAAGGAGTTTCCCCTGCAGCCTCCCGTGGGAAGGCAGCCCTGCCGATGCCTTGCTCACGGATTTCTGTCTCCAGAACGGGGAGAGATCCATTACTTTGGGGCCATTACACTGGCCCCAAACTGGTTGTTTGCTGCAGCAGCCCCAGGACACTCGGGTAGAGCTTTACCTGCTGCTTCAACATTTCGGCCACAGCCCTTCCCGCTCTCCCCACTGGGGCCTGGGCCTGAGTTTGGGGAAAGAAGACTTGAGCTGCCTGTGAGACTGGACATTTCTGTGGACCAGATTGGAGACTTCCATCTCTGAAAGGCAGTCATCATGGGTGAAGTAAGACTGTTCCTATGACCAAAAGGCACCAGAAAGCTGTGGCCTCAAGGATTTCATGGAGATGAAGCTCACACTGTTGGCAGGAGAGAGCTCTAGAGGGAAGAGAACATATGAGGAATGTGTTGTCTGTTGCTACCTAACATTGCTGCACGTGTAGGAGCTCAGAACACAACCCGCATGTCATCTCACAGTTTCCCTGGGTCAGGAATCCAGGCCCAGCTTAGCCAGGTCCCCTGCCTGGGTCTGAGCCTGGAACTGAGGTGGTGGCTGGGCTGCGTTCTCATCCGAAGGCTGGCTTAGGGAGGGCAGCTCCCAAACCCACTCAGGTTGTTGGCAGAGTTCATTTTCTTGCTGCTCTAGGATTCAGGCAGCTGGTTTCATCAAAGCCAGTGAGAGATAGTCTCTGGCTTCAGCAAAGACCAGGGCCCTCTCAGAGGCCTGCCTGCCCAAGCCCATCTTTTGAAAAACTCAAAGTCAATTGGTTGGAATTTTAATTACTTCTGCAAAATCTCTTCACTTTGTCCCTGTAACCTGCCATATTCATGGACATGCTAGCCTATCACCTTTGCCATCATCTATCAGTCAGAAGTAGGTCACAGGGGACTTCCCTGGTGGTCCACTGGTGAAGCCTCCACCATCCAACACTGGGAGATGTGATTTGAACCTTGGTTGGGGAGCTAGGATCCCACAGGCTTCGTGGCCAAAAAATCAAAACATAAAACAGAAGCAATATCATAACAAATTCAATAGAGACTTTAAAGTGTCCACATCAAAAAAAAAAAAAAATCTTTAAAAAAAGAACGAAATAGGTCACAGGACCTGCCCATGCTTGAAGAAAGGGGATTATGCAAGGGTGTGACTCATTGGAACTCCCTCAGCCACCCCTGGTCACCTTAGAGTGTGTCCACCACATAAAATTGCTAATTTTTGCAAGCTTTACAAAAACACATGACCTTGTAAACACAACTCCCAAGTCCCTCCTGAGCCCTCGGAAGCTCCTAGTAAGGAAGATGACCTGAAATTGAAGTTGCATTAGTTTCATGAAAAATGGACAATGATGGTGGGTCAGGGAGGGGATATCTGACAGGGTTGTGTGAAGCCAAGAATTGGCAAGAATTAAGTCCTTTCCTGGGTCCCTAAACTGGAGGCCACTCTGTTCACCAGGTTGGTTTCTGTGACTGTTTCATTGCTGGTACCCAGAACCTGGTATGTGGAAAGAGTGCAAGAGATGCCTCCTGTGTGTGAGTGCACCCCCAGGGCACCCCAGCATTTGGGGGAACTCAGTGCTAATGACGTGTACTCAGTTTTTGGCTCTGGCTGGCCCCACATTGTGGGCACGTTCACCCAGAAACCCAGCAGGCAGCTCAGGCCACCTGCAGAGTGAATGCAGGACGGTGGAAAAAGGAAGAGGAGGGGCTGGTCATAAACGCTGTGGGATGGGCCCTCAGAGGAGGTGTGTCTCCCCCAGGAGGATTAGGACCACCCACCTGCTGTTCCCCAAGTCCTGAAAGGGGCCCAGAGTCACACACAAGGCGCTTGCCTGCAACGAGCTCGACCTCTCTGGCTTAACTTCAGCTGGGGCGGGGCACAGTTGGTGAACCTTAACACCTTGGACAGGTGCACACCTGCTTGACGTGCTGAGTCTGCTTTCAGAGCAGGAGCCACACCTGAGCATGCACACCTGCGCTTGTATACCTTGGCTGGGGGGAGGTGAGGTGTGAGGCGGGACACGGAGGTTCCCAGCTCAGCCCTGCGCTTGCTTCCGGATCTCAGACAGCCCCTCAGTTTCCTTATCTGCACAAAGCAGGGTATGAAAACAGTGTGTAGACCCAGAGCTCTTGAGTTCAAGCACGATTTGGGGACGGGGTCTAAGGTAGAACGTAGATGAACTTGGAGTTGCCAGGTGGAGGGTCCTGAGCAGCCAGAAGACCCGCCACCTGGCTTCCTCCTTCCCGTTTTCTGCTAATCTCTGAAGCCTCCTCTCACCAGAACATTCTATTTCCTAAAAGAGAAAATGTATAATATGCTCCCCCAGCGAAAGACCGACAGCACAAAACCCACCTGAAAAGTGTCCAGGTTTGTTTGATTTTTCCTTCTTTTAGCATCTTGGGGCGGCGGGGGGGAGGTGGGCTGCTTACCACCAGCCCTCCCTGGTCGCCTCCTGGGTGGGGCCAGACCGTATCAGAGCTGGCCAGACCTCATGCTGCGTCCAGGGCCAAGGACGGTTGCCCCTGCCCCCCAGCCTCTGCGTGCAGGGCCAGGAGAAGGGCCAGCCGGGGTCCTGGCCCCTCCAGGCTCTTTAGTAACCTTTGCTTGTCCCCTTTAGAGCCATGTCTCTTTCTTTCTCATGCAAGATCTTGATATTCAGTGAGGGCTGGGGGTTAAGGCCAAGTTGAGAGATTGTGAATAAACATTTCAACTCTGCCTTCAGATTTGTAGCTTCATCTGATTCTTATGGTCCTGGGAAGGAATGTGGAAAGCACTAAATGGTGAAATGTTAGCTATGCAGTTATATGCCCAAGTCCCGTTGACCCCAAACAGCTCGTAGACCCATCCCTTACTGCACACCCCCTCTCGCTCCCCACTTTCTGGGATGAGACCAGGGTCCCCT
The DNA here is from genome assembly GCF_023699985.2 of Odocoileus virginianus. NCBI lineage: Eukaryota > Metazoa > Chordata > Mammalia > Artiodactyla > Cervidae > Odocoileus > Odocoileus virginianus. The sequence continues at coordinate 40,901,201 of NC_069701.1, forward strand.
CTGCTCCCGGACCACTGCAGCAGCCAGACAGACGGGCTTCACGTCCCTTCCCACCCCTTCTAGGGCATTCTGCGCACTGCAGCCAGGGAATGCCTGGAGCTTGTTTGGGTCTGCCAACAGCCAGATGCAAAGACATGGTTTGACACAGAAGAGGTTTATTGATGGAACCAGCAGGAGACAGAGCAAAGAGCCTTCAGAACACAACGCAGGACCGCAGGAACACCACCTCTGGGAGGAGAGAGGCGGACCAGAGGACCACGCAGAGTGGGTCTCCACCTGCAGCCTCATTCCAAGAAAGGTTCAACCAAGCTGACTTTTTGGAGGGAAAAAGGCAATTAAAACCAGCACAATTAAGAAAAAGAGAGTATATATACATATACAGAATGCGTGCGTGCTAATCTGCTTTGAAAGAAAGTGAAAGTGAAGTTGCTCAGTCGTGTCCGACTCTTTGTGACCCCATGGACTGTAGCCCACCAGGCTCCTTGGTCCATGGGGTTCTCCAGGCAAAAGTACTGGCGTGGGTTGCCATTGCCCTCCTCCAGGGGATCTTCCCGACCCAAGGACTGAACCCACGTCTCTATTCTCCTGCATTGGTAGGCAGGTTCTTTACCACTAGCACCACCTGGGAAGCCCCATGTACAGAATAAGATAATACAAATAGAGAAACATGAACAAAGAAAATGGAAAGAACCACAAAAGAATGCTTTGATCAACTTTATGCCAATACATCTGTAGACTTGGATGAAACAGATTCTAAGAAACTGTAAATGTGAAGACTTCACCCCAGAAGAGACAGAAAAGAGAAAATGACCCAACTCCCATAGAAAATGACATCCTTAAATAGATAGTTCTACTTCATGCCAAAACTGCACCAAGCTGTGCGGTTTCACATGGGAATTCTAACACAATTTTAGGAAACAGATTATTCCAATATCATTTAAACTGTTCCAGGGCATGCAAAAAAGTAGAAAAGTCTCAGAAAAAAAAACTTTAGGAAAAGCTAGTGTAACACTGGTACCAAATTCGATAAAGATAGAAGAAAATTTTGAAAACCATTGACCATGCAAGAATCTGAAATCAAATATTACTGAACACTACAAATCCTAACTTAGGGACAAAAACCCTCAGTGACATACTGAATCAAATTGAGAAATATATAAAATGATTATACAGTATGACCGCATGGCATTTATGCCAGGAATGCAGAGTTGGTTTGACATGTGAAAATCGATCAACATAACACACAATGTTGTTAGAATAAAAGATAAAACCACAAATTCACCTCAATAGATGTGGAGAAAGCATTCAACAAAACATTTTCATAATGAAAACACTCAACAAACTAGGAATGGAACTTCTTCAACATGTTCAGAGCATCTGTGAAAAACACATCTAACATCAACTTAATCTTGAGATCAGAAAAAAGACAAAGACTTTGACTCAACATTGTACTGGAGGTTTTAGCCAGAGTGATAAGGCAAGAAAAAGAAATAAAACGATTTCAGGTAAACAGAGAAAGGACTCAGTCATACATAGACATATATCCATCCTCCCCCAAACCCCCATCCCATCCAGGCGGCCATATAACACGGAGCAGAGTCCTCTGTGCTATGCAGTAGGTCCTTGTTGGCGATCCAGTTTAAATATAGCAGTGTGTACGTGTCCGTCCCTAATTCCCTAACTATCCCCTCCCCCCAGGGGATGGATCAATTTTTTTAAAAATGGACAATGATATATACATAATGGAATATTATTCAACCATAAAAGGAATGAAATGTTGCCCTTTGCAGCAATGTGGATTGACTTGGAGGGCTAAGTGAAGAAAGTCAGACAGAGAAGGACAAGTACTGCATGATATTGCTTATATGTGGATCTAAAACATACAAGAAACTGGCGAATATAACAAAAAGGAAACAGACACAGAGGTATAGAGAACGAACTAGTGGTTACCAGTGGGAAGAGGGAAAGGGACAAGATAGGCATAGAGGATTAAGAGATACACGCGGCTGTGTCTAAAATAAATAAGCTACAAGGATATACTGTATCACACAGGGAACGTAGCCAATATCTTATAATGAATAAAAATAAAGCATAACCTTTAAAAATTGTGAAACACTATGTTGTACACCTGAAACATATGTACCTCAATTATTCCTCAATTAAAAAAAAAAGATAGTACCAAATTTTTTGGAATCTTTGGCTTCTTTTTCCGACCCAACCCCAGGCATGCCCCACTCTCTCTCTCTCTCTCTCTCTCTCTCTCTCTCTCTCACACACACACACACACGCACACACACATTTCCCAGCGATACCCCAGCAACCATCAGCCTGACACCTATAGCTCAAGGAGGCGGAGCTGGTGGCCTCCCCAGCTGCAAATGAGGCTCCACAGAGAAGACACAGACTCTCCCTGTCCAGCAGCCTTCAAACTCCCAGGGGGTAGCGGAGAGTTTAGAGTTTACGTTCCTGAAAAGTCAGCCCATGCGTTTTCAGGCCCCGCTGCCCCAGGATCAACTTTTGGAAGCTCTGCACAACCATCTTCCCAGCTTTGAGATCTCCAAGTTCCCTCAAATGCCATAAAACTCAATGTAAACAGCTTTGCAACTCTAACCACAAGTGTGTCCCGGTCACCCCGAGAGGTTGCTAGGATATTATCTCTGGCGGGAAGTCTCTCCGCCAAGTCTGAAGACCAACAGCATGGTTTCACAGCACAGAAAGTGGACGGATCCGCATGGAACAAACATCCTGTCCTCCAGCCAGCCCTCCCGGGGTGCCTGGCCCTTCTGGGTGCCCACAGGACGATGCAGCAGGGATCGGCTTCCCTGAATACCAGGGTGGGCTTGGCTGTGGGTCCCTGGGGGAAAGGCCCCCAAGCTGTATACCTTGGACGACCCCCTCCCAGCCCCTCCACCCAAGCAGCAAGCATGGGTCACTCAGTCCTGGGAGAGACTGCGGGGTGGCCGTGGTCAGGGTGCTGGGCAGACCCCAAGGCTTCTGAGCGCAGCCATATCGGGCTGTTTCTGGCCACAGTGCAAGAATTGGGGTTGTCCTCCCCGCGTCATGGGGCAGCGATCCCAGGATTTGCCATTTCTCACATTGAAAGCCCATGTTGATGACCTATCTCCATCAGCGTTCTTCCCCCAGAGACAGAAGAGGAAAAGGGCAAGATGAACGTGTGCTGGGGAGCAAGGGTGCCCCCTGGGAAGTAGGGGGACAGGGGTGCCTGGCAGGGCTGTCTGAGCCCGCAGGAGGGGGCCTTTTTCCTATTCCGTCTTCTCAGCTCAGACACGTGGGTATTAACCCATCCTGCAGTGACTCCCCAGGGCCTTTGCGTATGCTATGCCCTCTGCCCTGGTCATCCTGGCCCACTCCAAAGGCACATCCCGGGGCAATCCAGGTCGGGAGGCCGCCCTCTGAGACCCCCAGGGCACCAGGGACCATGTGAGGCTGTCTGTGTGCAGGGCTTGGCTCTGTCCCCAGCGGCAGGAGCCTTTCCTGCCTGGGTTTCAGTTCTTACTCTGCCTTCTGTGGAGGCAGTCTGAATGCGGGTTGGGAAAGAATTTCCAGACAGAGAGCATTTCAGAAGGGAGTGAGTTTATTAAGAACGAAGAGCAGAGATAAAGTGGCCACTGCGAGCACAGCAGGCTGACCTCCTGAGTCACCAAGGGAAGCTGACAGTTTTCGTGGATTAGCAGCCAGTTTGTATAGCCTCAGGACAGAGAAAATTCCTGCGGAAGGGTGGTGTTAGGTGATTGGTTGGGGCGCTCTAGCGTGTTTACTGGAGTGGGCATCTTTGTCTAATTAGGAGTCGGGAAGCTTGTTAGTGATGATCAGGGGGGCTTTTGGCAGTGGTTACAAAGAGGCTCAGCCAGCTTCGGAGGTGAGCTACATTCTGTGGCCTTGGTGACACTTCCCAAAACTGGGGCCCCGTGCGCACAGCAAACCTTTATTAAAGACGGCCGGTGCTCCCAGCCCCAGAGGCACTACAGTGAGTGCAGCGACCACCGGGCCCAGGTCCACGGCCCAGTGAGGCCGGGTGGAGCTTTCCTCAGGGGCGGGTCCTCACATCTGGGGCCAGAACGGCCTGTGTTGTGGGCTCTGTCCTGTGTCCTGAAGGAAGGAGAGCGGCGCCTGTGGCCTTGCCCCCCAGACCCCAGTAGCACCCCCACTCCCAGTAAAATGCCTCTAAACATGGCCAAGTGTCGCTGGGGGATAAAATCACCAGGCTCCCCACCTCACCCCCAGCCCAATGAGAACCGCAGCCCCTGGGTGGCCGACCTGCCGCCGCCCCCGGGAGGCCCACAGGGAAGGGGAAGGGAGAGAACAAGGGTCCGTCCTGAGGTCAAGCTCCCCTCCCCACGCCGGGCTGCCCACGTGTTACCGTCCACTCTGCTCAACAAGGCAGAATGAGCCCAAAGGCGGGTGGGGTGGGGCGGGGCCAGGGGCGAATCCCGCCCTTGACCCCACCCACCTGTGACCTTGGGCCTCCCTCTGCGAGCCTGTGAAGGATCAACTCAGACAGGATCATCCGGGAAATAAGAGAGCTTTAGTGCACAAAGGCTCACGAAAGCCAGCTGCAGGAGGACGGGCTCGGGAAACAAAGGCCCAGCGGGTGCCAGGCTCTCTGGCCTACACAGAGGGCAGTGCCAGTGGGCATGGGATAGAACAGTGATTTATCCCAGGTCCAGATCCACACAGGCAGAGACCCAGGGGAAACCAGCAGGGCAAAGGTCAGGGCGATGAGGAGTGGGAGGCCAGCGGCTGGGCCCAGGCGGTCTTACACTGGAGACCAGAGCTCCGGAGTGACCTGCCATGACCTGGTTTACCTTAGAAAGGACCGTGACCTCCAGATGCCGCAGGTGTGTGCCTTCCTGCCCTCTGCTCGCACACCGCCCCGGGGGACATCACCTCTCGTCTGGACAACTGGACAGCCTCCCTGGCTTCCTGCCTGCTCTCCCCACCTCTACTGGACACCCCCACCCCCCCAGTCTCTGCTCCAGCCGAAAAGCAACCCAGCCACGCCCCGTGCCGAAGCCCTGGGTGGCATGTCTCCCATTCTCCCAGGCAGCCTTTGGATCTCAGCTGGAGCAGGACGGTCTCTGGGGGGTGTTCCTTAGCCTCCCTGGCAAGGACCAGTGCCGTGTGGCACAGCCTCCTGACTCCGGGGGCCTTGCCATTGCCGCAAGTCCCAGACAATGATGTTCACTGGTCTCTGTGCTTTTTCGGATCAACATCCATCTCCCCTATCAGACCTGAATCCCCAAAAGGCCAAGGCTGTGGTGCTTGGGCACATGCGTAGCTCCTAAAGGATGGCTCAGATGGTAAAAAAAAAAAAAATCTGCCCGCAATGCGGGAGACCTTTGTTCCATCCCTGAGTCAGGAAGACCCCCTAGAGGAGGGCACAGCACCCCACTCCAGTGTTCTTGCCTGGAGAACCCCATGGACAGGGGAGCCTGGCGGGCTGCAGTCCACGGGGTCGCAAAGAGTCAGACACGACTGAGGACTTTTCACTAAGAGATAAATGAGTGAATGAAATTGACACAGACGAAGGGCGGTCTCTATTCTAGAGGCAGAGAGACAGATTCCAGACTGCGGTGACTATCGAGGCACTGCCCAGCCGGGCCACTGACCGTCCCCAACCCCCAGCAGCTGCTATTCTGGAGGGTGAAGCCAGACCTGCCAGTAACACCTGGTGACCTCCAAAGGCTGGCCCTGGCAGACGGGGACCAGTGGGCGGGCCAGCAAGGTCCAGGGGTGGTGAAGACACCCAGGACCTGCCCCAGAGAAGGGCAGGCCACTGCTGGCCACCAGGACACCAGGTGAGTCCGGTCACTGCTCAGACCCAGGGGATGTGTGTGAGGCTGGTCTTGCAGGCTGGATGCAGGTGCTTGAAAGGATCCCAAGGAGTGGAACTTTGCGAGCAGAGTTCCTAAGGAGAGCAGGGTCCGGAGAAGCCCAAGAGGACCATGGACATGGCCGCGGGGAGTGGACAGTCCCACTGGGCACATGATGGATGCAGAGGACAGGAGGTTGCTCGGCCCCCACACCCCTCCCCCCCCCGCCCCCCCAGGGAACCAGGCGGCAGGGAGGCGGGAGTCCGTATCAGTGCGTCGGCCGTTTCCCACGCTGCCTCCTGCGAGGAGAGACCAGGTCCCCCGGGGAGGCTATTACAGGGACTGACCCAGGCCAGACCCGGAAGCCAGCACTGGAGTCTCTCCAGGGCCGGCCCCGACGAGCCGAAGGCTCCCCCTGAGAGGCTATAGGCCGCCGTGGGCCCTAGGCTGGTGGGGAGGGTGGGGGACCCTGCCCTGGGTGGGCCCACCGGGGCTCCTGGACCCTGGACAGCCCTTCCTGATTTCTCACCTTTGGGCTTGTCACTAAAAAAACCTGAGACCTTCTTTCCCCACCACCCAGACCCCACCATTTGAAGGTGGATCCAGGCAAGAGGCCTTCTGGATTCTCCAGCATCAGCAAAAGGGGTCGGTGACCTCGTGGAAACCTGCTGTTCTTCTCGCATGAGCGGGGGCAGATTACAATCCATCTTGGTAGAAAGGGATCTAATCTTGCCCTGTTGTGCACTCTTGGTACACTTGGAACGTGTCCACCGCCTGACAAGGAAGCATCTTCCTGAGAATCTCCGACTCCCTGTTGACACAGTTGCCAGCACCTGGGGAGAAAACACAGTCCCTCATTTGAATTCGCCTTGGGGGCCTGACACGGGTGGACCAGGCGGGGCCTGGGGTGAAAGTGCTGCCACGGGGACCCTAGGTCCCCGCGTGGCTGGACAGGGCTCAAGCGGCTCCCAACCCAGGTGGGAGGAGAAGCTGGAACTCGGGGGAAACTGAGGCAGAATGGGCCGGTACAGGCTGAGGAGTTGCGGTAAAGGCTGCCCTTCTCCGTGGCTGGGGCAGCCGAAGTTCTGCTTGTGCTAATTCAAGGCAGCGCGGGGCATGCCCTGCCCCCCCACCGCAGCCAGGGCTCTAGGTCTGGCCTCCCCAGTCAGAGGGGCCTGAAGCTGGGAGAAGACAGAGGCCCCCAGACAGGCGGTCTCTAGCCCTTTTGGCTCCAGGAACGGGTTTTGTTGAAGACAATTTTTCCGGGGACCAGGGGCAGGGGATTGTTCTGAGATGGTTCAAGTGCATTACATTTGTTTTGTTGTTTAGTCACTGAATCTGACTCTTTTGAGACTCCATGGACCAGAGCCCATGGGCTCCTCCATCTTACATTTATTTACATTATATTTATTTTATTTATACTCTCATTACATCAGCTCCACCACACACCATCAGGCATTAGAGCCCAGAGGCTGAGGACCCGTGCCCCAGACCATGGAGGAAGCCACTCTTAAGACCCCCGCCTGCTCCTCTGGGGATGTCCTGCTCTGGAGCCAAGCAGCAGGACCCCCCGGGGCACAGTGAAGGGTCTTCCTCGGCACCCAGCCACACCCTCTCCTAGGCCACCTCCTCCCGCCCGCTTCAGGCTTCACCTCTGGTCCGGGATCAGGCTGGCCGTACCCACTGGCTTTCAGGCCTCACTTGGCAGGAGCTGAGTAGCCGATGAAACCTCAACCCCCCACAGCTTAGATAGCTAAGACTCCCAGCGAGGCTGGCTCTTGCCCTAAAGAACCCGAAGTACAAAGCAACTCAGCAAACGTGAGCCACAGGAAGACAATTCCAAGTCAGAATCTGCGGAGGTCATAGGATTGGGGCACGCTTGTGGTGTTCACCACTTCTTGGAGGCTGGTCCCTGGGCTGCAGGCCTCTGGCCTCAAGGGGCCTCAATCAGGAAGGACTCATTTCCTTGTGGAAGCTGATCACAGATAGAAGAGAGGGCAGGTGCTTAGCAGCTACTTAGTGAATAGGAGGAAAGGCGGTGAGACAGGCAGGAGGAGATGAGGAAGGGAGAAAGCAGGGAGGAACAGAGGCTGGGCTGTAGATGGATAGCTAAATGGATGGAAGGAATGATGGAAGGAGGCAGGGAGGGAGGAAGAGTGATGGATGGATGGATATGGGGCGGATGGATGGATGATGGATAGGTGGATGGATGGATATGTAGGTGGGTGGATGATGGATGGTTGGATATGTAGGCATATGGATGGACGATGGATGGATGGATGGATGGATGGATGGATGGATATGTGGATGGATGGATGGATGCATATGTGGGTGGCTGGATAGATGAGTGGGTGAGTGAATCTCCAGAGAGGGGAACCCCAATACTATAGAAAGATGTTTCACGACAATGATGAACAAAAGATCAATCAAAGTTGCCTTCCGGTGGCAAGCCTGTGTGTGGTTTGATCTTCCCCTCTGAGCTCTTCCATGTGTAACAAGAAGGGACCCCAGGAGGAGGATGAGGATCAGCACAGATGCTCACCGCCGGGCTGGGCCAGAGGCCTTTATCTTTGCTACAAGGGGGAGAAGAGGCTCCAGGTGGGAGGTGGGCAGATGAGGGGGAGCTTGGCTCACGGCCCCGACATGGGCAGCTCGACGAGAGGGTCTGGCAGAGAAAAGACGTGTCTCACAGGATGTTGGAGGCTGTCTGCTCTGGGTGAGTGAGGCCCTGCCCTCATGACCTCCCGTAACCCTAGTCTCGTCCCAGAGGCCTCAGCAGCATCCCACTGGGGATCAGGCTCCAACATGTGAATTTGAGGGGACACGGGGGTGTCTCTCCTCTGTTCCCTGTTGAAATTGTCCAAATAGCCTTGAAATAAAACCAAGTTCAGAGTTCTCCTGGCCTTCCCCAGAAGCCCCGTGCCCGTGTCAAATGCCCTCTATGTGCTGCCCGAGGGCCTGCAGCTCAGGGCATCGTCCACAGTGCGGGCATTGTAGGTCTGCACGTCTCTTGGCTCTGACGGGTGGATGGGCCACCTTCACCTGACCTGTATAAAGCTGCTGCATGGCCTGAGGCCCCCACCGCCACACCCTGCAGCTGGACGAGAGGACACACATCCAGACTCTAGCATTTCCATGGTCTACGATTACAAAAAGAGATGAAACCCCAAGGCGGTTTGTGGTCCCCACCAGGCATGTTGAACGTTCTGGAACATTCCAGAACATTCCCGAAACTCTACTTCCTGACGTTCCAAGCATCACAATTCATGGAAATATCCTCAGGCTTCAGCTCAATAAGGATGAGCCCAGCTGGCCCAGGTGTTCTCACCCCATCCCACCATCCTCCCTAAGCTGACCCCAGGCACCTGTACTTTCAAAATCCCTCCAGATGACTCTGAGTCACAGCTTGGCTAATTCCCAAGTGAGGCCGCAGTTTCTCCTGACTGTCAGGCCAGCCTCCTCCTCACGTGGTGGGCTATGTATCACGGCTGAGCGGGGAATTCCAAGTCGACAGATGAAGTCTCAGCAAGCACCTCTCCTTACCGACCTCCGGACAGTCGTGGTGAAAAGGCATCCAGATTTTGCTCCCTTCCCCTCTGCGAACAAATGGAGAGGAGTGCCCGCCCCCAGCCCTGCCCTGGCCTGTCCCGTTCCCAGCCCCGGGCTCTCTCTGCACATCTGAGCCCCGCCATCAGAGCATGAGACTGATACGAGTCCATGCCTGGGCCTGGCCATCGAGGGGCCCCTGAGTCACCGGTGTGCTTGGAGAACAAGGGCCCGAACCTCCAGGGATGGAGACACGGGGTGGACTGGGAGTGGGGCGGGGGCACTGGCGGCTGGACGGCTCTCTGGCAGCTACATGGCTGAGTCACGGTGGGGAGAGTCGGGCGGGCTGGGCTGACCGCAGGATGAGGAGTGGCTGTGATAAGGGACAGATTTCAAACAGAGAAAGCGCTGTCTCATACCTGCACCGCCCGGCCACATGTCCAGAGGCTGAGACCCTCCCATGGAGAGAGAGGACACAGCCCACGCGGAGGGGGATCTGAGCACATTTAGTGAAGGAAACTGTTGTAGGTGTGAACTGAAAAGAGAGGCCAGCGGGGCTCGGGGAGCTGCCCAAGGCCCCCGGGGCGGGCAGCAGTGGGTGGGGAGCCCGTACGCCCGGACCGAAGAGGTCTGGGGGGCACTGGTAGAACCAAATGCAGCTGCAGCCGCGAGACAGGCCACTTGGGGAGAGGAACTCGGCCGCGGCCAACAAGGGGCCGGGCCTAATTCCTCAGCCTGTCTCCCTGGCTTCCGTCAGCCTCTCCCAGGCCCCGACTTGACCAGAGGCAAGGATGGGGTGGGGGGGCCACGTGCCACCCCTGCAGGTCAGCCGCCCGGACCCGGGGCTGAGAAGGCTGCGGAGAGCACTGAAGGACCCTGGAGAGTCTGACCCACGCCCACCTGGCGTTCAGGACGGAGCCGCCTGCCCCCAGGAGGGTGCTGGTCTCTGGGACCTGCCAAGTCCTCTGGTGGAGGAGTAGGGGCCCTGCTCCGTGAGACACAGGATGCTGGGATCCCCGCACAGGACCCAGTCCCATGGGTGAATACAAGCCAGGGCCATCGGGCAATCCGCCATCAGGGCTCTCAGGCCGGGTCAGACTTGTTACACGGCAGCAGCCCCCACGGCTGGGGGTCAGGCACCCCACCGGGGACTCAGACCACCCTCTCCTGGAGAGGGACCACAGGTCTACAGAGGACAGGCAGGCCAGGACAGCCAGACACTGGGGGCTGGCATTCTAGAGAATGGAGGGATTTCCCCTCCAAGTGTGAGGCGAGGCCAGTCCTTGCCTTGACTGTGAATGGACTCCAGGCTGGCAGCTGCAGAGCTGGGAGGTTAGGGGAGGCACCCACCGTGCCCCCAGGAGAGCTGGTGGAGGCCGGGTGTCGGACTGCGGTTCAGCGCAGTGAGGCAGGTGAGTGACTGAGGCGTCTCGTAGGGCTCTTTGGAAGGTCAGGAGCCCTGGAGGGGGCCGGCCGAGCTCCACCGGGAGAGGGCTGTTTGCTTCAGCAGGAAATTCCATCTCTGTTTCTGTGCTAAACTGTTTGGGAGTTGCCAGGCCAGGCCCATACACGTGTCCCCTGAGAGGATGTGACCAGCACCCACCTAGATACCAAAACTCACTTCCTTTGTAGTTTCCAGTTCTTTGTCTCATCATCCCCCATCTTAGCTAGAAGCCTAGAATCTTCCTCTTGAATCCTCCTCCACCCACGTCAAAGTCCAAGAACCTCACGAGCCCAAAGTATTGCGTCTTACTCCACACACAGAGCCCATGTTACACCCAAATTGCCAATGACTACAGCCATGAAATTAAGAGATGCTTGCTCACTGGAAGGAAAGCTTTGATAAACCTAAACAGTATATTAAAATGCAGAAACATCACTTTGCCAACCAAAATCAGTATATCAAACCTATGGTTTTTCTAGTAGTCATGTACAGATGTGAGAGTCGGACCATAAAGAAGGCTGAGCATTGAAAAATTGATGCTTTCAAATCGTGGTGCTGGAGAAGACTCTTGAGAGTCCCTTGGACAGCAAGGTGACCAAACCAGCAAATCCTAAAGGAAAACAACCCTGAATATTCATTGCAAGGACTGATGCTGAAGCCAAAACACTAATACTTTGGCCACTTGCTATGAAGAAGCAACCCATTGGGAAAGACCCTGATGCTGGGAAAGGTTGAAGACAGAAGGAGAAGGGGGTGGCAGAGGATGAGGTGAGTAGATAGCGTCACTAACTCAGTGGACATGAATTTGAGCAAACTCTGGGAGACAGCGAAGGGCAGAGGAGCCTGGCGTGCTGCAGTCCGCGGGTTCGCGGAGCCGGACACGACTGAGCGACTGACCGGCAGCCTCTCTTTCTGCCACATGGTGTCGCTGTGGAGCGCAGTCCCAGAGCATCCCTGCTGCTCGCCTGGGCTGGGGTCCCCCTGCTCAGGTCCTGGCGGGTCCCACCCTCAGGAGCCCATGGAGTCAAGGGCTTGTCACTTCCCCTCCCCAGCAGGAGCCCCACAGTGGCAGCACCAGCTCCCTTAACCTTCAGGTCAGCTGGGGAGAATGCAGATGGGGGTCCCTTTGACACCTGGGGGGCAGTCCTTGGTCTCTCCCTTGCCAGTGACCTCGGTAGGAACCAACCCCATCCACCTGCACGCATCCCCAAGGGGGCGGGGCTTCCATTTCTCCCCCAGGAGGCTCCTGCTCCCTGGACATGTCTGCCCACCTCCCCTTCAGCACCACTCCTGGGGGCACTGGAGAGAGAGATGGCCAAGCCTCCCCATCCACTCCAGACCCCACTCACAGAACACTCGTCTGCACGGCTGCCCTCTTTATCCATGTGGTCGGAAAAACAAGTGGCACTTTCCTCACCTTGATAGCAATAAAAAGTGGCATTTCACCCCACTTGACACCCTGAACTCCTGTGCAGAATATAATTGTTCGAATTCCGGGTACTGAGAGGGAGGAACCTGAGTATGGGGCAGAGTGGGAGGTAAGCATTGTTGGGGGTGGAAAGAGGAAGATGGGTTTTTCCTCATCTGTCTTCAACTCGGGACTGGCCCATCAGGACTTGTAATGGCAGAAAGGGGACCTGCATTGGCAGCAGGTTCTTTCCCACTGGTGCCACCTGGGAAGCCTTGGGCAGCCTCATCTGCCCCAATGCCCTCCTGCTCCACCCTCCCCAGGGCTGTGGGATGCCCTAGAGACCCTGTCCTCTCAGAGCTTTGGGTGTTAGAAGGAAGGCATGCTGAACAAACTAATTTATACTATAGTGACAGTGGCTGATAGATAGCAAACCATCCAAAAGCTATTAGTATTTTCTAAAAGCATGTTTCCTGAGCCTAAGCACTCACTAACTAGAGGGTGTCACAGCTTGGCCAAATCAAAGGCGTAGTTCGGTTGTGACTACATGAGGAGCAGTGAGAGGAGAGAGACAGAGAGATGGTAAGAGAGAGACAGAGAGAGCTGCTGAGCTGTGGAAGCCCAGGGCCAAGCAGGAGCGGCTTTCTAGATGGGTGTGGGTGAGGGGAGGTGTCCCCCCCTGTCTCAGAATCTCGGGCTGCAAAGGAACAGGCCGGTGGGGGAGGCAGGAGGGTCTTCGGGGCCGAGGGAAGAGCATTCACAAAGCCCAGAGGGTATGTTCCGATGGCAAGGGGTACCCAGTGGGGGAGAGAGGAGGTTAGCCCCAAAGAGGTCAGCGTGGAGATGAGGCTGGAGTTGGGGGCTGAGGGGTGGAGGGGCCTGGAGCCTATCCAGGAGGGTGAGTTCAATCCCGCAAATAGTGGCGAGTCACTGAAGCTGTGAGGGCTTCCCAGGGGGCACTGGTGGTAAAGAACCTGCCTGCCAATGCAGGAGACGTAAGAGACACAGATTTGATCCCTAGGTGGGGAAGATCCCCTGGAGGAGGCGCAACCCACTCCAGTATTCTTGCCTGGAGAATCCCATGAACAGAGGAGCCTGGTGGGCTACAGACCCTAGGGGGGCTGCACAGAGTCAGACATGACTGAAGTGACTTAGCACAGCACAGCATGAAGCTGTGGCAGGGGGAGCCTTTTGGACGGACCAGCCCACAGCTGGGAGCAATGGCCCTGCAGCCGGACAGATCCTAGAGACCACAGCGACTGCCAGGCCCAGAGATGCGGCAGGAACCCGGCCCCAGGGGGAGGAAGGGGGCTGAGTCTTGGAGGGTAAAGGCCACAAGCCCAGGGTGCCGGAGAGGCGAGGCCGCCGAGGCCTCAGTGTTCCTGCCTGTGCGAGGGGTGCCCGGGGGCAAAGCGGCCTCAGCACCGAGGCGGGAGCAGACACGCGCCGTCCCCACAGAGCTAGCCACCAGGGAAACGGACGCGAAATCCTCCAGGCGCTGGACCTGCAGGTGCTGGCCAAAAAGCCAGGGACAGGCCCACGGAGGCACCAAAGCACGCAGCCGTGTCTTTCTGCCGCAGTGTCTCTCTCTGCCTGCCGCGCTTCCCCCTTGCTGTTTGATGCTGTTGCAAAGCAGAGGAGAGTTAGAGTTTTCAATTATGAACATGCGCCTTACTGCTCATCGCAATCTTACGCGGGGCCAGATCTGAATTCAAATATAAGAGCCTGTTACACAAAGACCTGCTGTGTCGCATGGGACTTCCCTGAAGGCTCAGAGGTAAAGAATCCGCCTGGAGATGCGGGTTGATCCCCTGGGGTCGGGAAGATCCCCTGAAGCAGGAAGTGGCAACCCCCTCCAGGACTGTTGCCTGGGAAATTCCACGGACAGAGACGCCTGGCAGGCTATAGTCCACGGGGTCACAAAGAGTCGGACATGACTTAGCAATGAAACTTCAACTGTGCAGCACGGGGAACTCTACTCAGCACTGCGTAATAACCTACGTGGGAAGAGAACCCGAAAAAGCACAGATCCACGTACACATATAACTGAACCACTGTGACGGACACCTGAGCTAACACAGCGCTGTCAATCAAATATGCACCAATACAAAATTTAAAAATTTAAATACATATACGTATATGTATATAAGCAACAAGGACCTACTGTCTAACACAGGGAACTATGATAGTCAATATCTTGTAATAACCTCTATTAGAAAAGAATCTAAAAACGCAATTCAGTTTTCTGAGTCGCTCTGGCGTACAATTGAAACATCATAAATCACCTGTACTTCAATAAAAATATATATTGGGAGGGGAAGTGAATGTTAACATGGGCACAGAATCATGGAAACGACACAATTTGCATCTCACAGCTCGCGCCCGCGTGCGTGTTTTTATTTTCACCAGGGCAGTGGAAGCTCTGCTCACTGTCTGAAGGGTTCCTTTCCCCGTCTCCCCGCCTCCTCCTACATCCAGGGTGTCGGAGTGAGCCCTGGGCTGATGCAGGCGGTGGCCGGTGCAGGAAGGGGGCGGCGGGCCCTGGCCACGTGTTTCCTGTGACTGGACGGAAGTTGGGCTCCGGGGGCGGTGAGGGTCCCACCTGCTCAGAACGGGGTGACCCCAAGCTCACTGGAGCCTCGCCTGCCCCCCTGTCGAGACACCCCACCGCTCGGGCCGGTGTGTATCCATGGAGACGGGCAAGCCTGCAGCCGGGGCCTCTGCACGAGCACACGCTCCGTCAGACTTCACCTAAGAGCCCAGATCCAATAAGAGAATAGGAATTGGAAGACAGAGGCCAGAGAGCACGAGACCAAGCTCGGGCTCTCTGCGCCGCAGGCTCCGGGGCGCTGTGGGATCCCACACCCCGAAGCCGGCTGTGACACCGGCCCCGCTCCGCACCGTCTTTGGGAACCCTTGTCCTGCGCGCAGTGCTCAAACTCCGAGGCCTCCGGCTGCTATCTAGGTCAGAAATCCTATTCTGATCCATTCCCCGGTTAATGAGCACACCTCCTTCCCAAAGGGGTAAAATCAGGGGCACAGATTTAATTTAACATCTTCCTTTGTTCTTTTTCCTTTTTAACATCAAGATTTCTAGATCTAACCAGGTCTTATTTTAATTCAAATTTGCCTCTATCCAAATCCCTAAAGACCACCAGCGGGAGCGATGTCGGCCTCCTTCAGGTTCTGCGCTCCCTCCAGCAGCCACCTGGGTAAAGCTAACGGGGCCGGACGGTGTCTGTAGGAGCTTCGGGGAAACTGAAGTGGCGGGTGGGGAGGGAGGGAGGAGAGAGTGAGGAGGGGCCTGGACAGGGGTCCTGGCGCAGGAGGGAGGGTCATGGAGGGTCTGCAGGAGCCCCACATTCGCCCAGGGTCAGACCAGGTCAGATGAGGGGGACCGGCCAGACCCCCTGCTGGGCCTCCTTCACAACCCATTTTTAATGAGGAGCCTGGGCTAGGGGGCCCCTTGTGTCTGCAGAGGCGTTCGCCAGCGGGCAGGCGAGGCTTGAGGCATTTATTTATCTTTTCAGCCATAATACATGAGCTCCCGGAGAAGAGAGTGAAGGTCCGGGCATTCCTGGACGCTGGCATCACCGCTAAGGAGCAGGCAAGGGCCGCAGGCACGGCTGTCACCAGGTGACAGATGGGTCCCCTCTGGAGGCAGGCCAGCTCCAGCCACCTCTGACTCCTGGAATGGCTTGGGAGGGGGGTGCAGAGGGGCCCCCATTAGCAGGCTCCTCTGTGCCCCTGACAGGCTCTGCGTGTCCTTATCGCAGCCCTGCTGAGGACCGGCGACAGCTCGTGCTCTCCCGGGCGCCGTCTTGAGCACTGACAAGGTCATCTGCTGCAGAGTCACCCTGGGAAGGAGGCACCCTTATTATCCCAGTTTACAGATGGGCAAGCTGAGGCAGGCGGGGCCAATAAGTGGTGGCACGCCTGACACCCAGGGGGCACTCAGGGCCACAGGCCTGGGATTGGACAACATGGCCCCTGACTTACAGCTGAGCACTGGGGCCTCAAGGCCACGAGTCCAGCCCAAGGTCATGCAGCTGGAACCACACCCACAGCTGGCTGATGCCAAGGGCAGGACTGCCCACTGGCCAGTAGAGAGGGCTTGCTCTTCGAAGAGGTGTGAACCCCCCGGCCATAGGGCAGAGGAGCACGACCCTGCACTGCCCTCTCAGGGACCCCCACACGCTTTCCATCAGCTGCTGCTGATTCAAACAGCTCCCTCCCCAGCACACGGGGCAGCTAAAACCTCCAACAGCCCCTGCCGTCCTCAGCTGCTTCTGACTGCAAGCAACAGAAACAAGCAAATCTTAGAGACGAGAACGACCAGGTCAGATAGCTGCGGCGTCAGGGCGTCCACCAAGCCCCGCCCCGCTGGACCTGGTTAGGAAGTTGTATCCCTCCTCTCAGCCACCCCCTGCTCACCCCCAAGGGGCAGGTGACAAAGATACACCAGCATCTCCAGTCCCTGTCTCACCCAGGCTCCCAGCAACACTCCCAGGACCAACTCGCCCTGGACTAGTTCGGGCCACCTGGCTTCCCTGGGCCTGCTGCCATAGTTCCAGAATGCTGGGGCTCGAGGCCGCCTAGGGGGCTGGCCCCCCCAAAGCTGGAGAGAGACACTGGCCCCACCTGGGCCTCATGACCAGAGTGGGGAGACTGGGAAAAAAGCTGGGACCCAAGAAGCAAAAGCCGTGCCTACACCCCTGAAACCCCACACACGATCTCTGCCTGCCGTGGGCCTGGGTGGACGTGGAAGAACCAGGAGTGACCACTGCCCGTGATGGGGGGTCGGGCAGTCCTTCACTGCCGGCTGTTACTGAGGTTCCGCGGGGCACAGACCAGAGAGGGTGAGGCCCCCGGCCACTCCTGCCGACGTCACCCGCTTCTCCTCCGCGCCAGCCTTGACCTCGAAACCCAGCTATCTTACCCCTCACGACAAGACCACCCGCATCAGAGAATCTTCAGAGGAACCTTCTGTGGAAGGTTTCTCGGGCCAAGCGGAGGGGGTGTTTGCATCTCACACCCGGGGGTGTTTCCTGCCAAGTCCAGTGAAGATGCATGTCTGCATCCCAGGCTTCTCGACCACGGCCCACCACAGGGTCCTCCTTGCCAGCCTTCCCCATCTTCCCCCCAGACTGCTGCTCATGTGGGACCCAGCCTCAGGCTCCTCACGCCTCCAAGGGATTTGCCAACTTGTGGCAAAGACCACAACACACAAAATTCAGCTTTCCCATTTGCACAATTCAGCGGCATTTGATGAATCCACGATGTTGTTCAACCATCATCACCATCTCATTCCAGAATATCTCCATCTCTCCAAAGGGGAAACTTGTGCCCAAGGCAGCCCATTCCCCTCGTCCTGAACCCTGGCAATCACCAATCTGCCTTCGGTCACCCCCACTCTGACTATTTTGGAATTTCACAGAAACGAAATGGTACAGTCTGCAGCCTGTGGCGATCACCTTCTCTCCCTGACAGTCAAGTCCTCACAGTTCATGCACGGTGTAGCACCTGTCAGAACAGCAGCCCTCTTTGTGGATGGATAGTCTTCCGTACCATGGAGACACCACAGTCTGTCCATCCATTCCTCTGTTGGTGGACACGGGTTGTTTCCACATCTTGGTATTGTAAGTAAGTAAGGCTGCAGGGAACATTTGTCTAAGATCTTTTGTTTGAAGACGTTTAGCTTTGGACCAACTAAATGCTGGACCAGATTGCGTGCAGGCTCTCAGGGGTGTAGGCACGGCTTTTGCTTCTTGGGTTCCAGCTTTTTTCCCAGTCTCCCCACTCCACTCATGAGGCCCAGGTGGGGCCAGTTTCTCTCTTCAGCTTTGGAGGGGCCGGCCCCCTAGGCGGCCTTGAGCCCAGCAGGCTGCAACTACAACGGCAGGCCCAGGGAAGCCTGGTGGCCCAAACTGGTCCAGGGTGAGTTGGCCCTGGGTGATTTGGTGGTTAGCAACACCCTAGAAGTGGAATTGCTGGGTCGTGTGTAATTCCATGTTTAACTTACTGAATAAGCAAACTTTTTTCAAGGAAATCAAACCTGTCAGTCCTGAGGGAAATCAACCCTGAATACAGATTGGAAGGACTGATACTGAAGCTGAAGCTCCAAAACTTTGGCCACCTGATGCAAAGAGCCGACTCATTGAAAAAGACCCTGATGCTGAAAAAGCTTGAGGGCAAAAGGAAAAGAAGGCGGCATAGGATGAGACAGTTGGATGGCATCACTCATTCAAATGGGCATGAACTTGAGTAAACTCCAGGAGATGGTGAGGGACAGGGAGGCCTGGCGTGCTGCAGTCCATGGGGTCACAAAGAGAAGGACACAACTTAGCGGCTGAACAAAAAACTTTTTTCTGTAGCTGCTACCACATTTTATAACCCTGGAAAGGGGTTTTGAAAAGCTGGCTTGTAAAGTTACAAGTCCCTGGCACTTGTAAGCATCCACTGGACGGTAAGAAGGGAGGGACGTCCCTGGCGGTCCAGTGGTTAAGACTCTGCCTTCTGACGAAGGGGGTGCAGGTTTGATCCCTGGTCAGGGATCCCACAAAACCGGAACATAAAACAGAAGCAATGATGTTAGAAATTCAATAAAGACCTTAAAAGTGGTCCACATCAAAAAAAATCTTAAAAAAAATAAATAAAAGGGAGGTGATCTGAAGTACAGTCTGTACAGACACCGATCCACATGCAAACTCCGGTGGGACGACTGCAGGCTGTGTGCCCTTGAGAGTGTTACTAAAAGTTTCTGAGCTTCCCTTTCCTGATCCCTCCGACCAGGCTGTTCCAAGGGCGAAACAAACACGACAGTGTCGACGTCCACTCCGGGACACTAGCGCTCGGCAAGCCTCAGAGGTCTGTTCTCAGCTCACACGTCTCATCTCAGCAGGAGGGGAGGTGGCGCAGAGAGGCTGAGGCTCCCGCCCAGCCACAAGCAGCCAGGCCTGCCGGCTTCTCCCCAGCCACATGCAACCTCCCCACCACAGAAACAGAACCTAGACACCGTGCTGAGAGCAAGTATTTAATGCTCATAAAATTCAAGGAACTCAGTAATCCCAAATAAGGTCTCCTATGCGTTTCTCCAGGAACCCAGCCCAGAAGGCAGAATCGAAACACAACTTAGAAGGGGGAAAAAAGCGCCACTCTTCTTTCCTTGGGTCTCTCTTTATAAGACCGCCGCGATCATATCATGAGGCCCAAACAAAAGCACTTATGGGACACCTGCCAACTCCTGCAGCTCAGAGCCTCTTGCTGGCAATTCAAAATAACCCTATAACATGTCAGAAAATAATAAGTGGGGTTCAGGTTTAATGGGCAGAAGGAAACCCACTATTCTTGGTTACTGGAAGGACTTGTGGAGAAGAAACCGTTCTCAGATCAGATGTCTGTATGGTGCCTGCCCCTCCACTTAATCACTTAATAATGAGGATTTTTTTTTTAAGTTTCCAAAAAGATGTTTCTGGAAGGAGCCCAGCCTGGCCGGGCCGCATGGACTCAGCCTCCCCACCTGTGACTCTCCACCACATCTCAGCACCGCGACCGGCCTGGGAAGCCCGATTCCAGGTCTCAGCACCCCCTTTTACCTGTGAGGGGACTTCGGCCAAATCACTTCATTTCTTCAGGCATCAGCTTTCTCACCAGCTATATTGGTGCAACTGGGTTTCACCCTTGAATGAGAAAATGAGATTCTAAGAGGGCTGAGTACATGGGCAGCTTGTGGAAAACCGTCACCCTTTATCTTTGCCATCATCCAGGCTGCCTCGCTGCTTCGACACATGCAGAGGCCCTGGGAGCGGGTCTCTGTGCTAATCTCACACAGCCGGTCCAGACCCCATGGCGGGAGAAGGGCCGGCTACCTGCAGGCCACTCTGCCCGCCTCCACTCTTCACCTGGCCCCAGCGCTGCACCCAGCTGCGTCCTAAGGTGCTTCATTCATTTTGCCGTGACCGCGTCCCTAAGAATAAGGACCGTCACATCACTTCGTACTGCAGAGGAAGCCCTGCCCAGGGAGGTGAAACCTGTCCCTGGGCTAAGGTCGGGGTGGGGACGGGGCAGTAGCAGGGCTGCTTCCTGCAGGGCCTCGAGAGCCCAGCTCCACCTGCGGGGGGAGGGCAGCAGGGACCAGGACACGAGGCAGGTGGCCCAGGCAGCTTTGTCTGCTTACCCAGCTTCATCCATCGTGGTCCAGCAACTGGGGAGCCTGAAAGTGGCTGAAAGGACTGAAAGTGGCCAAGGCGTGGGCACTGAAACAGCCAACCTGGCACACGGACGGCTAGTCAAGGCTGTCGTTCACTGGGACTTCCCTTCCCACCTGCAGAGAAACACCCAAGTCCTCCCCGTGGCCTGAACAGCCCTGCCTGGGTTCCTCTGTGCTGTCTCCTTTTCCTCCTGCTCCAGTCATGCTGGGCTTCCTTCAGACAAATTCCTTAATGTGTCAGCTCCTCCTGGCCACAGGACCTATGCACATGCTATTTCTGCGGGCTGGAATTCCTCTTGTCATCGCCTCTTCACCTAGTTAAGTCACATGTGGGCTCCTAGCGCCAGCATCAACTTCATTCCTTGGTGGAGGATGTTGAATAAGTAAGTGAAAGTCACTCAGTCGTGTCCACCTCTTTGTGACCATCCCCTGCCCGCCCCCCCCCCCCACCCCTCAGGACTATAGCCTGCCAGTCTCCTCTGTCCCTGGGATTCTCCAGGCAAGAATGCTGCAGTGGGTAGCCATTCCCTTCTCCAGGGGGTCTTCCCAACCCAGGGATCAAATCCACATCATTGCAGTCAGATTCTTTACGGTCTGGGCCACCAGGGAAGTCAAAGATGTTGAATAGTGTCCCCTTGAAACATATGCCCAAGGGCTAATCCCAATATCTGTGAATGTGACCTTATTTAGCAGCTGGGTTTTTAAATAAGGGATTTTTTAAATGTCTATTTATTTATTTTTGACTGGGCTCAGTCTTGTTGCTGTGCAGGTTATTCCCTAGTTGCAGCGCGTGGCAGCTACTCTTTACCTGTGGTGCATGAGTTTCTCATTGTGGAGGCTTCTCTTGTTGCAGAGCGTAGGCTCCGCGGCTCTCAGGCTTCAGTAGTTGCAGCTCGCCGCTCTAGAGCTCAGGCCCAGTACCTGCAGTGCCCGGGCTTTGTGCCCTGCAGCACGCGGGGTTTGCCCAGACCAGGGATCTAGCCCGCGCCGCCTGCATTGGCAGCTGGGTTCTTTACCACTGAGCCACCAGGGACGCCCAGCAATTGGGTTTTTGCAGTTGTAATCAACACAAGGATCGGAAGATGAGCTCATTCTGGATTCAGGATGGATCAGGCCCTAAATCCAATGACAAGTGGCCATTTAAGGGACAGAAAAGGAGAAGACACAGAGAGACACAGAGAGGAAGGGGACAAGAAGACGGAAGAGAGATTGGAGGGATGCAGCCACAAGCCGAGAACGCCAAGGCTTGCCCGCAGAAACTGGGAGAGAAGCCTGGAAGAGCTTCTCACTCAGATGAGATCGGTCGTGTTCAGGTTGGTATGGTCATAGACAGCTTCTCACTCAGAGCTGCCAGAAAGGGCCAACTCTATCCACACCTTGATTTGAGACTCCTGGCCGCCAGACTGTGAAAGGATCCGTTTCTGCTGTTTTAATGCACCCAGTTTGTGGTCATTCATTACAGCAGCCCTGGGAAATGAATACACTTGGAAAGCCTGCCCTACGGGGGCAAGCACCTCAGTTTACCTGGAGTGGAGGGCTTCCTGAGATTTGAGATTGCAGGGTGGAAGCCGGGACAGTCCCAGGTGGATAGGGAAGTCCCAGGGCATACAGTCAGTGCTCAGTTCTGGGAGATGCATCTTGGCATGAAGAGCTGGCCAGTAATGATCAGGCTGCATGTGAGGTGACCATCATCTTGCCCCTGGGAGCATTCAAGCAGGGAGACTGGAAGGAGGGTGTGGGGGCCAGCCTACGCTGGTAAGAGCTGCAATCAACAGTCTAAGGTCCCCTGAGCCCCAGGGTTCTATAAGCGGCCCACTCTGCACGCAGACGACCAGCAGCCTGGGTGAAGGGGGCAGGGCTGGGGTGGGGAGGGTGGACACCCAGGAGTATAGAGTATTGAATGATGACAGTGAACTGAAAAGAATGATTGCAGGTTAAGAGCAAAACGAAGGCAAATCATCAAAATAATAATAAAAGCTGGACCCATTTTAAAAGTGAAAAAGACAGCAGAAAGTTAACTAACTTGCTCTTGACTCTGGATAATGGAGCTCGGGGTCTTCATAGAGGATAAGATGGTTGGATGGCATCACCAATTCAGTGGACATGAGGTTGAGCAAACTCTGGGAAATAGTGAAGAACAGGGAAGCCTGGCGTACTTCAGTTCATGGAGTCTCAAAGAGGTGGACAGGACTTAGTGACTGAACAACAACAATCTTCATAGTTTACAAAATACTTTCTGAAATAAAATGGAAATGTGTTTATTTTTCACGTAAAAGTCCTGTGTATGTGATAAGAAACTGTGCTCCCTGGTTTGGGTGACCCACGCTTCTTACATTTTGCTGCCCTGCTATGTGAAGCCTCCATCCCCCAAGCCACTTCATAGCCTAAAATAGCTGCTTTCACTCCAGCCATCACAGTTGTATCCCAGCTAGTAGGAGTGGGAGAGGAAAGGGGAAGCGCATCCTCTCTGTAGGATACTTCCCGATTGCTGCAATCTTGCGCACCGTCATAATAAACAGTAGGTGCAATAACAATATTTTGGAATCTTGAGTGACATTTTCCCATTCAGTTATTTCATTAATCCCACCGATGTCGTTGTATCACCTACCCTGTACCACTGGCCTCTCTACATACATCCATCGTATGTATTTCTCCCAACAACTCTCTAAGGCAGGTCCCAGCAAGCCTGTTTCACAGATGGGGAAGCCGAGGCTCAGGGGGAACCAACTTGCCCGCAGCACTCCCCCTACCCAGAAGATACGGCAAGGCTGGAGCCCACACTCAGGGCCTCCTGATGCTGGGCCGGGCCCACCACCCCACCCACCGCCCCAGGCACCCGAGCTTCCTTCCCGCTCCCGGCCACCCTGTGAGTCACCACTGGCCTTTTCTGTTTCCTCTTCGTTTCCTTGTGATTCACACTGTCGGGTCCACCCCAGGTCACTCCTTGGAAGGAACACCCAGGTATGGAGAGCGGTGACTGAGCAGATGACCTCCAGCGAGGGCCACCTTTTCCGTGGAGGCTAGACTCTCGTGGAGGGGCCATGGGGGCCACCCCCTGCACCAGGGGATGGAACTTCCTCCAGGCTGCTCCTGGCGGCAGGAGCATCCCCTGTGTGGCTGCCACCAGGCTCTTGGTTCAACGCCAGGACCCCAGACAGCCACGCCCCGGCAGACCAGCCTGTGGCCCAGCCCATGGCCAGCCTGTGGTCCAGTCCCTCCTCTGTGAGCAGAAGGGCCACCCCACTTCCGCGTCCAGGACGTGTGGCAGTGCTGAGCCTGAACCTGGCGCCCCAGCGGCATCGGCCACAGCCAACAGCTCACTGCTCGTTGCCTGCCACCCTGGGTTTGGTGCACTCCCTGAATACCTGCTGCTAGTGGTGAAGAACCCGCCTGCCAATGCAGGAGACAGAAGGGATGTGGGCTCCATCCCCTGGTTGGGAAGATCCCTTGGAGGAGAGCCTGGCAACCCACTCCAGTACTCTTGCCTGGAGAATGCCATGGACAGGGGAGCCTGGTGGGCTACAGTCCATGGGGTCGCCAAGAGTTGGACACGACCAAAGTGATTTAGCACCCAGCCCACACTGGACACCCCAGTATCTGTTTTGTTGTGCAGTCACTCAGTCATGTCCGACTCTTTGCGACCCCGTGGACTGCAGCACACCAGGCTTCCCTGCCCCAAAGTTCATCATCTCCCAAAGTTTGCTCAGTCTCATGTCCACTGAGTCGGTGATGCCATCCACCCATCTCCACACAGACCTCAGAGAAACAGGCAGTTCTTCTGACACCTGGTCCCATGCACCTAGACACCTAGCCTACTGCAAGCCCAGGGGGCCCCAGATTCGGGGAGCACATCCCCTGACTTGGGCAGCACCCCGGGAAGCAGCTCTGAAAGCTACACCAGAAGCCCATCAGGGCCAGACACCGGACTGGGGGTCCTGAAGTCCACAGGTGGACCGAGCCGGCACCTACATCCAGAGCCGGATGGAACGAGGACTTGGAGGTAATCGTTCCTCACACAGTCAAAGGCAAAGAGGCTTCTGCAGCCGATTCCTTGGCTCCGTGACCAAATAAGGCAATATTACATTTCACTGTTTACAGCGGCGTGAAGCGGGCGGCTCAGAGGGCATGGGGAGAAGCCGTCCACCCCATCCCTCCGTCCTCATCATCCAATAACCCTGTCCAAAGCCAGTTCTAAGTTCCTTATAGAAACAACCATTTGTCACTTTTTAAATACACTAACAAACCCCAGAGGTGACCCCGTCTCGCCTCCAGGCAGCCGGGTGGCGGAACCCTGCTTTGAACCACCATGCACATGATTTAAAGGTCCTCTAAAAATTTTATTCCACAGCCTGAGCAAAAACAGAGACTCTTCTTAAAGAGCCAACTTCAGAGCGTCATGCATGAGGTGCCTTCTTCTGTCCTGAGAATTTATTTCAGATTTTCTTTTGCTAGTAAGACCACAGCTGCAGCAAAGAGCCATGAGTGACCTCCTTGTCCCGACAGTATTTATAAAAGGAGACACACGGTTGGCAGGGTTGAGTCTTAGTAATTGGTATTAATAATAAGACAAGTGTAAATGTTGAAAACCCATTAGGAGGCTTTAAGTGCTAAACAAAGCTTCAACGTGCTGGCATCTGCACCTTGCGTGTGGACCTATCTGACCTACAGCTGAGAAAATTGGACCCCTGGGGGGTTCTGCAGCATCGCTGTGACCCGGCGCTGTCCACGTAGAACATGTTTAGAGCCCAGGATGGGGGCATGGCTCTGGCAAAATGGGGACAACAGAAGAGCATCAGTCTCACCTCCCAAAGCGAAGTTTTGAACCTGACGTTCTCCCCACGAGACCCCCTGCACTGCCCCCACGCCCTGCTTGCTGTCAGGAGCAAGGTTACTTTCATCTCTTTTCTCTACCCCAAAGTAGCCGTTCTGGACGCAGAAGGAAATGTTTCCTGGAAGGAAGAATGAACGAATGAACGAATGAATGGGTGAGCAAGTGAATGAGGAATGAATGAATGAAATTCGCTATTGCATCTCTCACCAGCAGCAGCCTCCAATTTTCTGCCCTTGAGTCTCACGTGAGCTAGTGCTGGATGGGTTTGCAGTGGCCATGTGAGCCGGGACCAGCTTTGCGATAAAATCAACTCCCCAGAGTTGATTTCTGGGGAGACCAACAGCAAATCGGTCCTCAGTTTCCTGCCCTGCCACCCCCAAGA
The DNA here is from genome assembly GCF_023699985.2 of Odocoileus virginianus. Taxonomy (NCBI): domain Eukaryota; kingdom Metazoa; phylum Chordata; class Mammalia; order Artiodactyla; family Cervidae; genus Odocoileus; species Odocoileus virginianus. The sequence goes on from NC_069701.1 coordinate 40,926,855, forward strand.
TTCTCCCTGTTGTCCCAGTTTCCCCCACCCCCACGTTGCCCCCCTGCCTCCCCCACCATCCACACCTTTACACCCTTTCTCTGATCAAGACAGCGACTGTCCCCTGGCCCCTGCTCTGAGCAAGGTCTGTGCTGATGGTGAGCTGGGACACCGGGCAGCCGGCTGGGGGCCCGTGGGGGGAGCCCTCTGGCACCCCCAGCTACCGCTGCTTTCAAACCCGCCTTCCTAAAGGAAGTGTAATTCCCACTCCCAGATGATGAGTATGCTCTCAGGGGCCAAATGCAGCCTTTTTAGAGATCTCATCCCTGGGAGTCAGACCCACCTGGGTGGAGACCGGCCCGCACTGTGCCTTTGGCCGAGTCCCCCAACATAAGTGCTCCTCCAAAACGGCCGCGTACGGACATGTTGGCCAGCAAGGCAGGTGAGGATCCTTGGCCTTGAGACATGAGAGGCAGCCAGCCCTTACTGAATGCTTACTGTGTGCTCAGAATTTTTCCTGCTCTGCCCCTCTTAACCCTCACCACCCCTGCACTGCCGGGACGCCCCGGGGAAACAGAGGCACCAGCGGCAGAGATGGCGCCTCCCGTTCTCCCCGCTCTCACCCAGACCTGTCGCTGGACAGCCACCTGCCTGGGCCTCACCCCTCCCCTGTGAACAGAGGCACGCAGCCCTCCATTCGCAGGGCGTGCACGTTGTTGTTGAGTGCCTGGCACAGCATGGGGAACAGAGCAGATGCTCAGAGAAGCACAGCTGGGTGATCTGGAGGCGCTGCTGCTGGCCAGGGGTTAGTGTCCACTGCGAGACAGGACTGCTCTCCTTCAACAACCTTGCCTCTTCAGAGCTGAAAATGAACGGATGAAGGATCCTGGGGCACTGCTCCTCCCCTTGAGCAGATAATCAGACCAAGAGGACCCTGATGAGTGGGTCACCCACGACCATAGGTGGTCAGGGCTGGCGGATGCCATGAGGCAGGGGTCCGTTGGGATCCCGGGGACGTGTCCAAGCCGTGCGTTAATGATTAACCCACACGCTCTGAGCCCTCTCGCCAGCTGACTCATTTTGCAAACTCTGCTGGCCCGCTGGAGTGGCCTCTACCCCCTCACCTAAGATTCCAGCGTAGAGGTGCCCCGACCCGCCACAGGAAGCCAGCGCCCACCTGAGGCACGCGCCCGGGACGCGCTCGGATGGAGGAGAAAGCGGTGGACCTTCTGCTAGCGAGTAAGTAGGGGGCCCCCCATGGGATGGGGGGCTGGGGGACACTGCTCCCTGCCCAACCCAGGCTGGACACCCCGTCTGCTCTCCGAGACCCTGCGCAGGTCCAGGGAGGTCCCAGAGACCCCAGCATCCTTTGATGGTCAGCCCAGCCTGACTCGGGGCTGGGGGTGCGCCTCCAGGGTGGGCAGGCGACAGTGGGAATGTTCATGCAAGACCCTCTCTAGGCGGGAAGCCCCTTCTTGAGAACAGGGAGCAGAGACCTGGCTTCTCCACCTGGCCCCGATGACACTTGGGGCTGAGTCACTCTGGCCGTGGGGGCTGCCTTGGGCCTTCCCGGGCATTGAGAGGCACCCCACCTCCACCCCCTGGAGGCCAGCAGCATCTGCCTCTGTGGTGACGACTCCGAACGTCCCCAGACGTGGCCCGGAGTCCCCACCGAGAGCCACCGCACCGCCAGTATGACGTGCTAACTGGGCACCCGATGTTCTGCTGAGCACTCAGGCTGACATGCCCCCGCGCTTCATGGGGCCCACAAGGTTGGCCCTGATGCGAACTGCCTGACCCTCCACGCCTTGGTTTTCTCATCAGTAAAATGGGCCCAATAGGAGGAGCCACCCCACGGCACCCTGGGGCGGGAAACACTAGAGCTGAGATGTGTCAGGGGTGCTGAGTGCGGGGCCTGGTCCCCACCACACGCTGTCGTGACCCCGTTTCACACGAGAGGGTAAGGCTGGGCCGGGAGAGGTGAGGCCGCTGGCCTGTGGGTCACACGGCTCGTGGCCTTGGGGCTGGGAGGGACCCTCTCCGAGGCCTCCTGTGCTTGGAGGGGCTCCGTCTGCCTGGCAAGGCCCCACCTGGTGGGCAAAGACCAAGGCTGGTTCACCCCGCCCTCTCAAGCCATTGGCGTCCTTCCAATGGTTCCTAGGGAGGGCCCGCTTGGTGGGACCGGGACTCTGAGGCTGTCCTGGCAACCAGGGACTAGCCAGATGGCTCTGGGGAGGGTGGGGGGTCTCTCTGAAGACAGAGTCCTCTGCTTGCTGTGGAGGAAGTCAGCCAGCAGTGCCAAGCCTTGGATCTGTCTGACCAGCACCCCCCACTCCGTCCTTGGATTAGTGATTGGATGAATGAATGACATCACTCTGTCTTGAGTGAATGAGTGGAGGTAAGGATGAGGAATGAGGAGGTGGGCTCACTGCCCCCTCGGCCCTCAGAGGGAGCCCCAGCACCCGAGCTGGGGCGGCCTCTCCGGTAGGAGAGAGGGCATGGAAGCGGCTCTCAGTGGCCCCGTTCTGTGCTTCCCCATGGAGGTCGGAGGTCAGAGTCTACAGGGCTTCCTTGGCCAAAGCTGGAACACGACCCCCCAGGAATGGCTCTCTGGCCTCCTGTGGGGGACAAGTTACAAGGACAGAGGGGGACGGGGTGCGGTTTTGCAAAAGCGAGTGAATTAGCTGGAAAAGGATACATTTTTATTTTTGGTTTGTTCTCAAAGTGTCTGAGAGTTGAGCCAGAGGGAGGAGGAATGTGAGGTGAGCGATCGGACGTCCAGAGGGGCCCTCTGCCCGCTGCCAAGGGTCGCCAGGCCCTGGAGATCCCCGCCCTGAGGCTGACCCGAGACCCACTTCCTCCTCCGTGCCGCCCCCGCCGCGGTGGGGGCGTCGCTCTGCCTTCCTGGTGGGACCCACTTCCTCCTCCGTGCCGCCCCCCGCCGCGGTGGGGGCGTCGCTCTGCCTTCCTGGTGGGAGGGGCCGGCCTGATGCCCACAGAAGGGCAGGAGGAGTCCACTCCAGGAACTGTGGGAAACGCCGATTCTCAGAGCAAGCACAGGAGAGTTTTGATAGAGAAAGAAGAAAGAAAGAATTAGTCACTCAGTCCTGTCCATGGACTGTCGCCCACCAGGCTCCACTGTCCGTGGGATTCTCCAGACAAGAAGACTGGAGTGGGTTGCCATTCCCTCCTCCAGGCGATCTTCCTGACCCAGGGGTCAAACCCAGGTGGACTTCCTACCATCTGAGCCTCCAGGGAAGCCCCAAAGCCTGCAGCACCCACTATTTCCAGGGCGTCTCCCCTCCAAGGACTAACCGGGCCCAACCCGGCTCAGCTTCCAATCAGATGAGACCAGGCGTGTTCAGGGTGGGATGGCCAGACGAGATCAAGGGGGACATCAAAGGCAGGGAGGAGGGGCTGCTGCTGGGGTCCTTTCAGAAAAGGGCTGAGATGCAGTGGTCTGCTCCATCTACATTTAGAGAAGATGAGTGTGTAAATCTCCGGGCTCGCTGAGGGCGCCTCCACTCTGCCAGGAGCGTTTCTCGGGCAGAATTTCTGTCCAGGAGCTGCCTAGTGAGTGATACTCCTATGCTAACTGCACAGCCCATGGATTTGTGACCCAGCCGTAAGTTCCCTTCCTGCTGGCAGCACAGGGCTGTAACTTGCAAGGGTTCCCTGGGAAGATCTCTTATGCTTTGGAAGCCGCATCCTTCCATCTCCATTCCTTTGTCACTAAGCTCTAGGTCCTCAGAGACCTTTATTAGAAAGCGGGTATCCCCAAAGGAAAACGGTCAGACATGTATCAGTCAGTCACACCCTAGTATAAACAAAGTTAGCACCAGCCTTTCTTGGCAACTACCGGCTGTGTGGAAATGAGCACCACTGCAGGATATCAGAGAGCTGAGGGACAATCTTGCTGTCTAGTGTGGGGGCCGTGGGGAGGGTCCCTGGCAAGGGGTGGAGGTGCCTGACGGCAGTGAGAAACTTTCCTTCTCCAGCTGTTCACCAGAGACCCAGCATTTCCCTTTCAGGGCCACATGTGCTGACTTCCTCCCAGAGTGGAGGCTGGGAAGGGCCGCAAGGGATCTGGTCTGAGTCAGGGCTGAATCCTAGTGCCAGAACTGCCTAGCTGGTGTGACCTGGGGCTTCCCAGGTGGCGCGAGTGGTAAAGAACCCACTTGCCAATGCGGGAGACATAAGAGATGTGGGTTTTGATCCCTGGGTCGGGAAGATCCTCTAAAGAAGAAATGGCAGTCCACACCGTTATGCTTGCCTGGAGAATCCCATGGACAGAGAAGCATGGCGGGCTCCAGTCCATTCCGTCACATGAAGTTGGACATCACTGAAGCCACTTAACATGCACGGGTCAAACTCTCAACTCTCAGCATCCTCGTCTGTGAGTCAGGCACGTCCCACAGCAGAGGCCTCCTCCAAACACAGGACGTCAACGGCAGCATTTTCCGTGGTGAGGTCCCTGATCCTGGACCCAAGAAGAACCACACTTACCTGCTGCCTCTATATCCTCTCTGGAGTGAGGCCCTGAGCATCTGACTCTACTGGGAAATTGTGTCTCTCTTTCCACAAAGCGGAGAGGTCGTGAAACGCCGCTGTGGGGTTGTAGGGTAAGGAGAAAGGCAGCTAGGGAGCTCTGGGAGACCCCGATGGCAGGAACGTGGCCAGGATGAAAGACATCACTCTTCAGCAATCGGAGGAGCGGTCTCTGTGAGGAGGGAGGAGTCGCTGAAGGTCAGAGGCGATTATGGCAAGGGGGGTACACTCTAGTACGCTTAGGGTCTCAAAGAAAATCTCTGCCAACAGGGAATGCAGACAAGGAGGAAGAGAGGGAGGGAGGGAAGGACAGGAGGAGAGCTTAAAGGACCTTCTTGCTCCTGGCGATGGGTGATGCTTCATAGCAGAAGCCTGGCCAGAGCATGTTGACTCACTGTCTCTAGCTGCCCCAGAGGCTGGCCCTCCAGGGAAGTATTTTCTCAGAGCCGGTGGGTCCCCACCGGGCCCTACAGTGTGTCCCCGGGTAGAGTGGGGCAGAGCTGGGCTGACAGCAGCCACAGTGGCAAAGGCCTTCAAAGTGTCACCAGCCTCATTGATTAGTGGTCACGTGAACACCCTGTCGGGAAATGTTCTTCAGGCCACAGGCCTTGGCCGCCGCTCCGGAGGCGGGGCCTGTTTGCTTTAGCAATTATCCTGTGCAGGTCTGAAGTGAGTGTTTATATAAGAGAAGCTCTGTGACCTCGCACGGTTCATGCCCCCTCTCTTGGGGTTGTTCATCTCGATCGTGATGAGAGAGTTGCACAAACAGCCACATGGCAGAGGGGCGGAGAGCCAGGGAAAGTGTTGGCCCAACAGCAAAGGACAAAAAAAGCTCTCTTTAAAAAGTGACTCTCCTATAAGAGAAGTCCGGAAGGGTTGGTGGGGGCTTCATAAACACATCCAGAAACCAGGGGTCCCTCTCTCAGACCACTCTGCCATGCTCAGCAAAGGCATCCTCCTCGTGGCCCAAGATGATTGCCTGAGCTCAAGCCATCAAATCTGTGTTCCAGTACACGAAAGAGAAATGGCAGAGAAGGGTACTTTCCCTCCATGGAAGTTACCCACACGCTTTTGACTCATGCCCATTGGTCATACCAAGCTGTAAGGGAAGCCTAGCCATGCCATCTTTTTTCTGGGTAAACACATGCCAGGTAAAAAACTAGGAATTCTCTTATGGAGAAAAAGGCCAGGAATAAATACTGGGAGGCAACTGGGAGTCTGACGAGGTTCGAGATGAACCCCTAGTCCTAGCGACAGGCTGTCAGCTGGCAAGGGCTCGGGTGTCCTCTCCTCAATCTTGGCCTTGATCTCTCATCTGCAAAATGGGACAGTGGGTCCCACGTGGCCTCTGCTTCAGATAAGTGACGCTGTCTGAGACAGAAGTGAGGGCGAATTCAGAGAAATGCTGGAATACTTGACTGCTAGGCTGTGTTTGGAAATGCCAGCTTATCTCAGTCTCCAATGCAGAGTGAGTGAGCATGCCTAGGCTTTTTTTTAAGTGAGTACATAGACATTTGGACACATATTTTCCAGTCCTGGCAAAATACACAGGCAGCAGGCACTGAATCAGTTATGAGACAAGCTTCACAAACGACTGAAGTGCCTCATTTCCAGGGTAGGAACACAAAGACTTGTGTTTCTCTCTGCTTTGGAAACTGTAAAACGCTGTCATTTTACAACCACACGTCGCATGTGTCTTCACCCTGAAGCTGTATGACAATTCGTGTGCCTGCTGGATGTTCCTCTCGTGTTCACACTGTATTGTGATCAGATATTTCCCTCTACATACACAGTATCAACACTTACCTGCAGTACGCCTGAGGACGTGGTTCATAAATGCAGGAGGATTCCACGTCCTTATTCTTCATCAGAACTCCTGAGAGTCAGGCCAGTTGTGAGGGTAAAGTGAGCTGCCCACGGAGCCTTTGCATAGCTGTTCCCTGGGCCCCGAATTATTGTTATTGTTGTTCAGTTGCCAAGTCATGTCTGACTCTTTGCGACCCCATGGGCTGCAGCACGCCAGGCCCCCCCGTTCCTCACCATCTCTCGGAGTCTGCCCAAGTTCATGTCCACTGAATCAGCGATACCATCCAACCATCTCATCCTCTGTTGCCCTCTTCTCCAGAATAGTCGTCCTCGAATACCTGCACGATTCTCCCCTCTTCACTCAGGCCTCGTGCAAACACCCCTTGCCTGTCCCCTGCCTATGGCATCTTGTCATTCTCACTCCCCTCCCTTCACTTAATTTTTCTTCAAACCCCCTCCCTCTCCAGTACCGCATCATTTGTTTATTCTCTTTCTCCTGCATAAGAGTGAGATTCCATAGCAGCAAGGACTTTCTCAAAGCCCTGTATCCTCGGCAGCTAGGCTTGTGCCTGGGGAATACAGATGCTCAACGAATATTTATCACCTCACGTCATCCGCTTTTCTAAATATTTTTCTGTTAGTCCTTAGAGAGAGACTCTACTAAAGATGAAAATAGTTGTTTTGGGGTATCTACTTTTTAATTTATTTTGTGGAAGTATAGTTGATTTACAATGTTGTGTTAATTTCTGCCTACAGCAAAGTGATTTGGTTATACATATATTCTTTTTCACATTCTTTTCCATTATGGTTTATCACAGAAAATTAAATATAGTTCCCTGTGCTATACAGAAGGACCTTGTTGCTTATCCTTCCTCTATAATGGTTCGCCTCTGCTAATCCCAGACTCCCAGTCCATCCCACCCTCTTCACCCCTGGCAATCCCGTCTGTTCTCTGTGTCTGTGAGTCCGTTTCTGTTTCACAGATATGTTCATCTTTGTTGTATTTTAGATTCTGTAAGTGTAAGTGGTATCATATGGTATTTGTCTTTCTCTTTGACTTACTTCACGTAGTATGACAATCTCTAGGCCCACCCATGTTACTGCAAAATGGCATTATTTTGTTCTTTTTTATGGCTCAGTAGTATTCCATCATGCATATATGTACCACATCTTCTTTATCCATTCTTCTCTCGATGGACATTTACTTTGCTTCCATGTCTCAGCAAGTGTGAAGAGTGCTGCTATGAACATAGGAGTGCATGTGTCTTTTTCAGTTAGAATTCTGTCTGGATATATGCCCAAGAGCGGGATGGCTGACTCAAACGGCAACTTCATTTTCTAGCTTCTTTTAAGGAACCGCCATACTGTTTTCCATGCTGGCTGCACCAACATACATTTCCACCAAGAGTGTAGAAAGTTTCCCTTCTCTCCACACCCTCTCCAGGATTTGTTATTCATAGGCTTTTTGATGATGGCTGTTCTGACCAGTGTGAGGTGGTACCTCATTATAGTATTGATTCACACATCTCTAATAATTAGTGATGATGAGCATCTTGAAGATGAAAATGCTTTTCACCCTGCACTCTAGCAGTGGTGGGGCGGGGCTCTTCTCGGCTGGCACAGATTCTTCTCGTGCTCGGTCAGAGGACATGGTCTACCTGAGCATAAGCTTTAAAGATTCCATCTTGTTCCGAAAGGACTTTTAAGGTAGCTTACCAAGATCTTTAAAATATCTCAGAAATAAGATAATTTGAAAGTCTGCTAAGGAAAATGAAGCACAGGGAAAATAAGGTTCTGGAAGTACGATCATTAAAAATAACCTTCCGCGCTTACTGAATGGCAGCTATGAGCAACACAGCTTTCTGGGCTCTGGCTCACTTCTTCTCCACGATGATGCTGGTGGACCCTATTTCACATAAGGAGGAAGGCGTTTGCCCAAGATCACTGTGCCTGCAAAAGGCAGGAAGGTGGAGTCAGCAGTCTCTCAGCACACGGGAACCCCCCTCCCCTAGCCCTGTGCTCTTGGCCCCGTTGCCTGGATTGAGGAATGTGGGACCGCCTGTGGGTGGCAGAGCTCTAAATGCCTTCTAGGGGACCTCAGGATGAGCTGCTTCTGGGCATGAGTGCAATCTCCGTGGGTCAGGATTCCAAGCTGCAAGCAACAGAGGCAGAGTCTGGTTCTCCATCTGGGACAAAGCGTGATGCAAGGCCCTGTGGAGACAGAGTGAGGACCGCCTGGGAGGCCACGCGTGGGAAAGGCCAGTGTCTTGCTCCAGCCCCCGGCCCTGCCGCCGGGACACCCTGACCCTGCACACGGCTGCCACAGCCCCCGGACAGCGGCGCCGCAGCCTTCCCAGAGAATCCTGACCCTGCCTCTCTGGTCCAGAGACCAGACCTCACACGGGCACGTCTGATTGGCTGAGCCCGGGTCACCTGAGCATGGCCCAGTTGCCAGGGAAACAGGCCCAGAGGACTTCCCCGTCCGCTTCTATAGGGGTGGCTTTTTATCCATCAACACCACACCCAGAAGATCTCCCAACAGGAAGGGAGGCTGGGTGCTGTGCACCCCTCCCCCAAATGACCAAAACCACCGCATCCTCCCTGAGGAGTCCCCCAGGACAGCCTCCCAGCGGGTCCACTGGGAACCACAAGCTCTAACTGCCTGAAAAGCCAGGAGTGAGGGGCTGGTGCCTTTCTGTGTCAAGGAAGTCCCTGAGTGAAGGGGTGGGGAAATTGAGCAGACCCAGGGGTGGCCCAGGACCCCCGTTCAGCGGCAATTTGGGCCCCTTTGTCACAGAAGCTCGTGGGTGCTCGGGGATTCTTCGGTCCTCAGTGGTTGCAAAAGCACCTTTATGGAATTTATCAAGAACTCGGCAGCTTTAGGGTGCTGCCTCTGGACACCACCCCCCCAGCCCCCATTCTCCAGGACCAACTGCCCCAAGCAGCCTGAAGGGTCCCAGAAGCAAAATCACTTCCCCAGGCCAGTGCGAAGCTGGAGTTATCTATCAGGTGGGGTGACTTGCATTTTAGATTGTTCACTCCAAACTCACTGGCTGGCAGGGACAGAGCCGCTGGCCGGTTTGTTTGTTTTAGTTCATTCTGCTTTGTTTGGTTTCTTAAGCTGTCCGCGTGGTTGGGGTCACAGTCTCTGCCTCCCTCACTGCCGGGCTCTGCTCTGTGCCCGGAGAGGATGGCAAGGGCCATAGACCGTGTCCACTGGCCCCTGGCCCCCTCTGGATTCTGGATGAGGCAGGCCACGGGGACCGGAGGACAGGAGAGGAACACTGATGTCTGTTCTCCTGGCTGCTCCCGCCAGGCTGGGGCCCACTGCTGAGGCCACAGCGCCCAGAGGCAGCCCGTTCCTCCAGCCCGACCCCCGAGGCCGGCCCCTCCCCTTCTCTCATCGCTGGGAACCTGCATGTTGCCAGCACCTACGTGCCTCTCCACTCTTATGATTCCCTCTAACCTGGCCACGCCTCTGCAAACTGTTCTTTCATTAAACTTGTTTTGGGCTCATCTGTGTTCGCCCACCTCCAAATTCATAAATGGATAGATACCCTAAGGCCCAGCCCCTCTGAATGCAGCTGTATTTGGAGACGGGGCCTTTAAAGAAATAAATAAAGTAAAATGAGGTCACCAGGGTGGGCCCTAATCCCACAGGACTGGAGTCCTTATGAGAAGAGGAGGTCAGGACACGGACATACACAGAGGGACGACGCTGGGAGGACACGGGGAGGAGACGACCGTCTGCACGCCCAGGAGAGAGGCCTCAGGAGGACCAGCCCTGGCCACACCTGGGCCTCAGATTCTAGCCTTCAGGACTGGAGAGAGTGAATCCTGTTGTTTAAGCAAAGCCCCATGTCTCACTGGAAGGAGCCAGCTGTTTGCTACCAGGCCCTAAATGGTATTAATACATATCACAGCAATTTCACATCAAGGGCTCAGAAGGTGCTGGGCTGCACGCTTCCTACATGGATTCCCTTATCCTTGTCCCCACCCTTGAAGATGGGCACATTGGTGCCCCTGTTACCCCAAACCACAGAACAGATACCCAGGCAGAGTCTGAGGAGGCTCCAGAGAGTGTGTGGCTGGGACCTATGCCCGCTGGACTCATCCACACCACACATCTCTGACCGCAAGAGGACTTGTTGTCCAGAGTGAAAGCACAGCCACCACATTCGCCCAAAATGGTCCTACATTCTTTAGACTCAAATTAAAACAAGGGGCCAGACTACAGCTCTGGGTACTTCTTCCTAACCTGTCTCACCAGCCCTGGCACAGGTGATGAGTTGAGGGTCCTGTCCGTGTGCATGGAAACAGCTAGACGATGTCCTTCCGTCCCCACATGCTCCAGCCACCGTGATCAAAGGCCACAGAACTGGTCCACGTGCTGCCAACAGCAGGATGTTGTTCCAGACCATGCACTGTGGCCGCCGGAGGGCTCACCCTGCCCCCAGCACCCCGCTCACCATGCAGGGCGCTGAGGGCCAGGCCTGCCCCTCACCAGCAGGGCCACCTGTGCTATGGGCCGGAGGTCGCTGACGGCTGCAGTGGGGGCAGGGTGGGTGGCAGGGCTGCCTTTTCAAAGGGAGACATGGGGACTCCACGCTCCTAGTGTGGGATGGGTGGGCTGGGTTTGATCCTTGGTCAGGGAAGTTAGATCCCACGTGCCACAACTAAAGATCCCACATGCTACAGCCATGAGCAAGGATTCTGAGTGCTGCATCTGGGACCTGGCACGGCCAAACAAATTTTTAAAAAGTGGGACGCGGCCTAGCCCAGCAGCCTGCACGGCTGGCCCAACCAGCAGGCCAGGCCTCCATCTGACGCCCTCCTTCCAGCCAGCACAGCCCCAAGTCTCAAAGGCTGACCTTGGTTGATTTTTAAATCAAATGTTTCGTAACGGGGAGCATGAGGGTGGCCTGGGGACACGACTTAGTCTGCTTTTCAAGGACAAAGGAGGCCACTCCCCGTCGGCCTGGCCCCCGGATGACCGGCCCCGTGAGCCGTCGCCAGGCCATCGTGGGCGGAGTGTCGTCAAGGCCCTGAGCCCTTTGGAGATAGTTGGGGTCAGAGTTTCGCTTTTCCTTCTCAGATTCCCTCTCAAGTCTGGGAAAGCGTTATCTTGAGGGTCTGTGAACAGTCCTCTCTCTGAGTGGCTATCGTTTGCATATGTGGCTGAAAGAGGGGGAAGAAAATGCCCCCCAGGGGCCTCAAGGAGCCCTGCTCTGGGAGGAGGTGGCCGGGGTCCTCAGGGGCAGTGCCGCTGACATTTTCTTTGTCTGGGAATCAACATCTCCCAGACAATTCTGAAGAGGGGCTGGCCTTTGGGATGCATCTGTCCCCTTGTGCAGAAGACCCGAGCCACACCAGGGCTGCCCTGTGGTTCTGGGGGGGCCGGTCCTCCAGTCATCGGACGCGCCAACTCGCCCACAAGTACCGATGATCAGATGGTGGAGTTTATGCTTCCGCAGGCCAAGTACCTGAAAACAGCTGAGCCCTAAGAAACAGATCCCCTGGGAAATGACAGATGCCTTCTTGATTGTTTTATTTTTAAACTAAACTCTATGGGAAGTGATCCTTCTCTGGAGACCGCTTTACCCTGGGCTCCTGAGTAAAAGCTTGATGTCTCAACTGGGGTGTGTATGTGTGTGCATGCGCTAGTCACGCAGTCGTGTGAGACTCTTTGCGACCCCATGGACCATAGCCCACCAGGCTCCTCTGTCCATGGGATTCTCCAGGCAAGAATAGTGGAGTGGGATGCCATTTCCTCCTTCACTCTACTGAGGACTCACTGGATAGTCCTTGGGCCTTGCGGGGGGAGAAAGCACCAGGTGTGTTGAATTACAGATACATCTACCATCCTCAGATAACTCTGAAACCATCTGGAGCCTGTCATCTCCTTACCATTACCCACCCCCTGCTCCCCCACCAACCTCCGGTTTATAGCCAAGAGCCTTGGCATCGATACTCTTTACTCTGAGAAAAAATCAAAAAATGGCTGTTTTCTTTGATGGGGCATCAAGCGTAAATATTTGCACCATTAATTAGAGTCCATTTAACTCCCCAAACTCAAACAATATGGGCAGCCTTTAAGGGTAAACAGGCCACAAGATGTTAGTCATACCTGGAAGATCACTAGCTGAATGTCTTCCCTCCGGCCCTTCACCAACTTCATTCTGCAAACAAACAAACAGACTAAGGTTGAGGAGAGGCCAAGGAGGCCCCAGCATGAACTCTGGATGTAGGAAATAAAAAGGGCTGATTATGGGTTCTTTCTTTTGTCTCCATGGCCTTCTCGACCCATAATAATGTGTTGCGAGGAGTGTGGCGGGTCCATCCATGCAAATTCCAAATTCTAGAGAAACAAATGGGAGTTTGGTACAGTGCACTGGAAAGAATTCTGGAGTTGACTAGAAATTTCTGGAACCCATTGGACCCGGATATGACTCCCAGTTCTCCCACTTACTAGCTATGTGGACTTGGGCAAGCCTTGGTCCCGTCTGGGAGTCAGCTTCCTTAGCCATGAGTGGGAAGGATAACTCAGACCTCATGTGGTTGAACTCACATGGGTAAAGATAACTGTTGTTGTTCAGTCGCTAAGTTGTGTCTGACTCTTTGAGACCCCATGGACTGCAGCACGCCAGGCTTCCCTGTCCTTCACCATCTCCCGAAGTTTGCTCAAACTCATGTCCATTGAGTCGGTGATGCCATCCAAAATCGTCTCATCCTCTGCCCCCTTCTCCTCCTGCCTTCAATCTTTCCCAGCATCAGGGTCTTTTCCAATGAGTTGGCTCTTCACATCAGGTGGCCAAAGGATTGGTGCATCAACTTCGGCATCAGTGCTTCCAGTGAATATTCAGGACTGATCTTTAGGATGGACTGGTTGGATCCCCTTGCAGTCAAAGCGACTCTCAAGAGTCTTCTCCAGCACCACAGTCCAAAAGCATCAATTCTTTGGCACTCAGCCTTCTTCATGGTCCAGCTCTCACATTGATACAGGACCACTGAAAAGACCATAGCTTTGACTATGAGCAAATATTTAATTCCAGCAACTTGTGTTGCCTGAAATCTCTGAGGCCAAGGCTACTCTCCTGCATCTGAGGGGGAAGATGAGGGCCACAGCATGGGCTCACAAAGCCTGTGTAATGCCCAGAAGCCATCAGTGTTATTTCTGATATTTCCCCAGAGGCAGTCCCTGGGCCACAAATGCTCTACAGACCTGCTCGGGTGCCAAGGGAACCAGTCTCAGGCGATGGAGGGAGGGACGTGGGGAGAACGCAGTGTGGTTTTCACTCACCTTGCAGGTATTTGGGATGTGTCAGGTAGGAAATTTCAGTCTGTGCCTGGAGCTCCACGCTCTCTTTACCAAGTGGTCTCCCAGGGATTGGCATTATGTCAGGTTCAGGGTCCCTGGGGCAGAGACCCCAGGTTGACCTGAACATGGTTGTACTTTTATTAAACTGTCACCTTCTGCTCATGGCTGGTGATTCTGATTTTCCATTTCCAATCACAGTGTCGAGTTCTTCAAAAATACATTTGATAAGTCTCTAAGAAGGAAGGGTTTGAGTTCCAGCTCTTACCGTTGTGTGACCTCAGGCAAGGGACTGTTCCTCTCTGAGCCTCAGTTTCCTAACTGTAAAGTGGGGATGATAAAAGAATGGACTGCATAGAGCTAATAATTATGAAGTGCTTGGAACAGGGCCTGACACACAGTAAGCGCTATATAAGTGCTTGTTAAATAAAAAGACCCCCAAGGGGAAGCACCAGGCAGGTGGCTGCCTCTCGACAGGCCCCTGCACAGGTTAAGGCCTCGGACACAGACCGGCTTCAGCCATAGGTCCTCTGCATCTGTGCGGGGGCCAGGCTCACTCCAGCAACTGCGTGCCACAGTCAGGAGCCCCTGGTATCAGCAGCAAGCAGCTGCCTCCAGTCCCCAGCTGCCCAGGAGGCTAGGCTGGTTTTTCCCAGCTCACCATGTCTCTCTAGTCCTCCTCCTCCTTCCACCCCCTCCCCCACCTCTCCCCCTCCTCCTCCCCCTCCTCCTGCTCCCTCCTCCTCTTAGCCACTGAACTCTGCTCAGCCTCCCCAGGGCCTTGGGCCATCTTGGGACCCCCTCAGTCCTTGCAGGCACTTTAGTGAGACACTTCATTTCCTTTTCTGTGTATTAATTCATTTGTTTTCGTCTGCATTGGGTCTTAGAGTCTTCGCTGTGGCACTCATTGTGGCAAAAGGGCTTCTCAGTAGTTGTGGGGCTTAGGCTTAGTCACCCCAGAGAATGTGGGATCTTAGCCCCCCCAACCAGGGATCAAACCTATGTCCCCTGCATCAGAAGGCAAATTCTAAACTGCTCAACCACCAGGGAAGCTCCCCCACTCAAGTCCTTTCAAAAGGCTCCTTGGAAACAGCCGAAAGGACCATCAGTGGATGAATAGATAAACAAATGTGACCTAGCCAGACCACAGAATATCATTCAATCACAAAAAGAAGTGACATTCTGAAATGTGCTATAACGTGGATGAGCCTCAAAAACATCGTAGATTTGGAAAAAAAAAAAAAAAGAAAATCATGAGAAAAGTAAACCACTGTGAAAGGGATGGGACACAAAAGACCATATGTGGTATGAGTCCACTGATATGAAGTGTCATAGATCAATCCGCAAGAGAGAAAAAGCGAATTGACGGTTACCGGGGGCTGGGAGGGGGCAGTGACCCCTCCAGGGTCCTGGGTTGTACTCAGAGTGATGAGCATGTTCTTAAACTACATTGTGGCGATGGGGTGGTGGCTTTACGATCCCAGGAAAGTACCAAACGCCACTGAACTGGACTTTGAAATGGCTGATCTCATACTATGTCAAATGCGCCCCATACTAATACTTTTTTTTTTTTTCCCAAAAAAAGGACTTGCTTGTTCAATTCAGGGCAGCTGCCTGAGCCCAGTCCGCCAGGCCCTGCCTTCAGATTCCTCCCTCCCCCGACCCCATCACCTGCCAGGCCACCCTGTTCCCTCACTTCTGTTCCTTTTCCCGGCCTCTCCCCTAAAGCCACCCTCAACCCCCAGAAACCCACCCACCCCAGGTGGCTCCCACTTCAGGGGCCACCGAGGCTCAGAGATGCCCCCTAGGAGCCGCCTCCCCTGCCTTAAAGTGCTGACGAAGTGGCCCTGCCCACTCATCTGGGGACACAAACAACACCCTCTAATCCAGCGCTTGGGACGCGCCAGGTTCTGGGCTGGAAGTGCCTCTGTCCAGCTTCCCCAAACCCTCGAGAGGCAGCTCCTGCCAAGGCCCTTTCCACTGATACACCCACCGAGGGGCCAGGAAGCAACTGGTCCACGGCTGGGTGGGTCCCTCTCCTTCCCTGTGAGGCCCGGGGCTTAACGCCTCTGCCGCCTTGCTTATCTCCTTAGACTGTACCCGGTGCTCAGGGGGTGGGGGACACCCCTTGCACCCTCACCTCCTGCCAGCCCTGAGTAGGGGCCCTAGGCCCTGAGCGAGAGATGCTCAGAGAATCGGACTGGAATAAAAACAGGCTTCTCGAGACTCTCAGAAGTGAGCATTCCGGCGCCCTGTGACCCCGGACGTGTTCCAGGGATGAGTGACAGTGAAAGCGTATGTGACAGGCTGGGCACCTCCCGGTCTCTCGGAGGGGTCTGGGTGACGGCAGGGGACACACACAGAGATCTGTGGTAGGGGGGTGGCCGTAGGCCCCATGACACCACGCGTCCAGGAAGCTCTGGCCTCTGAGCCGCCCCCAAGCAGAATCTGGGGGGCACTGGAGACCTTGAATGGAGCCTGATAAGGCCTGGGGAGGGCTGAGCCTGTCCCAGCGGGGCCCTGGCCTCACCCTGCAAAGCCTATTTAAAACCAGCCCAGGGCCTGAGTGCTGGCCCTCGCTGCAAACTGCCTTCTCTCCCTCCCTCCCTTCCCCGCTTTGCCGAAAAGGGAAACCATTTTCCATAATTACAAGCATTGTGCTGCGTGATTACTGTATTCCGTAATGATGGCTGTGACAGCAGGCGTACCCCCTCCCCGGGGCAGTCCACTTGCCCCACTCTGCTTTTGACATCAACATCTTCCTGACTGCGCAGGGGGTGGGCGGTGGGGCTCCCGGGAAGGAAAAGGAGTTGGGACCCCGGGCACCGCTTCTCCTAGGGCACTCGCTCCCTGTCCAGGCCACAGGGGAGCCCAGCCTGGCAACATTTACCAAAATAGCAGCCGAAACCAATCTTTGTAAAAACGAGCCGGTTTGGGTATTTACTGAAATATCTTTTAAAACTTGATAGGATGAAATATCTTTTTTAAAAGGGTTTGGATCTCCGACGGGCTCTTTTGCATATGTTGGACACAGCTGAAGGGTTTCATCAGAATGCGGCCTAATTGGAGCCAAGAAATGAAAAGAAGAAAAATGGCTTCGATCAGAATGAATCAACATCTATTAATGGCTGTTTAACATATTTCGGCTAATAATAATACGTTAAATAATGTGCATTTTAAACCTGGCTAACTAGACAATAGCTCTTCTCTGCCCTCAAAAGGTAAACAATGATGGTTAAAAATAGCCCCAGGACCTATTTACATTTTTTTCCTCCTGAGCGTTTTTTTCGGTTTATAGTTCATCATTCCAGGGGTTAGAATTCTAAAATTTTCTCTGTGTATTTACACAACGGAGCTATTGCTATGTATCACGTTGGCTATCAGACCTTTCCAAGAAAAATGAGTTCGTATCTGGACTCCCACACAAGAGTGGTTTGGGTCAGCTGGAAGGGCTCTGGGAAATTCACGTGGCCCCAGCAAGGGCCCCTGCAGTGCCTTTTCTCCATCCAGCTTCCCCTGCCCTCCTGGGTACACATCTGGGCTACACATCTGGGGTACACAGCCTCTGGGCAGCCTCTGCACAGAGTGACCCTCCACAGCGCCCCTCCAGGCGCCTCAAAGCCCAGTTTTTCAGTCCAGAGCAAAACAAGAGAAATCCCAAGGACAATCCCAGGTCGCCTCTCTCCCTGACCCCCTGAGAGGAAGGAGGCCTGAGGCCCCCTCTGTACACAGCGCCTGGGGTGGGGGCAGGGGAAAACTTTCCCGCAGGAAGCACTTTGTGGTTTTGCTCCTACTAGAGTGTTTCCACTGATCGGTGCACATGGGTACCAACCCCAGCTGGCCTGGCGGGGGTGGGGGGGCTGACAGGGAGGACTGGTCATCTGTCCTCAAGGAGGCTTTCTAGTGGACGTGGTCTGTCCCCACAGAGGGGCCAGATCCAGTCTCCTCCCAGAGCCAGCCAAAGCCGGGGGCAGCGGGCATGGCTCACGGAGTGCTTACTTGGCAGGGGAGCCAGGGGTCCCCAACCTGGGTGAGTGGGTTCCCAGCACCAGCCTGGCTCCTCGGGGTGCAGAAAGTGGGAGGTGGCCTTTCAAAAGGTGAAGCAGTCTGCCCCTGTCCGGTCACGGCCCTGCAGCAATCAGGGAGCAGCTTAAGTGAACGTTTTGTTTAAGGCAGTTCTGCCTCAGAATTGATGGTATTTATCCGGAGATGTCAGGGGTGTGAGGTCTGCAAAGACACAGGAGGCGCCTTGCCTGAGGCTCTCTGCAAGCTCCCGGTGCCCACATCGCCGCTGCCCGGGGGGACGCTGGCGTGTCCAGACCTCACCTTCTAAACAGGAACAGGGCTAGAGAGTGGTACCTCGGGCTCCCAGCCCTGAGCCAGCCTGCAGGATGTGGGGGAAGCCGCTGCAGGCACCCCTGGCTGAGTCCTCTTAGCCTCACCAGCTAGAATCCTCGAATAACAGGAGTTTCCTCCTATCTGGGGATAGTTCTCACCTTGTTCAGATTCCCAAGTTCTGCATAGGTGAGGGTTCAAGCCGGGCACTTGCCCTGTAACCTCCTGGTCGCCTTCGCATCCCTGGGCTTGCTACCTCCCTCCTCCACAAGTTGAGAATGATGACTTGGGGTCCCGCTGTCTGGGGGAGGGGGCCGCGCAATCTCCGCTGACGCCCCACGCTGTGCGAGTCCCTCCGGACTGGGTCGTTGCCTCCTCTCCGCCCCCACCCCACCGCAGTCAGCACCCCCTTCCCTGGGGCCCTGGCTGGGGGCCCGAGCACAGCGGCTCAGGGCTCCACTGTTCACCCCGACTGATAAGCGGGTCAGACAGCGGGTGGAGACGCGCCCCGCAGAGCGGGGGGCCGGGGCGGGCGGGACCCGCGGCGGATCGCCGCCGTGGCTGCCGGTCTCCAGCGTCCCGCGCGCTCCCCCGGTGTCCGGTGGCCGCGGGGGCAGTCGCGCTGCGCACTGGGCGGGGCGAGGGCGTTGTCCGCAGGTAGCCCCGCGGGAGGGTGCGGGGCAGGGAGCGGGCCGGGACCCCCTGCCCAGAAAGCCGAGGGGGAGGACGGCTCGGCAGTGCGCGAGAGCGGCCAAGTTTGGCTCCGGCGCGCGCGGCTTCGAGTCCTGCGTCTGGGGAGGCGGAGGGGGGCCGTCCCCTCCCGAGTTGGGCTCGGACCCCGGCGCTCAGAGCCGCTTCAGACCTCTGGGGGGCACTTTCGGTCGCCCCTCCTCTCCTGGATCCCGTGGTCCGGGGCGCACCGGAGCCGGGCAGTGAGCCGCGCCATGCTGGAGGGCGACATCGGCCTCGAGGCAGTGATCCCCAAGGAAGCCCCCGCAGCTGGTGAGTATCCAGGGGCGGCGCGGGGGCGCGAGGGACCCGGGTGTGGCGGCAGCGGCGTCGGGGTCTTTAGAGGACAGAGGCTTCCCAGGGACTGAGGGGCGCGCAGGGTGCAGGAGACAGAGACCCCTGTCTCCGGTGGCGGCGACGTCCCCCGCGAGCTTTTGGGTGGGTGGGTGGACTTTGTCGGCCTCGGGTCACTGAGGGCACTCACAGGCAAACTGACAGCGGACAGACAGACCGCGAGCTGGGCGGGGCTGGGGGCGGCCGCGGCCCCCGGGCCGTCATCGGCCGGCCGTGCGGTTTCCCATTCCCGGGACAGAATCGTCCAAGCCCTAGGCGGATGGAAGGTTTTCGGATGTTTTTACAGGCACTATTAATACACATAATATTTCCGTGCTGTTCCGGAGATTTATTTGCGATATAAAGTAACTACTATGACTTGAAGTCATAATGGAAACTGCAGTGAAACTTGGAGGGGGAGACAAGTGAGACTCGGACGGCAGTTGGGAGGGGGAGTCCCTGACTTCCTCGGCCCCTCCCCGCACATAAATCACGACCCTGGCTATTTTTGTACCAATAATTTTAAAATAAATGACCCAAGCCTTGTTTCCTGGATGATTTTTTTCCCCTCCCAGTTCAGAGGTTATTAAATAAACCTCAGAGAGGGACAATGACGAGGGTCTACAGCAGGCTCATGGCTTTAATTACACAGCTGAGTTCCAGCCGGGAGCGCCCTGGTTGGTATGCTGTGCCCGGTGGTCAAAGCCAGCTGCAACCAGGAGCCGCTGAGGAGAAAGCCCTCCTCATTGTTCCTTGGTCCCCCCACCTTCCCCCAACCTTCAGCTCTTCTGGGGGTGGGGGATGCCCATGGAGAAACTTATCCTGCTGTCTGCTTCTTAAACAGCCCCAACTGTGCTCTCCTTCTAGAAATGACACCATACCCATCAAAGTCTTTCCAAGAGGAAGACAGTAGGCACTGCCCGCCAGAGCGGGGAGGCCAGACCCGGGAACGGGAAGGCTTGAGAAAGTCAGCACGGAGGCCCTGGCTGTGCCGGCACAAGGGGCCACCTCCAGCTCCCTGTGCACGTGATGCATGCATGAGTCCCAGACTCAGCATCTGTGAGCATCTGAGCAAGCTCTTGCCTCCTGCTGGGCACCGAATTAAGCACCTCACACGTTTAACCCTCAGCCAGCTCTGTAAGCTGGGAGCAGAATCACCCCCATTGTGGAGACAGAGAAACTGAGGCTACATGGTTAGTTCACGGGGCTACCCAGACTGGAGCCCAGGATGATGCCTGGGTCCAGCTCTCGTGAGATTTCTGGCCCTCCCTTACCCCACACCAGGCAGAATCACCCAGTGATGCCACTGGAGCTATAATGCCTGCATGCAGCAGTGTGCTAGCTGGGGGGCTTGCTCTTTGGTTTTGAGAGCCTTTAAATTGGGGGGTGGGCCACATCTCTGATGTGAGGGTCCGGGGGCTTTCAGGAGGGTCTGATTCAGACAGACTCCACCCCTAAAGCAGGCTTGCTGCTCCCTTCGCCTGCGTCTCCGCTCTGTGATGGGCAGGGGTCTTGCCCCCCCTTCTCCTGCTCTGGGCTTCAGCAGTGACAGGTCTAAGACCCTAGGACCAGTGCTCCAACCTCCATTCCTGGGTTTGCCACCGGGCACCCGGTTCTGCCACAGCCAGCATGCAAGAACATGGGCGAACTCTGATAGCATCACCCTTCCTCTCTAGCTGTCTCAGTAAAGTTAAGGCCCAGAGGCCGCACTGGCATGTGCAGGTCAATAGGAAGTAATAAAGCCGCAGATGTGGAGGATGGAGAGAAGCCTCAGTCCCCTCCTCTGTCTCCATGCTGGGCACTGAGGCCCTGACCGCACACGTCCTCACGGGGGGGTGCAGCCGTGGAGAACCCGATTCTGAATCCCGGCTCTGCTGCGGTGGCTCGGGGACCCTGCTCAACCTACCCAACCTCTCTGTGCCCTAGCTGTCAACGCGCCAGCCCACAGCCCCCATGTGACGTCCTGCCCAGCGTCCTGAGACTTACCCCAGGACCGGCTCAGTCTGCTTCCCTGCAACAGTCGTTACAGATGCTGCCTCCTTCTCCGCCTTCTCTAGAAGCTCCCTCGTTGTTTATTAATAAGCTATTTATTCATAAGCCCGTGGTCTGCACCTCCCACAAGGGCACGTGGAGTTAGGCTGAGGTGGACGCAGGCACCCCTCCCCAGGACACGTCTGCCCAGCTCACTCCTACTCATCCCTCAAAACCCTGCCGGGATGTCCCCTCCTCTTGGAAGCCAGCCCATGTGCCTCTCTCCACTAATGCCACCCTGAGCGTGGACAGAGGGAGGGAGGGCTGGTGAGTAAAGATGGCTGTTGGTTGAGCAGTTTGCTGTGGGCCCGGCGTCATCACAGTGAGCCTCACCCACTCTATAAGGTGGACCCTGTTGTCTTCCTGTTAGTGGATGAGAAAACCGAGGCTTGGTGAAATTTCTGAAGGTCACAGAGCTGAGAAGCGGCAGATGCAAGATCTGAATCCCAGGCAGCCTGGCCGTGCCTTGTCACCACACTCTGCTCCCCACTCAGAGGGGATGGGAGGGCTGGCCCTCTGAAACTTTCAGTTGCCTGTTCAGCAAACAGCTATGCAAGGCCTGTGGGGTGTCTGACGCTGCACCCTCTGGGCTTGGGACACAGCAGGGGACAAAGCAGATGCAGTCCTGGCCTTTGTAAAGCTTTCTTGACCACATAGAAGATTCAGTATCTCATATGTTGGCTGGTGATGAGTCCATGAAGAAAAGTCGAACAGAATAGGGGCTGATTTTCAAAAGGGTGGCCATGTGCTTGCTTGGGCAGCACATATACTCGAAAGGGTGGCCAGAGAAGCCCTCATCGGGAGGCAGCGTGGGACTGCACACCTCAACGAGGCAGAGGAAACGCAGTCTGGGCAGAGGGAACAGCCGGTGCAAAGCCTCGCGCCTGGAGTGCCCGAAGCACGCCAGGTGGGCTCATGGAATCCAGAGGGAGTGCGAGGGGCAGTCCAGATTGTCATGGGCCCCTGGCCACAGGGCTGGGTGAGACAGGAGCCTCTGGAAGGGTCTGGAGTGGATCTAGGTTTGGGCAGGATCCCTCCGGCTGTTTTGAAGGGGAAAGAGGGGAAGGCTGAGGCGGGGAGGGCAGAAGCTGGTCCGGAGGCTCTTGCAGTAATCCAGGTGTGAGACGTTGATGACAAGCGGAGGGCAGTCTGCGGGTGTGTTTTGAGAGTATGGCTGACCAGAATTGGCCACACATCACATGGAGGGTCTGGGAGTAAGAGAAAATTTAAAGAGCAAAGAGCTGCTGCAAGATTTTTGGACTGAGCAGGAGAAACAGGTGTGGGTTAGGATAGGTAAGGGGTTCACCTTTTTGGTTTTTTTAGTTGATGTTAAATAGACAACGTTTTCATCATTTTTAAGCATAGAAATCAGTGGCATTCAAATCCTCTCTGAATGTTGTTTCCATCACCACTATCTATTTCTAAAACTCTTCTTATCATCCCCAAACAGAACCTGTGTGGTCATCAGGCAATAACTCTCCATTTTCCTCCCCCACTGACAGGCACCCTACACTCTGTCTCTACGAATTTGACTATTCCAGGTACTTCAGAAGAGCAAAATCACACAGTATCTATTCTTTTGTGTCTGGCATATTTCATTTTACATGCTTTCAAGGTTCAAGGTATCAGAATTTCATTCCCTTCTATGACTGAATAACAAGCCATTGAATGTATGACCACATATTTCTTATCCATTCATTCAATGGACACTTGAGTTATTTTCCCCTTTTGGCTATTGTGATTAAAGCTGCAATGAAAATTTGCATTCAAGTGTCTGAGTCTGTGTGTGTATGCTAAGTCGCTTCAGTTGTGTCTGACTCTTTGTGACCCCATGGACTGTAGCCCGCCAGGCTCCTCTGTCCATGGGATCCTCCAGGCAAGAGTACTGGAGTGGGTTGCCATGCCCACCTCCAAGGAATTTTCCAGGCCCAGGGATCAAACCCATGTTTATTAATTCTCCTGCATCGGCAGGTGGGTTCTTCACCACTAGTGACACCTGGGAAGACTTATTTGAATCCAGTTTTCAGTTATTTTGAATATGTACTCTGAAGCAGAATAACTGGATCATATCCTTAACTTTTTGAAAAACCACAGCCATGGCACCGTTTTACATTCCTTCCAGCAGTGTAAGAGGGTTTCTCTTTCTTTTCCATCCTCAATGCATGCTTAGTCACTCAGTTGTATCCGACTCTTTGTGACCCCGTGGACAGTAGCCCACCAGGCTCCTCTGTCCATGGGATTCTCCAGGCAAGACT
Organism: Odocoileus virginianus; assembly: GCF_023699985.2. NCBI lineage: Eukaryota > Metazoa > Chordata > Mammalia > Artiodactyla > Cervidae > Odocoileus > Odocoileus virginianus. The sequence continues at coordinate 40,950,186 of NC_069701.1, forward strand.
ACTGGAGTGGGTTGCCATTCCCTCCTCCAGGGGATCTTCCTGACCCAGAGACTGAACCCAGGTCTCCTGCTTTGCAGGCAGATTCTTTAGCATCTGAGCTACCAGGGAAGACCACATAGCCTTTGTTTATCTGTTCAATTTCTTTGCCCAGTTTTTAGGGGTTGTTTGTCTTCTTTGTTGTTGAATTGTAGGAGCTCTTTATATATTCTGGATGTTATATCTTGCCAATGATAAGATATGCAGATATTTTCACTCCTCCTATAGCTGGCCTTTTCCCTCTCTGGATCGTGTCCTCTGACACACCTGTACATGCAGTGAGGGTCTCTTCTATGCTGTCTTCTGACTGATGGAGGAACCTGACTGGTGTCTGCAGTTTGATGCATAATTCAACTTAGAGGCAGATGACGCTCCATTTGGGGGCTATTTACAGTGCTGGGAGCTGGACATACAGGGTAGCCACGGGCCTGCTCTCATGGAGTTTACGGCCTGTGTTGATTTGCATTGTGATGTCCATTGTGGAAGGGTCCTGATTCAGGCTAAGTAAGCCCTGTGTGCTGAGGACCCATCCACCCAACTGTCCCACCACCTGCCTCACCTGAGCTGTCCCTTCCATCAGACAGATGACGGGTCAGGTCTTAGGTAACTGCCTGGGTCCTGTCTGCCTCACCAGATGGGTCCATTCTGTAGCCCCAGCACAGGGCTTGGCAGAGGGAATGGAGGATAACTGACGGTTCCTGTCCACTCATCCTGTTTTAGGCACTGTTCTGAGCCCTTCACATGCATCACTTCCTTTAACATTCACTTGATGAGTTGGTAACGCATTAGTAATATCACGAGCCCCTTTTGACAGATGAGGAAACCAAGGCACAGAGACACCAAGTAACATGCCCAAGCTCACACAGCCACGGCTGCCCTGGAGATCGGTCAGGGTGGCTGGAGGTGGGGGGATCCTGACACTCGGGTCAGCACTGGGGCCGCTGGACAGGATCTGATCTGGGTCCCCAGCTCCAGACGTGGGGTCCTCCCCAACTCAGCGGCCGCCTCCTCAGCCCTCTGTCCGGGAGGCGGACCTCGGGGTGGGGGGATGGGGGCCTTGCTGTGCTGGAGCCCCGGAAGGGAGCCAGGTGTCTCTCGTCAGCTCCTCCTCTCCGAGCCTGGTTTTGCCTGGCGTGGGTGCCCCCAGCAGCTGGCAGGGCCCTCCGCCTCCAGTGCCGGGCACACGTGTCAGGGTTTTCACACTGCGTAATGAAGTATCAAAAGCTTTCCAACCTTCAGAAATCCATTTGACCATGGTCACGTGGCCCCTGGGTAGACAAATTACTGGTTTCATGCATTCAGCCTTCGGAAGGCCTGCGTCTACAGTAGATGTCTTGCCTGGTAGTCCAGGCTGCTCGTTCACAGCCCAGGGGTCCCCTTGCCTGCCTCGGCGGCTTGCACCTCGATGCCGCCCAGCTGGGCTCGGGCTTGCCACACGCACAGTGGAACCTCCCAGGTGCCACGTCCACTGGGCAGCCGAAAGCTCCTCCCTCTGGCTACCCCCCTGTTGGCCTCTGGGCGTGGAGGGCAAACGTTCCCCTTGACAGCCAAGATTTAATCCTTTGCTTTTCACACTCAACCGGAATGATTGCTGCCCACGTACGGCCTCGGGCGTATAGTGACTTTTTAATGCATTTACATGGCACTTCATTGGAGAAGTCTGAACACAGTGTTTGGGATGGAAATGGAGATACTGATGTGAGCTATTAGAATAAGGCATAATTGGGCGTATATTTTATTGCATTGTTTCCTGGTCAGAGAACGGCTGGGGACTGGGGGTTCTGGGGGTAGGAGAGGGTGAAAGCCCCGGTCTGTCCGCAGATTCCCACTGCTAAAGCTGCTGTTGAGAACCTCGGGCTCCGGGCTGGAGTGGGGCCCGCAGAGCGTGCCTTCCTGTCCTCAGCCCTGTCCTCAGTTCGGGGGCTCAGATCGCGCCCACCCACAGGGACTGGTGCTTGTCACACAGCTCTGCATGGTGCTGTCACGCTGCCGCTTGGCCCCCCACCTTCCCAAGCACCCCTCACAACCTCCCCGGCTCCCAGTGTCTGGGCCACCCCCTTCTCAATTCCACCACTGCCTCCAGGCTGGCTCCCTCCTCCCCACTGCGCTGGACCCCACCAGCCCTCACCTGGCCCACAGGTGACACTCACCTGCCCCCAAGCTTGCGTCTCAGCCCCAGCCCTCCCTGTTCAGCCTCACTGACCTTCTTCTGGTCCTTCATCCCCTCTTTCCTGTTCTCTGGGCTCTGGGCCATTTCTCCCTCCAAGCTCCATCACCCTCTTCTGGAGGCCTTCCTTGGCCCTGATGGCCAGCGGTGTCTCAGCACCTCTCACCTAGGCGCTTACACAGTCGCCTGTACCTGCTGCTAGGGGTGTTCTATCAGCATGGCTCCCCCTGCATTCTGCAGAGTTCCAGAAGGCCAAACCTGAGCTGGCTTTTGCCAGTTTGGATTTACACACCCCCTGTTTGTCCTTAAACCCCTAAGACCAGAACTTGGAGGAGCCTGGGAAGGAGCAGGTGCCTGGGCCAACTCAGGACCCTTTGCACAGTGTTCATGGTCTCAGGTGACCTCCTGGGAGTCAGGTGTATTTCGTTTGTGTGCTGTGTGAAAAAGGAGTGATTTTAAGCAAAGAGTACTCCACTGTGGGTATAGCATAGGGGGAGAGTTCCCTTTAACAATTTTATTAATTAATTTAATTTTGGCCATGCTGGGTCTTTGATGCTGCATGAGCTTTTCTCTAGTTGTGAGGCCCGGGTTTCTCTTTGCGGCGGCTCCTCTTGTTGCAGAGCTCGGGCTCTCGGGCATGTGAGCTTCAGTTGTTGTGGCTCCCAGGCTCTGGAGCGCAGGCTCAACAGTTGTGGTGCACGGGCTTAACTTCTGCAAGGCATGTGGGATCTTCCTGGACCAGGGAGCGAACCCGCATCTCCTGCATTGGCAGGTGGATTCTTTACCACTGAGCCACCACGGAAGCCCTGGGCCCCTTAATTGATAGGTAGCTAGATGATGGATAGGTAGATGCGTATAGTTAGGCAGATGATACAGACATAGCTCTACATAATGTGTTCTGTATAATATACACAATCTCTTTATATTGTTGTTCAGTCACTTCCCTGGTGGTTCAGATGGTAAAGAGTCTCCCTGCAACATGGGAGACCCAGATTCAGTCCCTGGGTTGGGAAGATCCCCTGGAGAAGGAAATGGCAACCCACTCCAGTATTCTTGCCTGGAAAATCCCATGGACGGAGGAGCCTGGTAGGCTACAGTCCATGGAGTTGAAAAGAGTTGGTCGCGACTGAGCGACTTCACTTTCTTTCTCTTCAGTCATTAAGTTGTGTCTGGCTCTTTGTGACACCATGGACTGCAGCACCCCAGGCTTCCTTGTCCTTCACCATCTCTCGGAGTTTACTCAAACTCACGTCCATTGAGTTGGTGATGTTATAGATTTTATTTATTTTTTAAAATATTTCTTTATTTGGGTGCACCAGGTCTTGGTTTTGGCACATGAGATCTTCACTCTTCATTGCAGGATGTAGGATCTTTAGTTGCCACATGTGGGTCTAGTTCCCGGACTGGGGAATCAAACCCAGGCCTCCCGCATTGGGAGCACAGAGTCTTAGACACTAGATCACCAGTGAAATCCCCTGGGCTATAGATTTAAGATCGTAGCCATCAACTTATGAAACCATCTTGAGCTGAATTTACTAGATTTTATCATATGTGGACTTTTTCTTAATTCATATTTTAACATCAGCATGTCTTACACCACTGACAGTTGGTTGTGGTTATAAATTAAACAATATGTGACTAAGAATACAAACAATTTAAACCTCTCACTCGGCCAAAGCGCCAAGAGTTGTTAGAAGTGTCCAGCTGAGCCATAAATTGAGTCTTGACCTCAGCTGACCGCCTCATTCACACACAGAGGCTCTCCAACTTCCATTTCGAAGGGGAAATCTTTAAGTAATTATGTCTTTGATTTTAATAAATAGTCATTGGAACAGGTGTTCTTCTGCCCTTACAGAGGCTAACCAATGCCCTGGATCCCCTCCAGAGACCCTGGAATGAGAAAGTCAGGAAATAGGGACTCAGAGAAGCTGCGTGATATTCCTGAAGTCACACAGCAGTTTGGTGACAGAGATGGGACCAGAGCTCTTGTTAGCTTACTCCAAGGCCAGAGCTTTCTCCCCTCTTCCCAAACCTAAGGAGGAGGTTCGAGTCAACAGATAATTAGCCTTGAAAGTCCCTTCAGGAGGCTGCACTGGGGACCAGCCTTTAAGAAAGGTCTGGCATCACCTGTGCCTCCGGCCGCTTTAGAAGGGACACCATGTCTTTGGCTGGTGCCAGGTGAAGTTCCCCTCTACGGAGCAGAGACTCTGGAGAATGCGCTTGGCTCCTCTAGGGCTGGGGTCCTGGGGGGTGGGTGATGCACAAGGGCATGAGACCTGAACAAAGAACAGCGGGCTCCCCTCCCTGGACTCGGGCTCCCTGGGAGGTGAGTGGTGGGTGGAAGGGCCTGCAGTGTTTGAACGTTTGCTCTTATCACTGTTCTGTCGGCTGTGGAGAAGGCAAAGAGCCGTCGCAGTTGAATCTTGATGAGTTTGCCGAACCCACCAGGAGAGTGGGGATGGCCCCCAGAGTCTCACCTGGGCTGCTTCACATTCTACCCTTAATCCTGCCTTTTGGAAATAACACTCTCCTCTGTCCTCCCATCCCTCAAATAAAAGATTATAACTGTTCCCTGGCAGCTCAGTGGTAGAGAATCTGCCTGCAATGCAAGAGCTGCAGGAGACACAGGTTGGATCCCTGGGTCGGGAACATGCCCTGGAGGAGGAAATGGCAGCCCACCCCAGTATTCTTGCCCGGAGAAGGGAGAGGACAGAGGAGCCTGGGGCTACGGTCCATGGGGTCACATAGAGTCGGACACAACTTAGCAACTAAACATCAACAACGACTACATAGAGTAAGATGCCCAGATCTCAAGTGCCATTGGTCTTAACAGAGCTTCCTACACCTGTGTAACCCATACCCTTTAAGATATGAAATATTCAGGGGCTTCCCTGGTGGTCCAGTGGTTAAGAGTTTGCCTTCCAATGCAGGCGACGCGGGTTCATCTCTGGGGGGGAACTGCGCTTCCACTTGCCGCAGGACAGCTAAGCCTGCCTGCCACCAGAACTAAGACTCAATGTAGTGAAATTAAAAACAAAACAAAACCATGAAATATTCCTATTGCTCCCAGACAGTGACCTCACACTTGTTCCCCATCAACCTCCCATTCCACCCCCACCGTGGATGAATTCTGCCTGTTCTAAACTTCTTATAAATGAAAGCACAGGGTGAGAACTCCCCCACATCCAGCTTCTGGTGCTCAGCATGATGTTTTGTGTAGGGCAGTAGCGGTTCTGCTGCTGGGTCTATCCTATCGTGTGGATGGACCAAAGGCTACATGTCCATCCTCCTAGAAAGATTGGTTGTTTCCAGTTTGAAGTCTTTATGAATGGAGCTTCAAGGAACAGTGCTTTTTATGGTGGTCATGTTTTCATTTCTCCAATAAATGCCTCCAACTGAAATACAGGGGTCATAAGATAAAAGTGTGTTTAACTATTTAGGAAACTGCCAGTGTTGTTTAGTCACTCAGTCGTGTCCAACTCTTTGCAACCCCATGGACTATATAGCCCGCCAGGCTCCTCTGTCCATAGGATTCTCCAGGCGAGAATACTGGAGTGAGTTGCCATGCCCTTCTCCAGGGGATCTATCTTCCCGACCCAGGGATGGAACCAGGTCTTCTGCATTGCAGGCAAATTCTTTACTGTCTGAGCCACCAGTACAGCCTAAGATGGGAAGCACCAGGGAAGCAAGAAAATGCCAGTCTTTGGCTAGAATACTTCCTGTTTTCCACCCCCCAAGCAGGGTCTGAGAACTGTACCTGGATCTGATTTATTGGACTGACTTACTACCTGCCCAAACTCCAGGAGATGATGAAGGGCAGGGAAGCCTGGTGTGCTGCAGTCCATGGGGTCACAAAGAGTTAGACACGACTGAGCAACTGAGCAGCGCCTGTCTGCCCCTCCTCCTCCACGGATGTAAACGCCGGGTGGTCCAGGGGAGCCTCTCTTGTGTGTCCTGAATCCTCAGCACACCGCAGTGCCAGCACACAGTAGGTGCTCAGTAAACCTTTGCCGAATGCATGCGTTCCCAGTTCTTCTCTGCTGCTGGTTGTCCAGGACCCGTGTGGCTCCCTGAGGATCAAGTGGACCCGAGTCCCCATCCTTTTGAGAATCTGAGCGAGGGCACTCCCATGTCCACTTGGAGACACCCGGCGGGGGTGGTGTCTGATAACAGTGCAAAGGGTTTCCTCAAGGACAGAGGGCAGGGGAGCCCCAAGTGTCCTGCATAGAGCGTAGCCCCCATTGTTGGGCTCTGAAAAGGCCTGGGGGCCGGGCGTAACCAGACGCGCACCTCTGCCGAAGCGAAGTCTCGGGAAGGCACTTAACAGGGAACTCCCGGCGGGCTCTCCGTGACCGAACCTTTGTAACTGTAGCCCAGCCAGATTACCGGCTGGACGGGGATATTCAGTGGGGTCAGAGCAACGCACAATGAGCCCCCGGGGAGAAAGTGGATCGGCCCAAGCCGCTCGAAGTCGCGTTTGTGTGTTTGGGCTAGACTTGGAGAAAGAAAATGAAACGTGCACCGTTCCTGGGGGAAAGCTTATCAATGTGTTCTCAGGAGAGAGGTTTGCTTCCCAAGAACCCAAAATCACATTGGGTAATTGACAAGCGTCTTCAAAGAAAGGGCCCAGTAAGCACATGAAAAAGCCCGCAAGTTCATTAGTCATCAGGAAGTGCAAAGTGAAACCAAAATTCGATACCATCCTACACCCACCAGAGGGGCTCAAATGCAAAACTCATACAGTGCCAAGCTCAGGCCAGAGCGCGGGGCCACGGCACTCTCACAGGCTGCCCGCGGGGGTGGGAGCTGAAGCCGGAAACTCGAGGGTTGGGAGTCACTGAACCAAGCAGACTTGCTGCTCTCCCCTCGAGACGCCTGGCCTTGGTCGTCTAGAGACGCACGTGCAGAGTCCTTGCGGCGCTGCGCACGATGGCGCCCAGATGGGAGCCCCCGGATGCCCACCAACCCTGGGCCAGATCACAGCCTGGGCCTGCCCACCAACCCAGACCACACACGTGGCCCCTTTCCGCCCCAGAACCCTCTGCTGCCCGGGGGTGAGCTGCTCACAGCTGCTCCCAACGTCGGGGAGCAATCACCAAGGTCGCCATGAACACGGGATGCCAGACACAAAAAGGACGCACGCTGTAGGATGCTCTTTGTAGAACAAGCAGAACAGCGTCTGACCCCAGTTACATAGAACATACAACAGTGAAATGCATCTGAGCAGACAAGAATCAGGGTAGTCGTTTCCCATTGGGGGTCAGGAAGGGGGGCTCCTGGGTGCTGGCTACATGGGAGAGCTTCATTACCAAAATGGTATCGTGTGTGACACTCCCATGAGACGGTTTTAAGACATCGGGAGAGGGCCGTGCCAGAACCCACCCCTGCTTCAAGCCACCTCAGCATTCTCGCTAACCACATAATCCCACTGTGGAATTATCCATGACATGGCTTCTGTCTACACCGGGCATCCTGTGTTGAGCTTGCCGCCAATCCCCACACAAGGGTCAGTGACCAACGGCAGGGCGGTTAGGACAGACTTCAGGTAGCTTCTGGGGGCTTCTCCTGCAGAAGTCCGTAGAAGAGCTTTGGTCAGAGACCTGCTTCTCAGGTATAGCACCAGTCTCAGAAACCCAAGCTCACTCCTTATCAAGCAAAGAGTTGGCACACATTTTAAGTAGGGTATCCAGTAAACGAAGAGGTCTGTGCTAGTGGGATCTTAGAGTGGAGAAAACTGTGCCAGAACCATGAGTCCATGAAAGAGAACAAGTTGCCATGCATGAACTCACCACTCAGAGCCACCATAAGAAGTATATTAGTTAGCTTGCGCCGTGAAACAAACAACCTCAGAACCTAGTGGCTTAAAATCATGTGTATTTATCATCTCAGGTTCTTTCAGTGGGGTCAGAAATTCAGAAATGGCTTAGCTGTGCAATTCTGGCTCGGGAGGCCCTTGTGAGGTTATCGTCAAGATGTCATGTAGGGCTGCAGGTATCTGAAGGTTGTTCTGGGACTGGAAGGTCAGCCTGCAAGACAGCACACTCACAGGGCTGTTGGCGGAGCCTCAGCTCCTCACCACATGGACCTCTCCTCAGGCTGCTTGAGTGTCCTCACAGCATGGCAGCTGGCTTCAGCCAGGGCAGGAAGTCCGAGAGAGAGTGGGGAAGAGTCTGAAATGCCTCTGATGGCCCACTTTTCAGTAGTTCCATGGTGTCATTTCTGCCTATTCTATTCATTAGGAGCGAGTCACTAAGCTCGGTCCATACTTAAGGAGCGGGAGATTGGGTTCCCTTCTGAGCAGAGGAACACCCCAAAACTTGAGGACACAGGTTAAAACCACCACAGCAAAACTCCAGGGACAGCAGTGTTCTGGGAGCTTCTTTCGGCTTAGACTTTATGACCAACTACGGGATGGTACCAACTGTTGCTAGCCCTCTCCCCCCTCCCCAGTCAGAAAGTGGCCTCAGCTGGCTGTGTCTACAGGGCCTAAGACTGCCAGGTGTCTGCCACTGTGTCCTCACTCTGGAGATCACACTCATTCTCTTCTAAGCATCTCACACCTGGAACCCGGCATCCTGGGCAACCCAGCGACCACACCCCATCCTCTCCCACAAGTCGACTCCAGCACCAGTTTTTAAATGTTTATTTGGCCACGCTGAGTCTTAGCTGCATCGTGCTGGATCTTTTAGTTACAGTCGTGGCACGTGGGATCTAATTCCCCGAGCAGGGATCAAACCCAGGCCCTCTGCATTGGGACCATGGGGTCTTAGCCACTGGAGCATCAGGGAAATCCCAGTAGCATCATTTTTTGAAGCAATAAGACAAAATGAGGCTTTGATTTTATAAAGCCTTAGCCAATTCTGATAAAGAGTGCCTGGTCACATTTGCTGAGTTTTTGTCAACTCGGTAGCATGTCAAAAAATTGGGCCCAATCACACGTATAGGCTCATTCTATGATTTCCAGGACACGACAGTAAACATCAGTTCATGTTCAACAGGCCAAAAGAGAACAGCCTTTCTGTGGTTATCTACTGTTGCACAGTGAACCGCCCAGAAGTTAGTGGCTGCAAACAGCCCCCCATTATCTCTCATCAGGCTGTGGGTCGGGGGCTGATTGGGGCTAGATGTGTGGTCGATCTCCAGTGGGGACAGTCCTGCACCCACAGCTAGTGGGTCAGCTGAGCTTGGCTGCTCAAGGGTGGCCATGGTTCATGATGGACAAGCTGGCTGCTGGCAGGGATGATGATGGGAGTCCTGTCCTCCAGCAGGCTGGCCTGGGATTGTTCACAGGGACGTGGCCAGAGAGCAGTGCTCTCAAGGCCCTGTGAGGCTTGTCACTTTGCCTCTTTCTGTTGGCCAAGCCAAGTCACAAGGCCAGCCCAGAAGCTGCAGAAATACGCTGTGTCTCTTGACGGGAAATGTTGCAAAGTAGCGTGACAAAGGGGGCAGCTACAGGCCAGGGCAGGAGAATCATGGCCTCCTACATTCCACTCCACGTGTGGTCTTCTTGACTTGATGCTGAAGAAGAGATTGGATAGAACTCAACATCTTCCCACTGTTGTTGTTATTGTTCTATTGCTAAGTTGTTCTTACTCTTTGCAACCCCATGAACTGCAGCACCCCAGGCTTCCCTGTTCTTCACTATCTCCTAGAGTTTGCTGAAACTCATGTCCATGGAGTCTGTGATGCCACCTGACCATCTCATCCTCTGTCACCCACTTCATTTGGATAGAACTGAACATCTTCCCACTAAAAAACTCTTTAAAATCCAAAAAGGACAGCTTTGAAACAGAGTTAGAAACATCTATTTCAAGCCAAGGGCCAAAATCACACTGAATAGTGATGTGTCACAGGTGGTCTCATTAAAGTCAGGGACAAGTCAAGGATGCTGCGATCACCTCTGTTAATTATCAATGGTCTGAAAGTTCTAGAATGTGCTATCGAACAAGAAAATTCAATAATAATTGTGATAGCTGAAAGAGGGAAATAAATTAGCCACTGATTGAAGATGAGATAATGGCCTACCTGAAAAACACAAAAGTATCAGCTGAAACATGGTAATAATAGAACAGCTCTGTCAGGGAGTCAGATGCTAACAACTCTCCAGAGTTCTTGTTGGCAAAAGAATCAGTGTAATTCCTGGAAATTGCAGTGGAGAAAGGATGCAATCAAAAAGAGCGAGGTTGTGGGGGGAATAGAAATACCCTATGATTAAACTTAAGGGGAATAAGATACCAATCTGCACAAAAATGTAAAGTTCTACTGAGGAACGAAGGATGGAAGGAAGGGATCAGGGGAGGGAGGGAGGAAGTTTGTATAGATGGATGGATGGATGGATAAATGAACAGATGGATGGATGGATGAATGAGTGGATGGGTGGATGGATGGATGGGTGGTTAGATAGGTGGATGGATTGATAGACAGATGGATGATGGATGGATGGGTGGATGCATGGATGGATGATGGATGGATTAGTGAGTGGGTGGATGGATGGATTAGTGAGTGGATGGATGGATGGATGGACAGATGGCTGGCTGGATGAATGGGTGGATGAACAGAGGATGGAGTGAATAAAACAGATGTTTACACTCCAATTCAAAAAACATATTCTACATAATTGATTGAGTAGGAGCTGGGCAATGACTGTTTTGTACAGAACAGTGACGAGTGTTTGGAAACGGCCCAAGTGCTCATCACTGAGGGGTGAGGTACAATCTGTGGACACCCCACAAGGAACAGCACCCCCCCCCCGCCTCCCCTGCCACCTTCCCCATCCCCAGGAGCTCATCAGGGGTTCTGCTCATGCCCCAATCCCACCCCACAGCCACACAAGTCCTCCTGGGGTCTCCTTATCACATAGTGTTATCATCAGGTCCCTATCTCGCTCAGCTTCATCTCCTTGAGGACAGGGTACATTCCTGCCTCTTCAGCCAGAAATTTTTTGAGTGTCTTCTTCGTGCTGGGTGTGGGGTTTACAGGAGTAAGTAGAACGGACATGGTCTGGAACACAGTTAAGTGACAAGAGAGAAAAAGGAGCAGCTTATTAAATGCTATCCCTATTATTAGTAAAGACAACGCTGAGATGGATGGTGCATTGATTATATACCAGATGCTGGGTGTGCCCCTTCCCAAGCAGGGGCTGCCACCTCCCGATTTACAGAGGAGGACACAGTGATGGTCACGTGGTCAGGGAGTGGTGAGGGCAGGTGCACACCCACGCAGTGGGACCGTGCACCTTGCCGAGCTCCGGCCAGCTCTCCGGTGCCTGCAACAGGAGTAACGCCTGTCGAGATGTCATGTAGCATCCTCTGGGACTTAAGGCTTGTAACAGGCTTCTCCTTCTTCGTTCTTTTCTTAAAATATATCATGGAAAGACAGAATTATCCTTTTGGTGACTTCCCTGATTTCTTTTAAACCTAGGAAATAATGTTTCAGTGCTCCTGGGAGAGGTTTACCATATGGTCCCAAGGGAGGCCGACGTTCACCAGCAAGTCTGTGAATGGCCCTTGACTTGTGGAATCAGAATTGGTGGGAAAAACATTCTCACCGTGAGTGCCTTATGATTGTCGCCACTGGTTACTGAACATTTCTTTTGTCTTCAGAACCCTATTCTGGGTTTGTTATCTAGTTTACTCCTCACAGCATCCCTGAAAGGTAGAGATCATTTCTACACTGAAACTGCAGTTCAGAGAGGTTAAGTAACTTGACAAATGTCACACAGCTTGTACCAATCTCCCAGAGCAGAAGACTTCTCTTTGCCAGTTTCAGAATCAAGGAGGAGGTGACATTGCTTAAAATGTCAATGAGAAAAACATGCTTGTTGGCACCCTGTCCAGGGTTATTCTAGGAAAGTCTGTGAGAAATTGCTATGGTTTGAAATCTCTGCTTCTCTATGGAGTCAGCCAAACATGGCTTCGTTGTTGATCTTCAGAAGCATATTTTTAGTGTGAGGTGGGTTGTGTTTATTTTTCTGATGGATAGCAAAGATGAGGTTTCTATAAATAAAACCTTGGCTCCCCCGCCCCCCATTTTACTTCCTGTGGACGATTCACAAGTGAGTTGACCAATCAAGTGAGTTTACCAGCTCCAAAGAACTCAAGATGGAAAGTTCCCGTGAGTGAAAGGACCATCTCAGTCTTTAAAGAGCTTCTCCGTCTGGAGGACCAGGAGGTGGCTTTCCACACCTGGTTAAGAGTGAGCCAGGGGTGCAGTTTGATCATTTTAATGATAATTACGTGATGTGAGTACCAATTAAGGAATGTTTCTCTTTTAACTGAAAGCAACCCACTTTCTGAACTGGAAAGCGTTGTGGACCAAGTAATAAATCCATTTCTAGCTTTCAATCTGTGAAAAAGCTGGCGCTATTGTGGGGTCCCGAAGTACCCAGAGCCCCCGAGACCTGCCCTGCTCTGAGTTCTGGTCTCCAGTGATCTGAGGCCAGGCCCAGAAGGGATCACCCTCCCCATACTGAGCCCCTGAGCTCCACTTAGCACCATGGCCATGGGAGACCCCGTGCAGACTCTCACCACATGTGACAGGAGGCATTTACAGGAGCTCTTGCCTCACGCTGCCACCAGTTAAGAAACCAGAGACGACGTTCTTACATGGTCTTGGGAAGAGAAGCCTCTGGAGACGATTTACACCCAGCATTTCAGTTCTTACTGCTATGGAGACAAGCCCTGGTCCCTCATCACGCCTGCTCATCCCTCGAGCCACCTCCTCTCTACCTGCAGGTGCGCCCCACCTGTGCTCCGAGCCTAGCACATGCCGATGCTCTGGGCGTCTGCATCCAATGTGGTACCCAGACTCTCTCCTACCAGAGCCTGCGTCCCGGTTGCAACTTTGCTCTCTCCCTCCTCCATCCCTTGCGGCTTCCGCCTGCCTGCCTGTGTCTTCCCTGTGTTAACGCAACCCCTATGTGACCCCAGCTCCCTGAAGGGAGCTCGCCAAGTCCAAGGACAGCATGGCGTGGGGCACCGCCAGTGTCCACACTGACCTCGGAAGTGAGCCCAGCATGCGTCTCCCGTGCCGACCTGTCTCCTCAGGTCTCCTCTCTGCCCTGACCCAGGTGCACCTGTCCTTTCCCACACACTCTGATCCTCTGAAGAGCCTTTAGCTCTGATAATATTATTGTTAAAAAAGATACATCAAATCTCCCCTCCTGCCCATCTTTCCGTGCACACTGCGGCAGTGTTAACTGGATACACGCTGCAGCAAATCTCTCAAACTTTTCATCCTGCCGAACTGAAACTCTGAACTCATCGGTCAGTTCCTCTCCCCTCCCCTCTGCCCCTGGCACCCACCACACTATCCTTTGCCCCTAAGCATTTGTCTACTTTGAGTGCTTTGAGTAGAAGTGGCATCGTGCAATACTCGTGTTTTTGTGGCTGGTTTATTTTACTGAACGCTGGGTCTTCAGTGCGGCATGGGCTTCTCTCTCGTTGCGGTGAGCGGGGATGCTCTTTGTTGCCGTGCGCAGGCTTCTCTTTGCGGAGCTTCTCCTGTTGTGGTTTGAGGACCCTAGCGCTCAGGCTCAGTAGTTGCGGCACACAGACTTAGTTGCTCTGCGGCGTGTGGGATCTTCCCAGATCAGGGACGGAACCTGCATCTCCTGCACTGGCAGGCAGGTTCTTTACCACTGAGCCCCCAGGGAAGCCCTGTCCTCCCTTTCAAGGTTGAATTACCTTCCACAGGCTGCCCTGGCGGCTCAGATGGTAAAGAATCTTCTGCAGCGCAGGAGACCTGGGTTTGGTCCCTGGGTCAGAAAGATCCCCTGGAGAAGGGAATGGCTACCCCACTCTGGTATTATTGCCTGGAGAAGTCCACGGACAGAGGAGCCTGGCAGGCTACAGGCCATGGGGTCACAAAGAGTCGGACGTGACAGCAACTGACACTCTCACTTTCACCCTCCACTGTGTGGATGGACCGTATCATCTTCATCCACTCATCTGTTGGTGGACACTAGGGTTGCTTCTTCCCCTTAGCTGTTGTGAATAATGCTGCCACGACATGGGGGTGCAAACATCTCTTTGAGATCCTGCTCTCACTTCTTTTGGGGAGGTACCCACGAGTGAGATTGCTGGATCATAGGATAGTTCTATTTTTAATTTTGTGGGAACCTCCATACTGTCTTTCATAGCAGCACTGTTTTGTACTCCCATCAGTAGTGCACAAGAGTTCCAATTTCTCTGCATCCTCAACGACCTGTGTTATTATCCCTTTTTTTTATAGTAGCCACCGTAATGGGTGTGAAGTGATACCTCGTTGGGCTTTTGATTGGCATTTCCTTGACGATTAGTGATGTTGAGCATCGTTTCATACCCTCATTGCCCATCTGTATATCTTATTTGAAGAAATGTGTATTCAAGTCTTTTGCCAATCTTAATCAGATTTTTTGGTTTGGGATGTTGAGTTGAGGAGTTCTGTCATCCGGATATGAACTCCTCATCAGAGGCATGGTTTGCAAATATTTTCTCCCCATGTGTAAATTGCCTTTCACCTTATTGGTGGTTTCTTTGGCTACACAGAAGTTTTAAGTTTGCTGTAATCCCCCTTGTTTATTTTTGCTTTTGTGGCCTCTGATTTTGGTGTCATATGCAAGAAATCATTGCCAAATCCCACGTCGTCAAGATTTCCCGTATGTTTTCTTCTAGGAATTTTACAGTTTCAAGTCTCCTGTTCAGCTCTTTGATCCATTTTGAGTTAATTTTTGCACGTAATGAAAAGTAAGGTTCCGGGTTCATTCTTTAGCTTCAGGAGATCCGGTTTTCCCCGACCCATTTGTTGAAATGATTGTCCTTTGCTCCATTGCATTCGGTGGTTCAGCCAAATGCTCTTGTTGAAGACAGTTTAACCGTCTACATAAGGGTTATCTCTGGATTCTCTGTTCTTTCCCATTTGTCTGTGTGTCTGTCTTTCTGCCGTTACCACCCTGTTTGTACGCCTTGCCTTCGTCTTTGGGGGTATGCGCTTTAAGCTGCTTCCACTTTTCCGCAAACTGTGTTGATTTTTAACGTGTCTGGCTGTGCCGGGTCTTAGTTGAGTTGCTGCACGTGGGATCTCTGATCTTCGTTGCAGCATGCTGGATCTTTATTTACAGCATGCAAATGCTTAGTTGTGGCATGTGGGATCTAGTTCCCTGACCAGGGATTGAACCCTGGCCCCCTGCATTGGAAGCGTGGAGTCTTAGCCACTGGACCACTAGGGAAGTCCCTTCCTTCAACTTTGAATGAAGCAACTGACGTTTAGAGTTGGTGGCTGGTGATGGCCATGGAAACTTGTGCCAAGCGCCATCCTAAGTGCTGTCAAGGGGTCACTACCCAGAGTGGAAACCCTCTTGACCTCCCCGCCCATCCTGGGAGCTGAGACACCACCTCCAGGAAGCCCACGTGGATGCAGCCCTCAGCATCCTGTGTCCTGCACATCTCCGTGAGGGGATGTTAAGGAATTGAGGGAAGCCTGATCCAGCCACAGAGTCTCCAGCGAGACGAAGTCACGTTCCACAGGAGATTAGCTATGGGCCCCTGGCGCCCAGACAGCCCCCTTGGGTCCAGACGCCACGGGTGTTTCCCACATGCACCCCAGATGTCTGGAAAGATGACGTAGCTCTGGCAGATTTCGTTATTTCCTTCTCTTAACACCCGGCCAGAATTCATGCCAGTTGGGGACTGAAGGGCGAAAGTCCTGTGGAGCAGCCAGTGTGAGTCCTGACAGGCCAGGACCAGTGATGGGCAGGGCCTTGTTCCGGTGGGGACTTCATCCAAGGGTTTCTGATCATCCCTGGATGCAGTTCTTTCCCAGGAGGGAGTCATGGCTCCACCAGAACTGTCACTAGGAATTTCCACCCATCCCAGTGAGGCTCCAGAAGGGCCATAGGCCACCCCCAGGGAGGGAGCGGGGCCACTTCCTGCAGGGGGACAAGTGGGCACCCCTCCTGGTGCTCCAGGGCCCCCACGTGAGAGGTGGGGTCAGAGGGCGCCCCTCCAGGGGGTTGGTTGCAAAATGAGTGCAGATACTCAAACTCCATAAATCCTGCTTTTGTTATTACTTTCCCCGGAACAGTGGAAAGCCCCCTGCAGCCTTCCAGAAGGAGATCCAGAAACCACCCCTGCAGGCTATATCCACAGATTTGAGCCTTAAGAGTTTCCTCAGACGTCACAAGAGTTAGGAAAGGTTACAGGTCGTGCCTGTTTTTCGCCTTAAAGGAAAATGCATTAGTCAGCCAGGGCCACCATAATGAAGTCCCACAGCCCAGGCAGCTTAGACAGCCTGATTCTCTGTCTCCAGGCTGGAGGCTGGACTCCCAGACCCGGGTGTGGGCGGGACTGGTCCTCCTGAGGCCCCTCTCCTGG